>NC_132886.1:15737869-16077869 GCF_030463535.1 Salminus brasiliensis
GACTGTGTGTGTCCTCTTCAGCTAGGGGGCACTTTGCTGGTAGTGTAGCAATAGTGAGCGACAACCCTGAACCAGTCTGGTTGCTGTGTGGAAAGATCTGAACATGTGGCACGGTGTTAGTTTTCTTCCCTCTTTCCATCCATCCCAACTTCCCTTGCTGCCCTTCCTCCCTCTTCCCAGCTCTCCAAACTGCTTCTGCTACCCTTCCCCCAGTCCTAAACTACTACTGACACGGAAGTGACTCTTCTTCCTAACATTTCCCTTCAGGATTCCCTCTTCACAGTACTATGAACTCCAGAATGTTCAGCACCAGGGCCGGGAGATTGTTCCTGAAAAAAAAAAAAAAAGCCAGAAACAATTGTGTACAAGCTAGTTTTCCTTCTGCTCGCTCCCTCTGCTACTCCTAAACGCACAAAGGCACAGACAGCCACACGAGACATTGACTGTTGTATAATAGCAGGCCATATGGAGCCACTTCACTCCACTGAACAATCCGTTTATGTGGCATCAAATGTAATTGATGTTTTTATTTTTTTCTGTAGAAAAAGGAAATCCCCTTTTACACATGCAAAGATTTTGAAAGCATCAGTACTGGTGTTGGTGGAGAAACTAGCCCCTGGGCACTAAGGAATCACTTGGTTTTGGACCTAAAAGAAAGCCAGTTGGCCTTTAGTGATCCCAGTGATTTAACCGTGGTCCTGGAGGTCCCCCTGCACTTGGATATTTTGGTGTTTACCCTGCAACCTTGTTACAGATTGGAGCTGTGTCCGAAACTGTACCCTGTGCACTATAAAGTGCGCGACTTCAGGATTTTAGTGTCCGAAAACATAGTGCAGAACTTTCAGTGTACTGTTACAATCCCAAAATGCACTGCGATAAGTAGTGTACAAGCATTGCAGCCTTGTAAACATGGAATACCTGTTGTCCATTGCCAGGCCAATGTTCAGATTGCACAGTAAAGAGCTCACACACTCATGTCTGAAATCATTCACTACCTTCACTTGACTTCTGTTCCCTACAACAGCGCTCTGTATAGTGATCTACATTTCACATGCAGCGGATAGTGAATAAGGCCACAGCTAGTTTTAGTGTTTGTGCCGTGAAGGACCACAATGTGCGGGCAGGGTGTTCTCCAGGACCCGGCTTGTGGAAATACTGCTCTAGTCTGCATCTCCAGACAGCACAGCAGTAGCCTGACTGAGGGCTCTAGTGACAGTTATAGATGTGTCAACATATAAAGCAATAAAGCATTCCCATTTCTTGCACATGGCTCCTGTGGTGTGGGTGGAGCTACATGTGGCCTTAGTTAACCTGCCTGCCTTTTCACCAGCACTGAGCCAATCACATTACTGAGACAGCTTGCAGGGAATTACCATCTACTGAAGCTTTTCAGCGTTTAGCGAAACTGGTAGCATAGAATAATGTAATTCAGTGATTTCTAATCCAGCATCAGCTCAACGTAGATATTGATGTAGATACAGTCGGGAGAGTAAACAGAGTAGTAGAGCAGGATGAGAGCCGCAGTTACTGGGAGAGCGTTATCTGATGTAAATGGGTAAGAGACTAAGATGCCAAACAGTTGCTGTAATATGGATGATGGGTCATTACTGTATGAGGTATGTAAAGCACTAATGTGGCTTTATACCCCTTTTTATAGTAGAAGTAATTGCTTCCTCAGTGCATGCCAGTAAACACTGATCGTGAAACAGACTGAATGCACTTGTCTCTGCCCAGCGTTCAGCTGAGTTACCTGAATTTGCATACTTGTGAATATAAAGTCGCCCAACAGCAATGTGAAAGACTAGTGGAGAGCCTGCCAAGACATGAAAGCTGTGATTGGCAGTTCAGGTTATTTTTGAATGCTCTCAAAGTTCAAATATTTGTATTGTGTTGTTTAAATTTGAATAATAAATTCTGTGCATTATGAATACAATGCATTATTGTTTTTGAGCAGTTGTCATTTCTGCTAATAAATAAATGCTCTTAGTAGTAATATTATGATTTGGAATCTAGGGGAAATATTGTCCATGGAAATACAGCGCAAATGTTAATTTCCCAGAGAAACTGATAATGTATGGTGGTATCTTGGGGGGTAATGGGGGGGGGGGTGCTTAGGATGAATGGGTAATTGACCTTCCAAATTGGGTAGAAAAAGAGGGGGAAATTAGAAATAAATTAAATGCACTAGCGCGTGTGTAATCGCATAGTGTCGCCACCTCCAGTCTGCGACATGTATTGTCCCAAATACAAACACTGTGTCCATTGTTAAATAAAATAATCGTTCATTAATCGTAATCTTGATTTTAAGTCATGATCGAGTGAGGAGCTCAATTCCAAAGGAAATTGCAGTTAAAAAGGCAAACATGAAACTTGAGTATATTGTAAAAAAAAAAAAAAGTTTGTGAAGGCAAAGGTTAATTCATCCCAGTTTTAATGACTTGATTTAATGATTTTCGTACTGGATTTTTGCAACATTATGGCAAACAGAAGTTTATTTGCTGAACTTAACAGATTAAAAAATGAAACTTTACATACATTTGGGTTCAATTGGGGCTCACTTCATTTCAAATCAGTTTATTTTTTTTAACTTTTACATACAAATGATAGGAAACAATGTCCGTATCCAAACCATATCAGATTTGGCCTGAATTCCAATTACAAATCCCCCCCCCCCTACTCCCTATGTAGTGGACACTTTGTGTATTTAGTAAAGTTCCATTTGGGATACAGCCATGCAGAGAAGGAAGGGCGATAAGGCTGTGATGTAAAGATAATAAAAGGAGCGAGAGGAAGAACATCTGAAGGCATGTGGAAATATGCAAATACCATAAGGCACGCAACACGTGGCATTTGCTTTATGCTTGGATGATGGTAGCTGGTAGAACAGAGTTTCCTCTCTTCATTGAACAACAGGGTGTGGGCCTCAGTCGTTTATTCAGGACCAGTTATCTGATTGTTCTTGATGTTCTACCAATGGCCGCATTTGCCTAAGAAAGCATAAGAAGTGTGGATGGAGACAATAGTAGAGACAATAGAGACAGGATCACAGAGGAGCGGGAGAGGCTGGGAGAAATAAACAGATGATTGCTGAGTGTCTTGCAGCCAGAGAGAGAAAGATGGAAAAAGACAGCTGTGGTTTCACCCTTTTGGCTGACGGCACAAGGATTACACTTGGCATTTTATTGGTTTTCCCGAAGATACGCACGTACACACACTTTGGTGAGAAACTTATAGCTTGCCATAGACCAGCATAGGGGTGTAAAATTGAATTGGGGTGTCGACCTAAAGGCATCGGTTTTACAATGCAGCTGATTGGGATTGGTTATAATAACATTAAGGTATGCACTCATTGTTTGAGTCAGTTCTCCAAGCATAGAGTGGAATTCTGAATCGTATCAAAAGCAACAAATGGAGATGTCCTGATGCACAAAGTCATTTCATATAGAATCCTGGCCTGGTTGGAAGGTCAGAGACCTACACCCCTACACCAGTGTAAATAAACGGCCTTTCATATGTGCAAGTGTCCCCCCGCACACCCTCCCACCAATCATGAGTTGCTTGTTTAGCCTGAAGGCCTGAAAGGGGCGGGGTGTGTGTGTGTGTGTGTGTGTGTGTGTGTGTGTGTGTGTGTGTGTGTGTGTGTGTGTGTGTGTGTGTGTGTGTGTGTGTGTGTGTGTGTGTGATCATTAATCGTTTACATGCGATATGCTTTGACCTTAAAGGGGTAACTGGGTTCATCCATCTTACCCTGCCCTCCAGGCTGAGCTTAGCATGAATCAGCAAATTCCTGACATAGTGACCCAGAGTTTGGGGGTTGGAGAGGAACAGGAAAGACGAGAGCAAATAGAGCAAGGCTGCCTGATTTACACACGCTGA
This sequence comes from Salminus brasiliensis, assembly GCF_030463535.1. NCBI lineage: Eukaryota > Metazoa > Chordata > Actinopteri > Characiformes > Bryconidae > Salminus > Salminus brasiliensis. The sequence goes on from NC_132886.1 coordinate 15,741,746, forward strand.
ATCACTAGCCGTTGAGCTAATCTGGCGTAGGTGCGAGACAGAGTCAATGTAAATATGTAGTTAAAGGAATAGTTTAGTCAGTCATGCTAATCTTGTTAACAGTGAACTTGGCAGACACTCTTATCCTGATTGTATTACAGAGGTAGGTGAATGTATGGGTTGGAGTCTTTCTCAAGTACTCTTATTGGCATAGTGTGGTGTGCTCTCCCTGTTTGGGGAAACCCCAGACTGCCTTGGCTTGCTATATGACCAGTGGCTATACCCTGATTAGTCAGTATGCCCAATGATGTCAGACTTAGATTGGTCTGATACCAATACCAATTTTTGCTTTATTTAATTTTGGCATTGGACAGATTTTTAGGTTTGACTGAGAATTAGTTACACCATATGGACAAAAGTATTGGGACATCTGCTCTGTCGTTGTTTCTTCCGAAATCAGGGATGCTAAAAAGAGGTTTATCTATGCTTTTGTGAAAGTAACTGTCTGTACTGTCCAGGGAAGGAGTCTACTACATTTTGGAGGTCTCCTGCCACTCCACCAAAGTTACAAATGGCAAGTAGCAGCGTTCTGGACTTTGGAGTAGCAATAACCGAGACCCCATTATCTCTATTACAAGTCAGTGGGTATGGGTATGTTTTTTAAGCTGCTATTTTAAGGTACAATTGCTATAGTATGTTGCTTTAAAGCAAGGATGCCCATTGGTTGCCACATGGCCTGTGAGCTTTTCATTGCAGCAAAGCAGAAACGCACATGATTGATTGTTTGAAGACTGAAAACAGTTGAATAAGCAGGTAGAGTTGGGTGTGTTCTGGCTGGTTTGGATTCAGAACAGTCACAATGACCCCAGTCACACTGACCCTTTGTGGATAGATCGGATGCCCATGCTTCAAAGGTTAAAATAAAGGAAGACAGAACAGCTTTCAGCATGAGATACAAAAGTGCTGTTCATGAGTCAATGTCCTGGCCATTTTGGTCAATTAGCGCACACATGCTGAGGTCATAAGACTGTTGTGACCTCTGCGCATGTCTGAAAACATCACTGACTCCTAATACACACACACACACACACACACACACACACACACACACACACACACACATACTAAGGTTACATGACTGTTGTGACCTCTGCAGCTGTCTGAAAACATTACTGACTCACTAAACACACATGCACGCGCACACACACACCTGTGTAATAGGACAGGTTTAGACCTGCCGTTCCCATGCCCTGTTGTCAGTGCACTGAGTAATTAAGAGCCTGTGGACAAGCAGCCCAGGCTCAGATTCTCTAGCAGTCAGCAGTTTTTCATGAGAACATTTGCAGAAATGAAAGACAATGAGGGGATCAGGATTCACACTTCATTCACTCACATAAATCATCACAAGTTCCCCTTTAAATGACTTCAGTTTACTCTGCCGTGAAAAAGTACCATCACTGTATCAGTCACACAGCATCTCCTGTCTGATTGTGATTGTCTCTCACGCTTCCTCTTCAGTCAAAACAATCCCTTTAAAGAGGAAACGGCTAACCTACTTTTTTTTTTATTAACGGGGGGCAGGGCTTGACGCTCAGTTTGACGCCTGCTAGACTCCTGCAGGGACTCCAGAACTCACTGCTATGCTGGATTTTTCAGTTGGAAAGAACTTCACTGATAGCCAGCACATTGAACCAGCATACAACCAGCACATTAAACCAAAGCAGTGTTTCCTCTGGGACTGTTTTTAGCAGTGACGACAGACCCAACCCCTGCCCCCATGTGGAAAATAATGGTGAAATGCTATTAAAATTAGGAAATATCACATAAGACTGCAAAACAAACTTTGGAAACCAGTTATTCAGATCTGGCGTCAGATCTGTCAACTTTCACCTACTGTGAACTGAATGTTGCGAGCTGAAGGATGAGTTGTACAGGGTTAGCATAATTACATAGCCTTTCTCTGTGTGAATTTGAAGTGACATAATCTACAGTGACTTATTGTGGTCTCAACTTAATGTAGTACTGTCAGAATGCTGTGTGGCACGTTGTGACAAAAAGTGCTTTTGGAGTCATGAGGTGCCTTTGTACGGCAATGCGTGGTGCCAACGCCGGTGTGTGTGCCTACCTTATAAATAGTGATCCATTGTGCGATGAGCTTTACGTTACATTGTGTGTAAAATGCTCTTTTTAACTGTCAAAACTAGGAATGCACCGATACCGATATTAACAAAATTAGCTGGATCGGGTATCAGATAATTAGGCCGATCCATGGAACCGATCCTTTCACTTTAATTTGTTTGTGTGAGACTGCACTAAAATGTGCAAATAAATAAATGACAAATGGCAGTTTAGTACATTTATATCTGTGGTAATTTATTATATTATATAAAGTAATGTTTAAGTCAGTCCTGATGCCTTAAGTCTTTCTGACATGGGGAGTTATACGGTTTATTAATTCAGCAATGGTATCGGACTGGTATCGGGTATCGACCAATATGCAAAGTTTAGGTATCAGTATTGAAAAAAGCTGGATTGGTGCATCCCTAGTAAGAACCTTATAAACTATAGCTAATTTAATCTACATCATCTCTTTTAGTCTTTATTTCACTTCCTAAATCCATCAAATGTTTGTAATTGCAATTGTATGAAATTGTGAAGAAGCAGAGTGTAGCAGAAACAACGTCAATGTTAACATTGAACTTTTTTGTTATTATTTATTTATTTACGAACGAAAAGGAAGGTAAATGGGTCTCCTGCTGATGTGTGTGTGTATATAGCTTTCTCCACAAAAACTGTTGAGGAGAAGCATTGCTTCTCCCTTAAAGAGAAGTATGTATTTATTACCTTCTAACAGATCTATTAACTGAAACCTAATCAAAGTCTCACCATTTCTAAACACAATATTGCTGCTCCCGATTCTTAATCAATAATGCTGTGGAAACTCTTGTTCCTTGTATTGCTTTCAGTTGCCCTTCCAGCTCCTACAAACACTCTGTCAAGATGGTGCCAACATGTCAGCCTCTGGTCATTATGTTCAGGCTTTGAGGCCAAGAACCCTGAAATGAATGGGTTGTCTAATCCATAGCTGTCTCCAGTTACATTTGAACACTGATGGTTATTGTGAGGCCATGTTTCAGTCATTAAGTTTCAAAGTTGCAGTAAACCATTGTAAGACGTTGGATTTGAATGGCATTGTGGGAACTGTAGTAGTTAAGTAGTATTGCTTTGCAAACTGAAGTCCCCCTCTCACTCTCTCTCTTCTCTCTCCCTAGTCTTCATCTCTCACTGTTCTCAGCTTTTTGGATTTGACTAAAATTAAGCAGGTATTTCACTGAAATTCTGCCTTCTAACCTGCCTTATAACAAGCCATGAAATCTTGGTAATTTAGACTAAGACTGTGTGTGTGCGTCTGTGTGTGAAAACATTTACACTATACTGCTTAATTAACACACTACAGCATTTATTGACTACGTCAGGTCGGCGTTATATGACACTCGAAGTGAAACGTTCAAAAATGTTAGTTAGTCTTATGGTTGTTTGTTTTTTGCATCTTTGTTTTTTTTCCCTGTGTACCAAAACCATACCGAACATGAGGTCCAAACTGTGCTGTGAACTGTACCATTACACCCCTAATGGCTACAGTGGAGTACAATAAATACTAGGGGTGAGTGAATTGGTACTTCCGATCCTGACCTTAAGATTTGATCCTTACATAAAAGTATTTAATACATATTGTTTCTTAACTTACATGGATGCCTTTATAGGGGGGGGGGTATATAAACAAACAAGTGTGTAGTATAGGAACTATTTATCCCTTAACCTGTTCCTCATATACACACAAAGGCAGGTCATTTGGCATTGTTTAACTTAACTGTAGTATTTTGTCTCGTCTTGTTTTGTCGAGAAATTATATTACATTTAAGGATTGGCGTTTAAGGGAATTGATGTTGGTCATTTTTGGATTTTAAAAAAATTGAAAAGAAATTTCCTTCCTCACCCATTCCTAAAGAATACTGGTGTGAAATGTCAGCGATATTTCAAGATCAGTGCATTTAAATACAGTACAAGTATACTCTCTGAGGCCTAATCCACTCCAGCATCCACTCGTATAATTGCAGGGGCTTATTACGTATGGCCATTATGTAATTTGTCCTGACCAAGTTAGAATGTGATAAACCCTTTGGATGACGTGGCAAGGTCAACCTTTTAAATATAGCGTGTTGTCTGCTATGTCTTAAGTGATTTAGCTAAACTGTTACCCTGTTAATTCAGGGGTCTCTCCTCAGGAGTACTTATGATTGCATACTCCCATAACGGCCATGCAAATGTTAAACAGACAGATTAATGTTGGATTTGTGTTGAACACAACACCTAACTGCACTACAAGTTTCCAACTCCGTGGCAGAGTCTCCAGGCTGTATTTTGAAGCCGGCTGTCTGCTTCTGTCTTTCCTCCGAATAAATCAGGAAGATTAAAAAGCCCTGTGAGGTGGCAGGCCCTCCAGAGGCCAGCAGGCCTTATGTAAAGGAAAGCTGCTAAAAATAGCAACTCTTTCAATCCAAACGCTTTATTCGGCACCAAAGTCTGACTGAGTGAACCAGTTTAAGTACAGCAGATGGACACACTGTCTGGGTCTTCCATTTCTGTGTTAAGTGTATTAACTCTAGGGGTGACTGTGCAAAGGTACTACAGCCTATGTAAGGGCAGCTTGGTCATGCTGACGAATGTTGTGTGCAGAAAGAAAAGCGCTGTAGGCGGCTTGTGAATCTGTTGCCAATTGGAGGGGGTTTGCCGGGGTTGTTTCAGGCCCCGTCTAGTTTTGGCCTAGAGAATGTGCTTCAGCTTTGTGTTGTATTTAGGTCTGTTTTGGCCATTACACTTGTGGTGTGAGCACCCTTGCTGGGCTGGAAGGCTCACATGAGCACTTGAGGACCATTTTGGCCTCATTTCTTGCTCCTGGGATCCTCTGCTGTCAGGAAGTGTCATTTGCTTTAAGCCACCACTAAAGGACATGCTGTACACATGCATTTCTCGACAAGCCATGAGATACCGAACAGTCAATGAAATTGCAAGCAAAGTGCAGTTAGCAGCACGTTGAGCCTGGAGTGTCACTGTTCTCCCCATTACAAGTCAGTAGAGCATTACAGTGATTCTGAAGCTGCTACATTGTGCTGCTTCAAATTGACACTGATTAGATAAAGTTGCAGCTTCACCAGAGAAATCGACATTCGATTGCATAGTCTTTTGTGCAATATATCATATTGTAAACCATGATACAAGGCTTCACATGGGTCATGGGTCTGTTGTGGCACTATTGTGATTATCACCCACCCTTACACAGCATTCAGAGAGGTTAATTGTTTTTCATGATGTCCTGGGCCCTACTTGGCCAAACCTGCCAGGATTTCTGGTGTCAGTCAGAAATGAGAGCGCTCAATTCTAGTCTAGTCAAAAGTCTATAGTCACAAGTCTCATAAGGCCACAGCAGGAGTTAAGCTTTATTACATCACTGATCATGTCCCTCCGTCTTCTTCTGCCTCTCCTCATCCTGAAATCTGTCTAGACAAACCAAGCCCTGTTTACTCATCGACCCGTCAAAACCCCAGATTCCTGGGCATGACCTGTGATCTCATCAAGCACAGTAGGTCAAAGGGCGGTGGTGTACTAACCTCACTCAATGCCTTTAGCCAAAGTCAACTGCTTTCATTAGCTTAAAGGGCTTTGAGGTAATTACTGTTAGAAACCTGTAATTAGTGAAAGTGGAGCAGAAGAGGACGGCAGCCATTTTCCTTTTGGACTCCAGCATGGAGTGGATTTAAGCCTCCCTGCATCAGACCCAACAATGTGTGTATTCATGCAGGACTGATCGTTGTGTGGTTTTGGAAGGTCACGTTTCTTGTTCTTGCACTGTTAAAGAACGTTTGGAGGTGATGTCGTGAAACAACTGGTAATTCAGTCCCACAAACGTGGTACGTGAACGAATGAGCATGCACAGTGCCGGACTGAATATGCCGCAGTGATCTGATCCAGGGAATATGATGAACGCTCTGTGAGTTTATTCTGCTCCAGAAACGACAGACGAGAAAGAGGGAGGGTGAGAGCGAGAGCAAGCGAGGGAGGGAGAGAGAGCGAGCGAGAGAGAGATTAAGTGCTAAGTAGGGGAGTTTAGAGGCAGACTGGCAGGGGTATACCCATGCAGATTTTTTTTCCTCTCTCCCTTGCTCGCACACACAAACATTAGCTGGTTAGGGTGAGTCTTAGTGAGGAATACATTTGGCAGCCAAGCGTGATGAATTAAAGAAGGAGGGATTTCTTCATACTCATTATTGAAGACTGCCTGTTCCACACTACCCAGCACCTCCGAGAGCAGTATTGGGGCAGACGGGTCTGACCACAACTCACCAATCAATTGAACACATCAAGCAGACACTGACCTACCTTGCTTTGTTCTTCACATCTTCACATTTGACATTGTCTATAGATCCAAGGTCCCACATCACAATGTACATGATTGAACATTTAAAGGGTCCATATCATGTGAGTGCTTTTGGCACAGCAGGTAATGTTGGTGAACTGGCTATGTTAAGTTGTCCCTTGATGAGAGTGATGCCCTGTCCAGGGGGTATTCCTTGCTTACACTGGTAGTGAATCTGGGTAGGCTCTGGACCCATGAGACCTTGGCCAGGAAGAGGCGCATGACTGCGAATGACTGCCAAAACGCATAGCCATTTACACCTAGCGTTTGAAATGCATCTCCTGTGACGTCTTGAGATTCCTCACATAATGTCTGCTGGAGGAGGGGCGTGGCGCATAATAATAACTAAATTGTGCGGACGGTATGGACTCGTGGTCATTCCGTATTTTCCGGCTGAGGCAGTGATGTGGTTGATGTGGCCGATGCTTTGCTGTCCACGCTACAAGAATAGTTGGGTTCATATAAGTCTTTGTGAGTCTCTCTGAGTCATAGTTGAGTTCATATGACCACCATTGAACTTCACACCTATACTTTGTTGTGGCCCTTTATGATCAGAATCACCCAGGATTAATGTTAATGCCAGGTATAAACCGGGCTGGATGAATGAATGGATAAATTAGTAATTTTGGTATTTACACCCACACAAATATTACGAGTTGACAGCAAGGAAACAAATAAAGGCCAGTAAGAATGTAAGATACCCCACATCACTAATACTTTGCTAATTTCCAATGCAGTGTGGGTTTTCTTTTTTCAGACTGTGCATCCACTAGCCATTCATGCTGTTGAAATGATTTCTTGCTCTGATGAAAAGCCTCTCATTGAGATGAGCTAAATCCACAGCTTGATTTATTGCTCGCTCCCATGCATAAATTACTGAGGATGAGGAAGAGCTAGCTATAGTAGATGCTGCTTATTGACTGACTTGGCGGCCCTGTGGACTCGTAATGGCGGGATTCGTCATGTGAGGTCATCATCACTTATTTTAATTAAGCCTCCCTGTGTATTACAGACAGCCGTCCACTCATCTCTGTGCTTGATTCAGCGTTCTCCCCCACTGCTCTTGCTTTTCTTTTTCCACTAGTTTTTACTGTTGTTTTACTCCTACAGATTGGGAGAGCAGGAAGTGGGGTGTTAACCCTGCTGTGTGTGTGTGTGTGTGTGTGTGTGTGTGTGTGTGTATCTCTGCTGACTGTCTATAGCTATGGGAACTCATGTGAGTGCTTTTTTTTAATGAGGCGTGTATTCCCTCCCAGCAGATTGAGGGTTTGTTTTTGTCGTCTGAGCTGTCATTAGATTAGGCCTAAGTTGTTGAACTGGTGTGAACTAGGGCACAATTGCTCAGTTAAATAAATAAAGTGATAAGCTGCTGTTGTCTTTCTTGATGAATCGGAATTGATTAGATGACTTTTGTATAATGGTAACTGTTCTTCCCTCAGGTTACAAAAAAACCTGATTGGAACCATTTATATGCGTTTTATATGCTGTATACTTAAGTTTTTTGAGTCTCAGAGTTTCAAGTCTTTGGAAGGATATGCATCTTTGAGTGCAATGGTACGTGTATTCCTGTATCCGTACATCAAGGTTCAGTCCATGCAGTCGAGACTGAACGTAATGTGGAACCAAATGTCAAGTTTCAGCCGGGGCCCTTACACCTTAAACTAACAAGCCATTAGCAAGTTAGCAACATGCCATGTTTAGCTTAGCTCAAGCTGATTGGCGTCTGACTATGGTGAGTGCAAATCTGTAAGACTTTCAAAAAAAAGTTAGTTTGTTTATGTCTGTAGTCAACTGTAACAGTTCCTAACCCAGAGTTCTAATTCCATGATGTTAAAAAGTCTGATCATTGTTCCAAATAAGGAAGCAGAGAGAGCGTTCATATTGTCCAATGTGAATAGATGAGGTGAGCTCACTTGAGGGGACTTCATGTATTCATGAAAAAGGGTTTGTATAAGACGTAAGCATGAAGAACCTTCTGAAGAACCTTCACTTGATGGAGCTTTTAACCAATTGTAAAGCTCATTTGGACGCTGTCTTGGGGTAAGGTAGACTCGGAAAGGTAGACTCTGCCGGTCTCGGCCTTGACTCGAACTCTCCACTGCTTTTATAGTTGCACATTTCTATTATTATGCTTCTGTATGGGACCGAAGGTAGTTCTTCTATGGCATCTCTTTAAAAAAAAAAACATTTGGAGCACTTACTTATCTGTAAGAGTGTAGGACAGGTAGAGCTGGGCAATATGATGATATTTTAACGTATTGTGATAATTTTGGTATTGTGATAACAATAAGCTTTTCTAAGTATATTGAGGAGACTATTAGTGCTAAATAAACACGGATGAGCTGCAGGTTTCATTACTAACAGTTTCATTAGATGAAGAGCAGCAGATGTTGAGTATAAATCACTGTAGTCACACTTTTTTTAATGTTTTTTTTTATGCTCTTATCAACACATTAACACACTCCTATCCCTTACAGCGCTTATCCGTCTCTGCCATCTCTCTGCAGCAGCGCTCAACCTAAGAAAAACAAGCATGTACCTAGCTCGCTCTCTCTCTTTCTCTGGGGAGAGAGATTCTCCCAGGGGTGAACAGGGGCAAAGTGTGTGTGTGTGTGTGTGTGTGTGTGTGTGTGTGTGTGTGTGTGTGTGTGTGTGTGTGTGTGTGTGTGTGTGGTGTTCTTCAGTGTGCCAAAGGCTGATAAGCTTGTGTGTGATGAGCGACAGTGGGCAGTCACTGATCCAAGCATTCTCTCTGACTGCTCCACTACAGCCTCCACCATACTGTCACACAGTCAGCCTTGAGCAACCACACACCCCAGCAATGAGAGTACTCTATGTAAGAGAGAGCAAAGTATGGATCTGTGCTTCATGTGTTGTGAGCATGACCTCGTGGCCTCAAAATAGGACTGTCCTGAAATGCCACATGATTATGTTGTTATCATGGTGCTGAGAGAACCTGCAGTACTATGTGTGTTTGTACGTGATGAACGTGTTCCACTCAGGACCTGACTGATCATATACTGGAGAGATCAGTTGCTTGGGTCTGAGGATTCTAATGGGTTCATTATGTATGCCAGTCTCTTCCAAATACTAATATTTCCCTTTTTTAATATAAATGTGTCCCTTTTCCCTCCAATTTGGTACTGCCAATTAACCTGCCCATAGGACTAGCAATAATCCTGACACTAGGAGCTAACTAACTAAAACTCTCCTCCAATACCTGCAAAGCCAGCCACCGCCTCTTTTCGCTCTGCTGCCGATGCGGCTCCATCTACCCACCCAGAGAGATCACGGCCAGGAGCTCAAGACCCCTGGGCCTTAGTAGCAGCGGCAGGTATTGGAAATGAATGAAATGGGGAATGAAACTTGGAGACGAAACAACCAACAAATTGCTGTCTTTAATTGTTACCCGTTTCTCCACTTTTCAAGAGAGGTTTGCACTGCTTCACTTTCACGTAGTGAAGCAGTGCAAGTATTTTCTTGTTTCATCTCAATTTCTTATGTAAAATCTGAAATCAGATAATAGGTGGTTTGCTGTTTTCAACTATCCTATTTAGAAAAAAAAAACATATAACAGGTTGTGGTCTCTGCTTTTTTATATTTATTATTATTATAAAAATGTTTATCACAATGTAAATAATGAAAGAAAATGAGATGTTTTTGAAATGGGCAAAAGTCATTAAATGGATGATTACAGTAAAATGACTTTTGTCTCTTCAATTATATTGAAATAATGCTTAATATGAACAGAACCCAAAATCACCCAGGTAAAATTGGTTACAATCTGAGTTTTATTTTAGGTTGACTGTATAAAATGTGTTTATTGCGTATTTTCAGTGGTAAAAGTAGTAGGTATGTGATTTATAAACCAGCATCAACCAGACAAAGTGGCCCGTTTTGCCTTTTCAGAATCAGAATCAGAATCAGAATCTCTTTATTTCACCAAGTATGTTACACATACAAGGAATTTGTCTTGGTGAGAGCAACACGTATGACAAGTAACAAAAAACACAGAACACAGTCTTAAACTAAAGGAAAATGACACTAAACAATAAATAGGGTAGGGGATAAATTAAAAAAGTAAAAAGTACTAAAGGTAATAAAGAGCTGAAAATATATTTACAGAAAAGAACATCTTTTCACCAGCTTCGACCAGGGCTTTCACTCCAGTAGGCTGGGGTGTGTTCTTTTTTGGGGTCTACATGTAATAACTGGTATGAAACTGGTTCCAGAGGTTTTGGAATTGGCTCTGCCAGATTTTTTTGGTTTTGGTTTTGCCAGATTGTCTTTAAAAGAAGAACACGACAGTGTTTAAGCTTCACAGTTCAACTCTGCCAAGGTCAGTACAGTTTTCATTCAATGCACCTTTTAAAAGGAATCCAGTATCGACCAAGGCCCGTAACTTCACCCCATCTGTCAACCAGTAGACATTGGTAAACTGTGTGGATGAGTTATCGCGCTTCCTTGTCAGTCTTAACACTTCATCTGAGAAGGACACATTCTCTTCACATCTCTTCTTCCTTCGTGTACCCGGCACACACACTCTGTACTCTGTCTGGGTTCATTCTACCGCGCTCGTCCCGGAATGCCTTTCTGCTGTTTGAGCATCAGAATGCTTGTGAACACCGCAGCTAAGGCGACAAATATGTCAGCTATGTCCACCGCTATGGTTTTGGTCTCCGCTGTGATATTTTCTCACGTAACAGTGTGTCTGAACTGCCTGCTCCGCCTACTGTATTTAGCTACACACTTAGTCATAAGTCATCTGCACTGTGCCCAGTTATATTTCACTCATGTCTTCCTTTAAACAGGAAGTGACGAATATGAAGCTGCTGTTTTGAGTTGGAACTATAGGATGAGTTAGTTTTGACTTGAGTTCTGGATTATTTGAAGCTGTTGAAGCAATTCACTGTACTGTTAAGCAACCCTTTACAAGTTCATGCAGTGCAAGTGTAAAGCCTGAGAGGAAGATGGAGAGTGATAATCAGAGATACGCTAAGCCTGGATTTCTTACGCTGATATCAACCCACCTACTGTTTTCTAACTCTCTGATCATAAATATAAACATACGCACAGATTCTATACCGTATACTCTCTATTAGGGCTGGGCGATATGCTAAAAATACTATATCACAATATTTAAAGACTTAATATTTATCACTATACATGTGATCACAGACTAAAAGCATCAGTAGTAACAGATTCTTATAAACTACTATTCAGAGCCTCTCCTGTACTGAATACAGTGATTTTTATTCAACATCTGCTGCTTTTTGTCTAATTAAACCAGTCTAATTGCACTGTTAGTAATGAAACCTGCAGCTGATCAGTGTTTGTTAAGCATTAACAGTCTCCTCTATATGATTAAAAAGCATATCACAATACCAAAATTTCACAATACGATAAAATATCGTCGTATTGCCAAACTCTACTATAAATACTGTATATTCAACCATGTAATTGAGTACAGTGTGTGTGTGTGTATTCGGCCTACACTGTCATGGTCTGGATGTTGCTGGCCAGTACAATGTACAGAGAAGCGGTGTTATAGAAAGGTGGAATGAGGCCGGTTCTACTGTTTGGACTCTTAGCCGGCTTAGATAAGTTAGCTAGCAGGCTAAACCCCCAGCACAGATCATGTTCCAGCTAACTGAGGCTCAAATCGCACAAATTTAGAGGATGAAGCCTCATACCTGAAGTCGAATGGATGCTTTTAGGAGTGTCAAAATCTACTTTTTCGTGTTTGTCCAAACTGTGATGTGAGCCGAATGATGGCTAGATCCTGTATATCGCTCTCTGCTTTATCTTCGTACCAGCGTAACATGATTAGTGCTCATGCCACATTCTGCTGAAAACCACAGATCTTTCAGTTTAGATCATTTAGCTGAAAAGTTTACTCATACGCAGAAATGACTCATTGGTAAGCCATTAGCACTGCAGTACCCAGAACTCGTGCAGCTCCAGGCCTCAAGATTAATTGAGATTTGAGCAAGAAATTGACAGATTGTGATCTTAGTCAGAGATAGTTAGATCTTAGTCCTTAGTATAGCAGCAGGTAGCTGACTGGGTGTCAGGGTCTTATTGTAATAACTGATCTTGAAAACTGTGTTTTGTTCTGCTTCTTTGTGCTTGGTTTATTTTTGCGAAAGCTATAATGACCCAAGCTGCGTCCGAGACTTTGCCTTGTTTACTGTATGGTGCACTACTTTGGGGCTTCCCTTTTGTCTGTAGTGCAGAATTGTTTTGTGCACTTCAACAATCCCACAAAGCTCCGCAATGTATAGTGTACAGTAACTATAATCCATTACGCTGTTTAGCTTGAAGGTTTGTGGGCAGCTTCTTTGATTAAGACTGGTGTTCGGAGCTCACACACATAACGTGTCCGATATTCTTCACTACCTAGTCAAATCCTGTTCCCCTGTAATAGTGCTCTATATAGTGATCTGGCTTTTCGCAGGTGGGGAATAGTGAATAGGGCACAGTATTGGACCCAGCTGTTACAGTTAATAGTCTTTCTTATCCTGTGTTACAGCAGCATTGTGTGCGATTTGGTATTTTTGGTATTACATTCACCCCACTGGAATAAATGCAAGTTGCGCTATGTTTATAGCTCCGTAAACATGCATTTGCTGACAAGCTGAGAGATACAGAACTGGCGTCTGAAGTGAAAGGAGCATGTGGACTGAAACGATAGATTAATATTCCAGGATTTTGATACAAATATGATTCGAGTTAGAGGTTTCGTGCAGCTCCACCATTGATGCGTAGTGCAGTAGCAGCGATTCCGGCCTTTAGAAGCAATGATGGAAACGCTCTCCCTATTGCAGTCTGTGTACCATCCACATGGTTCTGAAGCTCTTGAGATGAAATTGCTACATAATGCTGCTTTAGGAATAGCTCGGCTGTCTTGCTGGTACATCCTGTCCTCAGTCACAAACCTCAGACAGACACGATATATATGTGATGCATATAGTGGCGTGTAATTGCTGTTATGTTTTTTTATTTATGGCTCAGCTTTACTACACACCGGTCCAAACCTCTGTGGCAATGTAGAAGAGCTACTTTTCGCTCATACTAACATGCTGCTTCCTCTTCTGATAGCTTAGCAGCATTCTCATGTGTTCCCTCTCGTCTATAGGAAGGCCGGGTCTCGTCACACTAGGTAGCTTCTTTTATGATATTGCAGTATAGAATCTCATGCATGTTTCCGTAACACTATACACTGGCTCTGGTTCCAGGTTGATGTTTTGGAGAGAGTTGCCTAGCAGCAGAAGGCCCCTTTGGGTGTAGTTAAAAGAGCATATGCATGTGTGGTGGGGCGTTTGGCGGAGCCAGTAAGCACGCCTTCGTGTTCATCTCAGGCATCTTCCTCATCCTCTGTGATGAAGGCGGTCATGTGTTATGTGGGTCAGACGAGTGCTGAAGTGGCGTCTGACCTGCTCTCATATTGTCACATCACATTCATACTGAGCACACGCTGCCTGGAGCATGACTCCAACACACACACACGCGCACACATTCACTCATCTACGCACACACACACTCTCATACACACTCTGGTCTTTAGCCAGAGTTTCTATACTTGAGCAGTGTGTAAAGTCGATCATTACGTTTGCTTGTGTATACAGATGCAACATTGTGTCCTGTGCTTACACGTATGTGTGTGTGCGCGCGTGCGTGCGTGTGTGTGTGTGTGTGTGTGTGTGTGTGTGTGTGTGTGTACACATGCATACGTATACAAGTGTATAAAGTCGGGTCAATCCGCTACAATGCCTATATAGATACTCAGTGATGGTACACTATATGTCCAAATGTTTGTGGACACCCCTTTTAATGAACACTATTACTACTATTGCTACTTTAAGTTGCACCCACTGCTGACACATGTGCAAGTGCACACACACAACTTGTCTAGTCCCTGTAGAGAAGTTCTGCCAATAGAGTAGGACTCTCTGGAGCAGATAAACGTGAACCTATTGGGTCTATGCCTGATGCCAGGTGTGACATACAAGGGTAAAAAGCACCCCAGCATTGAACTGTGTTCTTTGGAATGATGACGCACGTACAATACTTTTGGGGTGAGTTCAGGACGAGGTGGGGTCGATATTAGACTGTCCTCACCTCACCGCTAACACTTGTGTCCTTGAATGCAATATGTAGTATTTCTCCAAATAAAGCAGGATAAACTTTTTTTTTTTTAATATATTTTTGTTTTTACCCATTTTTGACCATTGATTATGGAAGAACACCCCCCCCCCCACACACACACACACACAGACAAAATAAGCTCTGTACTATGTGTAGTATGTGTCACACACACAACACACCCCACACTGACAAACACTTCCTATTATTCACACTCGCACTGATTCACACAAAACGGCAACTGAATCTTTCAGGACTTACACACACACACACAAATCAAGATTGACTCATACAATCTGGGCCATGCTCACATTTGGGCACCCTAGTCAATATATTATTTACACAGTCATATAAATGTTTAGATTACTGTGTTTACTGTCTACATCATTAACTCCCATTCAGTAATTCTCTCTCTCCCTCTCAAGTGTATGCTTGCTCGCTCTCTTTCCCTCTCTCATGCTCTCTGTCTTTCTTTCTCTTCTCTCTCTCTCTCTCTCTCTCTCTCTCTCTCTCTCTCTCTCTCTCTCTCTCTCTCTGAGTGATTGGTAGCACATGCTGCCCACATGTTGTTGTGCAGTACTTTTTTTCCCCTCCCCTCTTCTTCCCCCCCTTTGGCTTTAGTCTGCCTATCGTTCTTAGAGCTGGACTGATCACAGCACGCACACCAACATCTCTTATGTTTCCTTAAATACGTGCACCTTTACCTTTACCTTAACCCCCTGAAATCCACTTAGTGTCCACACGCTCCGTCTCTCTGACACACTCGCATTCGCACATTCACGCTCTCACACAAATATGAATAAGGGCACAGAAATGGACGGCGAACAAAGTTCTGAAACAATACCAAGCTAGCTTTAGTAAAGGTTTGGCAGTGATGACGAAAGGGGTGTGTGTGTGTGTGTGTGTGTGTGTGTGTGTGTGTGTGTGTGTGTGTGTGTGTGTGTGTGTGGGAACAGAGAGATACTATGGCAGTATCACTACACTGCTCTGTTCCTGAGTGAAAGGTCGTCTGTGTGAGGAGTGCTTGCCAGTTTGTGTGTGAGATTTGGGCAGGGGGCAGTTGGGCAGGTGCAGTGACAGCTGGTCTGGGCAGCTCAAACCGAGGGGGAGGAAGAGAGGAGGGGGAAAAAAGAGGGAAAAGCAACAGTAGAAGAGTGAGAGAGAGTGACCAAAAGCACTGTATACCAGTGTAGTTCTCTACTGACGGCGAGCGAGAAAGAAGAGAGGAGCAGTAGCCTGGATACCGTTTACTCTCCAGCACTGCCAGTGACTCACTATTCACAAGCCACAATGTGTGTGTGTGTGTATGAGAGAGAGAGAGAGAGAGAGAGAGAGAGATGCTGAGACGCTGAGACCGACTGAGAGAGTGTAGTAAAAGAGGCAGAGCAAAAAGGACGGCAGGCGTATAAAGGGATGGAGAAAGTGAAGGAGAAAGAAGAGTGTCAGAGGAAGGGGAATGAGATGGAGGGAACAATGGGGGACAGGGGGTGAGAGAGGGAAAGAGACAGGAAGAGAGAGAAAGAAACGGATGCTGAAATAGAAAGGGAAGGTGGAGACAGAGAGGGAGAAAAGAAAGAGTGATTGAGTGAAATAGAGAAGGAAGAGTTGGAGAGTGAGAGCGAGCGGTCAGGAGAAAGAGAGTGAGGGGGAAGAAGGAGGGAGTCAGAGGAGCAGGGGGAGAGGGAGAGAGAGCTGCTGAGCCAGACTGAGTGTAAAAGCAGAGGGCGCAGGAGCGAGGGAGAGAGAAAGAAAGAAGAGGGCGTAGCATGAACGAAAGACTGTGAGAGGGATACCGGGGGAGTGAGGGTGGGGGAGAAGGAAAGTAAATGAGAGATGGAACGAGAGAGTAAGAGTGATCGGGGGAGTAAGAAGGAGAGAGAGATGCTGAAGACAGACTGAGTGAGAGGAAGAGCGGGAGAAAGAAACGAAGAGGGATAGAGAGTGACCGAAGCAAACAAGGAGTGAGCGAGGGAGAGAGTGTAAAAGACTGAAGAGTGAAAGGGGAGGTGGATGGAGAGGAAGAGCGGGAGAAAGAAATAAGAGAAGCATAGAGAGTGAGAGCAAGGCCTAGATATACACTGAAAGGGAGGGGGGGGGGGGTGAGCATGGACAAGTAACAGAGTGAGCGAGTGAAAAAGGAGGGGAGGGAGGGGGAGAGAGGGATGTGGTAGGCTGAAGAAAGGGTATGTCTATTAACCAGCCTTCACAGAGAAAGACTTTATGGAGGGGAAAAGAATACGAGGAGAGGAGGGAGGAGCGAGGAGGAGAAGTGCAGCATGTAATTTAGGCCCTGCTTTTCCAGCTGCTGGTTGGAGGTCTATTTTTATACTCGACTGAAGCGAAACTCTAAACTACACGTTCAACAGGCCGATTAGAACACAGTGTAACAAGTAGGACAAATGAAACCTAAGTGGAGTGGAAGGGAATAGCGGGAGAGTAAAGTAGAGGGTTTGGAAAAGCTGGAGTGTATACTGAGGGTATAGATGGAGAAGACGTGAGGGAGAGCCACGCCAATGAAAAGAAAAACAAATCTGCAGCCAGGCACTTCGGACGGTCATTTCCAGGCCGTCTGTTTCATGTCCAGCAGACCCCGAAGGGCAGTTAGCTCTGTGTGTGTAAGAACTGTACTGATCAGAAAATACCCGAACACAGCAGCAGATCAAAACTAATGTGCTCAGCAGAAGCATGAAATCTCATTTGGTCAAAAGTATCTTAAAAAGATTTGCTGTGTTGGCTGAAGGGCATTAGCCGAACTATAAAGCTATCAGAGACAGATAAAGCTACAGCTAAGCTGAAGCCCCTCACACATGCATTAGTCATACTGAAGCCTATCGGTTCTGCTTTCTAGTCTTTTCTCCTGTCGCGCCTTCAGAAGGTTTTTGATTTCTGTTTGTTTAAGTAACTGTTTGTGCTTGGGTCAAGTGGTGCGTTTGTCCTGCGTGTGCGGCCTGGTGTCAGAGTCTCAAGACGAGCCAGCCGACGCTGACCGGTGGCGCCAATTATGTCCTTTTTCTGGCACACATTTCCCCAAAAGGCTCTTCTTTTCTTTGTCAGATTTGTAAATGGAATAAAGCAGCAGGCAGGGCCCAGTTCCCCCTCTACCGTAGTGTCAGGAACAGCTGGACTGTTACAGAGAGTGTCAGGGGTGACGCATCTGTGTTCTGCAGTGTGATGCCATGTGTGCTTCAGCGGTTCCTGAAAACTCTTCCCATGATGGGGCTTGTAAGGCCGCATATGAGGTATGTGGGCAGTTTTCCTTCCCCAAATACCTCTAAATGGTTTTGCACTCAGATTGCCGTGGCTCGAAGGTTGAAGAGTTGGTAAATCGAAAGTTCAGTACTGTTTCAGTACTGCAAAACCGGTCAGTACTATTACTTTCAGTGCTTTTAGTACTTTATCGAAACAATGGTAGAGCAGAACATCATTCTGGAGCTGGCTTATCTACATAGAGATTCATGTGGGGGAGGGGGCGGTTGTGCTGTAACGGTCAGTGCCCACATACTTCCATGCATCCTTTACGTTGGCATTGGGGGTACATCCACTAGAGGGCAGTTCATAGTCAAATCTGAGGCATAAATGAGCCTTTAGGAGGGTTGAAAACAGTGACTGCAAAACACATTTTTATATTTCGAACAAAGGTGGTATTATTAACCCTTTCACAAGTACAATCCCACCAGTGGGGTTTTCTTCGAATGGTCCCTGGTTAGTATGGCCCACCTTTGGCGTAGAACATTCACCCTCAGACTTTCACAACAATCAGATTTAATTCCACTCATTCATCAAACCGGTCCACTGATTATCTAGCACATCTCTAGAATGCTGCCAAAACAGGGCAACCCCTGCAGTCTGGTTTAATCAATGTAGGATTTACAACTATAGCTGGGTTTCCATTCAGACAGTTCTCAAAAAGACACATAATGCCACATAAGTGTTGTTTGCATCCACTATAGTTATGCGAAGAAACGACTGTGATTAGGAGCGGCGTCTAAACAAGCAAAATGGAGAGATTTAACTGTAGTACTGTGCTTTTAGCAGAATCCTCGTTACAGCCATTTGTAGTCTTTTTATGGCCTGTGTTGTTTGCAGTCCTGAGACCCCAGGCAAGGCATTATCCATTAGTGGACAATAGCCCACAAACCTGGTAAATGAGTTACCATATTCGTCTTCTGAAATGTAATGCAGTAGTGAAATAAAAACCAGTCATGGTATCTACAGGTTAACTTTTTTTTTTTTTTTTTTTTTTTTTTTTTTGTGAAGGGTATAGAAACGTTTTAGTGTCTCATGGGATTTTTTTTTCCCATTCATTTGTACTTCTATGTCTAATCTGCATTTTAGTAAAATAAGGAAGTTTGATTATCATCATCATAATCATCCTCACACCTATTCTCCACCTATGTGGGGGTGGGGGTTGGGGGGTTGGGGGGGTTATCTCTTTCTCCTAAAGACATATTTCCTCAGATTTGTGACTTGTTTGTTTTTTTCACCACACAACCCCTGTCTGTTTCCAGTTTTGGTGATATAAGATCATGTGAACATTACTCTAACTAAAAGAGGCTTTAAATAAATGCATCCAGTTATAGAATAGGTCTGGATGTGAGTCCTTTTGAAGTGGTGACTTAACAGTTGCCACACCAGTTCTCTGATCTACTCATTTCAGTCGAACTCTCCCTGCAAGTTTCTACACTGTTCATTTCCTGTGCCTGTAAAAGGAGGGCACTGAGGGAAAGTGTAATGTGTGTGTGTGTGTGTGTGTGTGTGTGTGTGTGTTGGGTGGTGCACATAGGGTTACTAGGGTTATTGTTTCACACAGTAAGGTCATTTGAATGTGCCTGCAGGCTGAGCTACAAGAATGATCAATGGTTAGTGTACCGTTTCATCTCTTTAATAAGAGGGACCCCTTGTGGTGAGCTGATGCTACTGCACTGCAGTCACTCAGTATGGTTTCATAACAAATGCAGTTTTAGAAGAATTAACAGAGTCAGAATTGGTCACAGCAGTGGTGATGTTTACATCTTGGTGACCGTGCAGAAATTATGACTCCCTTCAGGAAGCACTTACCTTGCACACTTTTCAAACAAGTGACACTGTGTTTCCATTATTTATGCCTGTGTAGTTTTGTAGTAATTACAAGCTTCAAAAAGTAATGAAAAATGTTGTTCTCTGCAGGTGTTTATGTCTGTCTGCTCTTAAACGCCATGCAAAAACGGATGTCCCTAACCACTGTCTTTGCCGTCTGCTTTTTTTGTGTACGTGTTGCAGGAGGAGGCCATTCCTGAACTGGAGATAGACGTAGATGAGTTGTTGGACATGCAGAATGATGTGGATCGTGCTGCGCGTGTTAAGGTACTCTCGCACTCTCTTCATAACTAATCACGTTATTTGTATTTGTATTGCACTCATCACATCACAGTATTTGAAGGGAGTCTTTTTTAAAATTATTAACTTATTTATTTCTGTTTCTACACAGGAACTGCTGGTAGACTGTTACAAACCTACAGAAGTAAGTACCCTTTACCTACTGTTAATTGTATTTTAGAATGCAACAAACTCAACTGATATTACACACATGCACACACACACACACACACTTTCTTAGAACATGCGCACACAAATCTTGTCCTTGTAGAGAAGTACTTCCAATAGAATAGGACTCTCTGGAGCAGATAAACATGAACCTATTGGCACCATAATGCACCCTAAAGCCCCCCAGCATTGAGCTGTGGAGCAGTGGACCAGTAATGCTCCATCCAGAACTTTTGGGATCAGTTGGGGATGAGATGGGTTGGTGGTCATCCAACATTCTGACCTCACTAATGCTCTTGTCACTGAATGCAGTGAAATCCTCACAGCAAACAAATCTAATAAATATATAGAATTTATATATATATATATATATATATATATATATATATATATATATATATATATATATATATAAAATATTTACCCCCCCCCCCCCCGCACACTCTGGTGCGGTGTGGTGGTCTTTACTGTCAGAAGTGTCATAGTGTACATTGTAGGGCTTTATAATGTTGGAGTTCTGGAGCAGCAGGCATTGATAAATTATTAATCTGCATATTGTAGGTATAGGCCTGTAGATACAACCCATTCAAATATTGACTATTGAGTCCGATCTTGATCTCAATCATAATCCACAATGAAACTATATAAAATATAGAATTGCAGTGTTCCTGTTTATAGTTATTGCGAAATTGTGATGAAGATATTCACCCCCCTCCTCCCTCTGTCCTGTAGGACTTTGTATCTGAGTTGCTGGACAAAATCCGCGGGATGCAGAAGCTCAGCACACCTCAGAAGAAATAATGCTGTCCCACCTCAGCCCCCCGCCCCCCAACTCCCAACTCCTCCTACTCCTCCTCTTCCACATTATGCTGACTTCATGCTGTTTGCCTGTACGGAAGTGCTCAACCAGTCATCATCAGGTGGGAAGGAGGAGGAGGAGAAGGTCAAGTGAGGTCATGTTGGGATTTAGCCAATCAGATTCTTATAAGCAGGGCTTATTTTTTCCTTTATTTTGTTAACTTTGTGATACTATATTTTTTTTTTGTAAAAGGGGGAAAATGTTTTTATGCATTTGTAGAAATCTGTCTGTTTCTACACATATAACTCGTAATGCGTATATATTCAGGTTTTAGGAAATTTGTGAAATTTTTGTTTTCCTCTGATGCAATACTGTGTATGCGCCCCTAGTGGCCACACTCACTAGAAACTTGCTGTTTGTAGTTGATAGACTATGCTATGACCATTAGTGCGCCATTAGTTTGAAAGAGATGAGAAAGAAGCGGCCTTTTACGTTTTTTAAAATGTGTTCCTCTTGTTTCTTTAATCTTGTATGTATCACACAGTTTGCAAGGGCTTTCCTAAGATCTGTATAGACTTGTTTGTAGTGGAACCAGTGGGAGAGGAGGAGTGAAAAATAGGAGCATGAGATTTATTTTTTTCTTAATTTTTTAACCTCACTCTAGACATACAGATGCATACACATATGATAAAGATGAATGGCTGCCCCCACCCTCAGGGTATATGTACAGTTACAGTTTCTGAAGAGGGAGGAACAGCGGAAATGTCCATATGATGATTCCTCAAGAATCTTGCATGTAATTCGTCTTCACATTAAATGCATCTATGTCCTCACTCACCAGTAACAGGGCTTATTTGTATCTTTCTTTGTGTGTGTGTGTGTGCATGTTAACAATGGCCACAATATGCTCACATCATATCCATAGAATCGTGATAACAGAGCATCATACTGACCATACTAAAAGGGTCCAGAAAGAGTCAGATACAGTATAAGAAGGATGAGCGAGGGAATGTCCCTTTAACCTAGCCTCTCTCTCCCATTTAGTACCACTCACTCTGTCTCACTTTTAGTCATCAATAGTCTTTGTGTTGAATTTTCCTCCCTTTTTCCAGTGCTCGTCTTTTCCCAGAACAATCACATCCCTTCCTTTTTCCCCTTTTTTATATCAGATGTTGCCTTAGGTCATATATATATGTGTGTTACGCAAACCAAATAAATTGAGGCATTCATTTGAAGAACATATACAAATGTAAAAATGGAAACTTTTTGATCTTTAACATTCAAAAGGTCCCTGTTGTTCTTTCTTACTTTCTTTTCAAGGATTCTGGTTTCTAGAAAAATAAAGGTTGACTAGATTTAACACAGATTTTTAGATGCAAAATTCATTTGTAAAAGTTTTGATTTGTGTGTGTGTGTGTGTGTGTGTGTGTGTGTGTGTGTGTGTGTGTGTGTGTGTGTGTGTGTGTGTGTGTGTGTGTGTGTGCGCGCGCGCGCGCGTGTGCTGCATCTGACAGTGCTGTTGATCTGCTCTGTTTTCTTACAACAGCAGCACAGGATAATGTAATAAGATTAACTAAATTTAATAAGAAGACACAGGATGTATTAGAAATACATAGACGTCTGTTCTTAGTCTGTGATCAAAGGTCATCTTTGGAAAAGGAATTATAAGGAGATGTAGCAATACTAAAATGTCCAGTTTTCCCAGTTTTTTTTGTTTTGTTTTTTTGTTACACTTTTATGCAACTTTAATAAAAATATCTTAAATGCCAAATACTGTGTGGTATATTCTTTTTTCTTTTTTTCTCTTTTCTTTTTTTCTTACGTTTATGAAACCTGGGGTGTTTTGACAGTTTGCCACGACATTGCATCTTTCTGCACTCAAATAGTTCACATAATAATAGTTCAAATAATAATAATAATAATAATAATACTTTGGGTGGTTTCCTCTTACCTCAAATGTCAAAAAGTTTGATATTGTAGTTTTGAACTTAAGTTATCATGTAGAATGTAGTTAAAAACAAGGAAATTTAGGTCTCACAGAGTTTTCTAAAGTGTCATTAAATGAAGAATTTCATCAATTGTCCTGCATAAACCAGTGGTGGAGAAGTAAACAGGCAGTGGTTTGGTGTGAAATGGTTCATTGTAGAGAAATGTAATCTCTAATTTTTCTTTTAGAGTGGTGGTGGAAGGATGCTGGTGTATGCTATGTCTACACTGTAAAACCTACAAAATCATTTAAGCTGATAAAGTCAAACGTATTTTGAGTTCAGGTGAGCTTACTGAATTGTGTTCTACTGACTGTGTGAAACGGAGTTCACTGCAAGGCCCTAGTCACAATATATATTGTTTATTTTGTTTACATTTAATGCCTCCATTTAATTTTTTATATTTATATATTTTGTCCAGTCCATCTTTGTTCAGTGTCGGATAATCTCAGATTTTTTTATTTATTTTTTTATGTGAAATTATGTTTATTTTATTCTTTTTTTTATTCCAATGCAAACAAAATACCACCAGAGCAACAAAGGGGGTGAAATCGTGCATTTTCTGTAAGAAGTGCAGGAGTGCCAATATTGTGGGTATGATTGTGCGGATATCAGATTGTACTTCATCAGTCCCTTATAATAATAAAGTTCATCCCATAAATTATTGGATTCCCTGCAAAGGCAGATTTGGTCCGCTCTGACTACGTTTTTTTTTTGGTCAACTGTGTTGTGTTTTTTTAAAATATGAGTTAAATAAGAGTTCAGCTTAAAACTTCAGACTTGTCTTGACTTAAGACTGACTACTTTGCTTTTAAAGTACAGGATGTGTACTTACCCCCAGTGTGAGGTATGACCATTTTTGACTAAATTGTGCTTTCTTTAGATATGAAACATAGCAATCAGGATAGAAATGCACATATTAAAAATGAGTCACCCAATCCACAACACCACTGTCAGCTTCAGTAGTGTTGTATATGGTGTATTAAAGAAATTACGCATTCCCATGACCTGCATCTCTAATATCTCCGTCCTTTGCTGTGTTTTGCAAGTGACAAATGGAGTCATTCAACACGTGCTGGGAGTTTGGTGTTGTGGATTATGATGGATGTCATTTATATGCTCGTTGTCCGGTCTGTACTGGCGAAAGGGCAGTTCAGGAACTCCATTCCAGTTACATCAGGCGGATCTTTTCGCTTACAGTCCTATTGGTCGATTCGGGGTTTCTTTAGCCATCATTGACTCACCGATGCGCAACTTCTGCTCTTCTATTGGCCCGCTGGGTTCTAATGAGCCTTCTGATTGGCTAGCGCGAAAACTGCCCAGTGCGGTGAAGAAACGAACGCAGGTCCTGAGGAAGTAGAAGTTGCCGTAGTTGGCTCGATTTAAATAATCAGGAATAGATATTTCATCGGTTGCATGAGTTAAACACGAACTAAGTACGAGGTAAGAATGTAGAATTCATAAAGAATTTGCGTTTTAAATGATTAATGAAAGTGTGTTTTTGTTTTTAATGTTTGCTGCCTGCATCACCAGGCTAATCCCTAAGAGTGCACCAACGGCTCGGAGTCTTCCGAGCACAGCGAGGGCACTAAACAGGGGGAATGGGCACTAAACGGGGGGAATGGGCACTCTGAGTAATAATGGCTTTATTACACCTCTATAATGTCTGCACTCAACTTAATAACCCCGGGCTGGTGCGGATTTTGTCGCTAGGTCGGTGAATACAGCGCGGGGTTCTCTGGGTTTATCGTAGATGTGCTTTCAGACGCTGCTAAGCTGCTAACTTAGCTCCTGTGAACAATGTCAGAAAGCATGAAGTGTCCACTTAGCCTGGACCAGCCACCAGCACTGCGACCTCTAACCGAGCTCAAGTTCACGATACGAGGCCTTTAGTGGATGCAGCTTGAGCATTTAGCTAGCGTTTCGTTAAAAGGTTGCTGTAACTAGAGGAGCCCTCTTTACTGGGAGAGTTTAGCTCGATGGGGTGAAGAGGTGTTGAGCAGACGCTGCTTATTCTCACCTCTGTAAGGTTTCCATGGTCAGCTAGTTTTCATGTAGCTAGAGATAGCTAGTACATATGTTCATCATGGCAGTGGACTCCGTACCGTGGTCATTTGGTGCTACTGGAGGTGGTATTATGCTAGAAATATTTAATTTAGTTATAGACTTGAAACATTTCCTCTATTTAACAAATAAGTCTCTCAATTTAAATTCAGATCCACCAAATTAATAATAAATTGTTCCCTCTGAGTCTCATCTAAACTGAGGGAGAGGTTTAATTTGATTAAGGGATTTATTTATGAAATCGAGCCGACGTTTTATGTCCCTAAATTTTATCATTTTTAGGGACTAAAATGTATTTAAAAAAAAAAAAAATTAAGGTGTAATTTTTATAATTTATCTCCGTAGATATCTGATCGATAGTGGTAGCTGGGTGAAAAGGTTGCTGGTCTGTGAACAGCTGTTTTTTGTGGATGTATATAAAAAAAAAATTATATATATATTATATATAATATTAATATATATAATAATAAATATATAATAATTATATATATATATATATATATATATATATATATATATATATGGCCTGTCCTAAATAATAAATAAGTAATAAGTAAGTAAGTGGCCTACTATGTACAAAAGTATTGGGACACCTGCTCGTTTTTTGTCATTGTCCACAACCGTATAAAATTTAGGGACATAAAACGTTGGCTCGATTTCATAAATAAATCCCTTAATCAAATTAAACCTCTCCCTCAGTTTAGATGAGACTCACAGGGAACAATTTATTATTAATTTGGTGGATCTGAATTTAAATTGAGAGACTTATTTGTTAAATAGAGGAAACGTTTCAAGTCTATAACTAAATAAAATATTTCTAGCATAATACCACCTCCAGTAGCACCAAATGACCACGGTATGGAGTCCACTGCCATGATGAACATATGTACTCTTAGGGATTAGCCTATGTGTGCTTATATTTGACTGTGTGTAAAATGGCAAAATCCTGAGACTACCAGCCTTTTCGTGATACATGATATAACAGTAATTACAGTAATTAGTTTCTTGTTGTTTGAGAACAAGAAGCGCCACCTTTCTAGATGCACAGAAACCTCAGGTCATATTGGAGCTTGTCTCTTGGTCCAGTCTTCATGAAATTATGGCACAGTCTAAAGAACAGCTGATAGATATTTTAATGCATACTGCATAGCATAACTCTACATACTGAATGTAATATCTGTGCGGTTATATTATTATACAGTAATAATAATTATTAGCCTGTTAGTGTTATATTGTTATTCATATATAGTCTTGTGGACTGTGCTTTCCTCCATTCTTCTTTGAGAAATCCTCATTCACCATTCTGTCACCATCATATCACCAGAATCACCACTGAACATTTATTTTAGTCTATGCCTAAGCTAACTCTGCCGAAAAAGTAGTTTTATGCATGTTAGTTTTTATAGCAGTAATTTGCTGGTGTTTTTGAGAGTTCCTCTTTGCTTTTTTAGAAATCCTTTTTTCCGATAGTCTTATTGGTTTAAAATATATATATTTTTAATCCTTGATTCATATTGAGGTTCAAGTGTATTTAAAATATGCTATCTGGAAGTACTAATGGCATATTAGCCTTGTAACATGTATCACATGTTTCATGTGGTATATAATAAATGTGTGCCTGTTTGTACATGCATTAAATAGAGGGCTTCTACAGCAGCAATGCCAGCCCAGCCTGCTCCCAGAGAACCAGAGGAGGAGATGGAAACAGAGGCAGATTCTGAAGTGCCTCACGCTAACGGAGAAATGGAGGATGAGAGAGAGAGGCAGACAGGAGAAGCAGAGGAGACAGTGGAGGAGAGTGGAGAGGATCGGGACAGCGACTTGGAGGAGAGCGAAGCAGAAGAAGACGAAGAGGAAGATGAGGAGAGTTCAGGTGTGTATGCCACTAGATATCAAATCACATTACATTGGAAATGTGTCATATTTCAGTAGAATTGAGAACTAACACAATAATGGTATGTTACTGCACCTGTTCTGTGTAATGCAGACTGCAGACCACCTCTCCATAAAATAAATCAGATCTCCTTAAAAATCATTTGTTGGTTTCTTTTTGTTTATATAACCTATGTCTCGTACCCAAGGTCACTTAATCATTCGAAGACAAAGTCAAGCCGAGTAAAAATGATTTCAGATCAGTGTAAAGGGGCAGTCTATACCAATTTTACCAGTCCATTAATCTAGTGAAAATGGAAGGATGGAAAGAGCACGGATGAATAGTAGATAAGCATTTCTGCAATTTTCTCTCAGAGATGGACGATGAAGATTGTGAGAGGAGGAGAATGGAGTGTTTGGATGAAATGTCTGACTTGGAAAAGCAGTTTCTGGAACTCAAAGACAAGTAAGAGCACACTTGTTTCATCCAGCGAAAAGCAAAACAGTGAAATTGAAACAATACTATCTATCAATTTAAAAGCAACGGAATTATGACAATAAAGCCATACACAGCTATAGACACTTAGTTTGGATCGCCATTGAGAACATTCAACTCAGTAGCACGCAATGTGATGTTCAACTGAACGAATGTAATGTTGCACTGAACTCCGATGTAGCAGTTGAGTGTTCGGTACATTATGCACCACCTAAGCCCATGCCATGCTACTTTTTGCATATATTATAAAATATGTAAAGCATTGATAATTCACTAATGAAATATTAGGAAATACAACTTCAAACGAGGGATTAGTCTTTTATTTCACCCACAGATTTTTCTTGTTTATGTTAATACATGTTAAAAGCATTTCCAACCAGATTTAATTGGGCCTTAGGGGTGTGTTTACCTTAGGCTGGTTTCACACATATCCTACTGCGACTGTGTTGCATATGTGATACTCATGTTAACTGGTTTTGCATACACACAGCAATATGGCACAGCATTCCAGAAACGATGTGGAATCTAGAGATTGGGCATTGTTACTACTAGGGATGCACCAATCCATCTTTTTCTGTTTAGATACAGATACCTGTACATGAACTTTGCGCATCGGCCGATACCATTGATGAATGAATAAACCATGTACCTGACGATCTGGGAGAGACTTAAGGCATCAGGATTGACTTAATCATTACTTTACTACCTTTGTTAAACAAACTATAAAAATAAACACAGATATAAATGAACCCAATTTCTGTTTATTGATCACTAAAATGAATAACTGCTGGACCTTGGCACTGTGTTTTCTTGGCTCAGGATTTTTAAGTCTGCACGACTAAAGAGGAGCTAGCAGCTCCTCATTTCTCGGTTCTCCTTATATGGAAGACTAGCTGGATTACTCACTGATAGTTGATGACAGGTCATGGTATGTATATGATGCCTGTAGGTCCTAGGTCATGAAGCCTTGAATACCGGCTGTGCGAGAATCAGTTTCCGCAAATGGATCGGTCCTTTGTATCAGACTAACTATCCGATACCCAATCCAGCTAATTTTGTTGGTATCAGGACCGATATCTGATTCTAGTTTCGGATCAGTGCATCCCTAGTTCCTACTCATTGTTCCTATTCAAAACTCATTCAAGCTCCAAAAAACTATGAAAATGAAACGTGATATAAAAATGTGAAAATTAATTCTAAGGGGATCTTCATAAATTCACCATTAAAAGCACTTGCGTATTAGATGAGACCCCAGAGCACCGTGTGAAGAGGTACTAAACCTTTAAAAAAATTAAAGTCTAATATCAGACATTTTTAATATTACCTGTAAAAACATAACTTTATTCATGTGGACAAATTTTTTTGGAGCTTAAAATGGATTTAGAGTCCACAGTAGTGACATGTATAAGTAAAATACTATATAAATAATGAGATGCAGGAGACAAGTTTCTGAGTGTCCAGTTGGCACAAATCCACCAATTACAGATGAGAGGCAGATTAGGCACAGTTAGACACAGCGAGAGGAAGGAGACAAGTATGTTGATTCGTCTTCCTTGCCTCGTAACTCAGCATGTGAGTGAAATGCGATCTGGCAATGAGATGTAATGTAAAGGAAGGGCTCTACTGATTCAAAAAAGTTTGAACTGTATTTCTGCACTGTATTATCACAAATATATTAATAGAAACATCACATTTGACACGCAGGTGCACTCGTAGTCCCCAGCTAACTGTGTTATATACACATTTCCTGGTAGATCTACAGGCTGGCAGTGTTACCCTGGCACAAGTAGGGTCGCAACAGTATTAGATTTGTATGGTATAATAACTGTCATGGATAATATAATGGTTTTGTAAAATCACAGTTTACAGTTTTTCCATAATTATTGTTATCAGTTACAATGGCTCTTAAAGGAATGAAAACAGAAGATTTTTTGCAGCATGCAGTATGTCTGAACCTGCCTCATAGTCCTTTGTGGTTGTATCTAGACTGTTTAGAGAAAGGCTGGACCAGGTGAAAGTGAAACTGGACGAGGTGCTGACGGGAAAGGCAGGAGAGTACAGAGAGCCACTGGCCTCCCTGCAACACAACATGCAGCTACGCACACAAGTGGCAGGTAACCCTAATATAATACCCTAAAAACCCTAATAACTGTATCATTATTGATGTAAAATATGCCCCATTTTAATATGCATCAAGTAAAGTTGAATCGAATAACCCTTCAACTGGCAAAGACTTTCCATTTAGGTACTGAATAATCAGCCTTAGGCATGTTCTAAGACAAAAGTTTCATCTAACTAAACTAATAATACACAAACAGTTTTTATAGAGCATGTTGAGTAAACACCCGCAGTGCAGGCTAGAAAAAGTAAGTTAACAGTTTAGTGTAATAACATATAGATCACCTGTTTTATGCAAATTACCTCCACCAAATGTCTGCAAATAAGATTCTGAGGCTGTAGAGGAGGAGTTTAGGATAATTTCTCTCTGTAAATGTGTTTGACTTTGGAAGCCTCTTCAGCAACAACCCTCTTAAGGTCATGCCACACCATCTCAATAGGGTCAAGGTCAGGACTCTGACTTTTAGTTGGTTTATTTGTGCGCTTTGGGCCATTGTCTTCTCTTCAACTTGAGATCACACACCCCTACGTTCTATTGTAAAATGTTTTGATGCATTTTTTAATACAAAAATTATTTTAAGGTGTCCAAGTCCTGAGGCAACAAAGCCCCAAACCATGATGCTTCTTCCACCATGCTTTACAGTTGAGGTTTTGGTGTTGATGTGCAGTGGTCATTTTTCTAATAGTGGACACATCTGTACGTCTGTAGGTCCCCTTAAGTTCTTTCTCACCCTTTTCAGGATTGCCCATTGTCTCTTGGAGTGATAATAAAGGGATGCCTGCTCCTAGGGAGAGTAGAAACTGTCTTAATTTTTCTCCATTTGTTGACACTTTGTCTAACTGTGGATTGATGAACACCCAGATCTTTAGCAGTGCTTTTGTAGCCCTTTCCAGCTTCATGTGTCTGTATAAGACGTCTTCTGAGGCCTTGTGAAAGTTGTTTGCATTAAGGCAGTCTTCTTGAGAAGAACAGATTTATCAGTAACCAGGCTTTGTGTGTCTGCATTTAATGGACAACTTCCAGTCTCCTTAATTCAAATAAATTGAAACACCTTTTGCCAATTAGCTCTTTGGGAAGTCATTAACACAGGTTCAGAGCAACATGCAATAATGCGAAAATATTGGATTCCACATTTTCAACAAGAGTTCAAGAGTTTCTCCCTTCTTTCAGTGAGCTGCAAGATTGTAGTAATTAAGATTGGGGGTGCTTTCACACCTACCTCAAGTCAATTCAAGTGGGTTTTTATTGTAATTTCAACTACATACAGAGTACACAGTGAAACGAAACAACGTTCCTCCAGGACCATGGTGCAACATAGACACAGTGCATACCTTGCTTGGACTTTTCAGATTGGTGTTTTGGATGGTTTGGATGAACTTTCGGACCAATTGCGGAAAATTGGGCCAAGCGATCATCACCCATTAAACAATAGAAGATGAAAAAGAGCCAGGCGTTGTGCTGAATTCTGCCTCTCTACCAGTATCAGATCCCCTTTATGTGCACATGCATCATGCAGCAGTATCGGCCCAACAGATTACACTTGTGATTCTTGTGTCTACTGTAACTGAAGATTAACCCTTATTTAGAAACAGAAATAAAAGGAATTTGAGGCTAATCTCCTATGTTCATTCTACTGGGTGATGCTCATGCACTCGAAGAGAGTGGGATTCTGGTTGGAAGGCAAAATTCAACACCTGGAAAAGCAACTTGCCGAATTGACAACACGTCAGTGTCAGACCAATCAATGCTAAGTATAGCCAGACGAAACCAACACAGGTGATGACGGCAGGACGTAGCCAGGTTCTTTAGCTCATCAAATTGCAGTGTGAAACCAAAACTAAGCAGACCATAATATAGTAACTATAATAATTGATATAAAATACAACATGCTATTGGTATAGCCAGCAATAAGTGTTAACTTCTTGTGTTAAAGGGTAACATACTCCACTGGAAAGAAGGGTTTAAAGACTGCTCTGTCTTTGTGTTGCTCTGTGTAGGCGTGTACAGAGAACTGTGCCTTCAGGTGATCAGACACAGGCATGAGTGTGAAGTACAGGGAGCAAAACAACATCTGGAGGTAACACTTTTCAGCACAAATGGAACACACGATTAGTCAGATGTGAAAAGTGATGATGTGGAAAGAGTAAAATGAGCGTATGTTTGGGTGTGCTCGGCAGAGTGAGAGAACCCTCCTGTTTGATGCCATGAAGACAGAACTTCTAGAGAAGATCCGCAGATTAGAGGAAGACAAGCAGAGTGTGGACATCACCTCAGGTAAACACACGTAAATGCTCACACACATTTTTACACCCTAATGCGCAGAAAAACAGATGCATAAAAAATCCTGATAAAACCTTGAATCCTGACAATGTCTGAAAAGGAAACTTCATAAGAGAGGGGATTTAATTTACATTCATTTTAATGTGTTTTTTTTGCAAGTGATTTTGGACCATTTCTTTTGGTTCCAAAAAAAGATTTTCTCATAATCATATTATTACCTTTCATTTAAATTTTCATTTTGTAATAATTAAAATATAGAACAGAACTTAGATGAAGTATTTAAAAGAGCATGGAGAGAAAGGATGAACAGAGACACAGAGTCTATTTTCACTTCAACGCCACACAGATGAAGATGTTTTTTCCCCACAGTAAAAGTGGAGGCTACTAAATATGCTGCAGCCTGCTGTAGCCTAGCCTAAACTTACTATGCAGGCCGCTCCACAGCTACTAATGTTCCAATCATACTAGGAATCCAGTAAATAGGGATCAGGGCTAATTTTGCAATTTGCATTTTCCATTTTGCAGTGGATCGGGCATTGACTAGTTTAATCTCAGTCTCATAGAAACCCAAATCAAGCACTTTCGCCTCACTATAAAACAGTTATTTCAAATTGTTAGTAAACAAACAACAACAGATATTAGTCCGTAGGAGTCTGTACCACTACACACATACATGAAGTGGTTTGACTGCAGTGTTTTTAAGGAAACTGGGAGCTGAATGGTCAGGGAGGAGAGTCAGGCTGGATTATAAGAAATTGAACACACTATAAAATAGTCTGTACTGTTTTAGTATGTATAAAAAATAGTCTGTACTAAACTAAATCAATCAGTCCAGAATGTCTCATTATAGAAACTACTACTAAAAATAAAGGGTTTTTACTTCACCGTAGTAGCATTAATGTAAATGTTAAGGGTCACACAATGCACAGTCCACATGGACTCACACTAGGTTCTCACTAGGTTCTGTGCAGTGTCAAACACATCAAGAAAGATCACTGCAGAGGTGATTGTCATTAGGATTTTGCATCTTTGACGCTCTGCTGCCAGACTGGAATTAGCAGTGTCACAAGCATTTCTCCAAGGGAGGTGATCAGACTCTCTGAATGTGGGATTTCCTGATCTTGCAAACACACACTCCCAGCTGAAGGCGTTACTCCTGTACCAGTGTGTGTTTGGTGACGTGTGCATCTATTTCACGCACACTCACCACCTACTGGAGAGGGTGTGAATTACTTTGATTTACAGCAGATCGCCCTCAGGTTTTAATCTGTCAAAAACTAACCTTTTTTAATGGTTTTAAAAAGGAAAAATTGAGTTACAAGGTTTTGACTTGCTCATATGCAGATATATTAACAGCCCACTTCTGTGTCTCTCTCTGTCTCTCAGAGTGGTGGAGTGATGAGGTAAAGATGAAGAAGTGTAAGAGGAGAAGTCACCTCGCCCGCCAGGACAGGAAAAAAAAGCCAGCACTTGTATCAGGTAATACATTCCTTCATTCGAACCATCCGTTCTCCTTCTCTTCTGCATGTGTCTGTCCCTCTCCTGCCTCAAAGGCTTTCACTCTGTCCACCAGCATCTCTCGTTCATTAAGGTTATGTCTGCATCCCTCTCATACTCATGGTACTCTACATGTCCATCTCTTTCTCTCTCTCTTGCACTCTCTCTCTCTCTCTCTCTCTCTCTCAGGACCTTACATAGTGTACATGCTGAGGGATATTGATATACTGGAAGACTGGACGGCCATCAAGAAGGTATTCACCTGTCATCCCCACTCAGTCATCCATTATCAGAAATCAGTTAACTGCTTATTGCTGTCCAGCCTCTGTGTGTATGCGAGTGTTTTAGGGGTGTTACAATATGCATATTAATATGCATGTACAGGGTGGGAATATTTTACACTATTAAAAGTGTTTGTGATAGACATACTGCCACAGACAGGAATGGTTTCCACGCTCCACAACTGCAAATGTAAGAAAACTCCTCTGTGCTACAAAAAATGTGTTTGTCTTCTAAGGAAAATACTTGTTTGTGTTAATTATGCTTTCACTAGTTTGCTGTCTTGTTTTGAAAATTGCACCTTTGCATTATAACTTGGCAGGAGAGCCAAAGAGATAAAGAAGAAGTCCTTCAACTATCAATAAATCAACTATATTAAAAGTCACTTCTTAAAAAAGTGATGTCTGCCAGAGTCACTTGTCTGTTCACACAGACAATACTAGCGAGACACCTGTCACAATCATTTAGCACCCGCTATCTTGCTTACTCAGATCATTCACGTCACCTTGCCATGAGCACTCAGGCCAGTGTTCAACCCCACTCACAAGATTACACCACACAACTTAAACAGGTGTGGACGTTCCTAAGCCAAGCCCAGAGATAACGACGCTTCATAATAATTTTACATACTGCTATCACATGACTTTTGGCATGTCCGTGTATATTCCTTGATCACTGTTTTGTTTATCACCCTTTCTTGCCTTTTTTCCTTTTCTCTTTTTATCCTGTTGTTTATTTCCAGGTTTAAATGGGGAAAAAAATCCAGCGTGATCTCAGCTTTTTGGACTTGATCATATCATGGCATTGTTATGCCCCTAGTGATTAATTTTGATTGCTGTATCTTTGTCTTTATCTTTAGGCTAAAGCTGCACTAATGCCCTTGAAGAAGAAGTCAGATAGTAAGTCCCAGCATGGCGCTCAGCAGTCAATCAATGTGTGTGCGTGTGTGGCCGTGGTGGTGTGTGATGTGTTTATCCCCATCATCCTGTGGCGATGTGTCTCCTAATCCCTAAAAGTCCCTCTCCGTCTCCTCCGGCAGCTGTTTTTACATCCTAGTGCAGAGGCCAGAGGTTAGCTGAGAGACACATGCTCTAAAAGCAATAATAACTCTCAGCACCAACTAGCACTGAACTGCAGCCCGGCTCTGATTGTCTCTAATTCATTACATGCGGATAAATTCACTCCCTATCAAAGCTCTAG
Organism: Salminus brasiliensis; assembly: GCF_030463535.1. Classification (NCBI taxonomy): domain Eukaryota; kingdom Metazoa; phylum Chordata; class Actinopteri; order Characiformes; family Bryconidae; genus Salminus; species Salminus brasiliensis. The sequence continues at coordinate 15,776,459 of NC_132886.1, forward strand.
CCACAAGCCAGGCATATTTTCAGACATAATTTGCCTCTTCTGAAAGTCTCAGTGGATATTATGGTTCAAATTAAGACTCTCTCTTTCTCTCTTGCTCTGTTTTAGAGAGAGAGGGCCCTGCCTAACTATATAATGCCTTCAGCTGAAGAGAGAGAATCCATATCATGTTTAATTCAAATATCTCATTATCGTTTGCAATTACCGTTTGGAAAGAGCGTGCGTGTGTGTACGTGTTGAGTTTATGCATCCATTACAGGATGCGTCCTCCAAAGCAAATACGCTGGTGTGTATGTGCACGCAATTAGCGAGGGGTGTACTGTGATGAGGTTGGCGGCACCATGTTTAACATGCCTGGGGCAACTGTAGAAAATATACACGCTAACTCACACCCCTTCAGCTCGGGCCTTTAGTTCAAATGAACAGATATACTAGCATGGACACATGTTCACTTGCAACCAGAAATATTCAACCTCCCAAACAAAGTAAGGATTTATAACGTTAAACATTTCAGCAGAGCTGGAGCTTGCTTTAAATGAATTTGTTATCAGTTGATAAATACAGCAAATAAATGAAAAACTGAATAATTCAGTATTTTGGGGGGAAGCAGGGTATTTAGTTAACTCTAAAGGGGAGTCTAAAGGGTATTTTCTTGATTTTTGAAAATCTTTTAAAATTTGCCTTTAAAAGCACTTGCATATTAGGTAACACCCATATGTTTTATACAGTCTCAGCTCTCTCTGTACCTGTGCGACCTAGAGCACTGTGTGAAGAGATACTCCAACCCTAAACTTAAAAACGTGAAGACTGATTTTAGAAATATTCTTAGTATTTCCTGTAAAAACATCTGATAGTACTTCTACTTCTACTAATGCTGAACATCTGATCACGCTGATCACCCACAAAGCTGGGTCAGTGATGCTGTGGAGATGTTTTTGTGCTACTTGACTGCATAAGTGGCATCGTGGAATCACAATACTAAAGCGAAATGCCTTCTGTGGTGAATTGAACCTTGGTTATAATTGGTGATCATCAATCCCAAGCAAAGTTCAGAAGTCCTGGAATGGTTAGGAATGGCCTTCTCAGTCTCCAGATTTAAACCCCATAGATAATCTTTGATGGGATTCAAAGAAAGCAGTTGCTGCACAGAAGCAATCAAACCTCAGTGAGCTGAAAGCTTCTGCACAAGACGAATGGACAAAGATTCCCTGAGAAAAGTGCCAGAAGCATGTCAGCATTTACCAAAATTGCTTATTAGAGATTATGAAGGAAAAAGGATGCTCCACCAAGTACTGAGGTTGGGGGTTGAATAATAGTGCACGTGGACATTTGTCAAGAGACTACATTTTTTTAGTTTTTTTTTTTTTCAATATTTTCAAATTAAATTGTATATTTTCATTCAATTTTATAAACATCACCATAATGCATTTTAGGCGAGGAGGTTTGACTATTTCTGATTGCAACTGTACTCTCAGCCACTGCAGGTTTGCATAATCACAGCTGTCAGAGACTTTCTGAAGAGGAGAAAAACGTCACTAGCTCATACTGTTCTGACCTATCCAGCTCTAAGCATCTCTGTATTTCAGTGACTTTGTTATCTCTCAGAACTGTAGAAATACCCGATAGGCATGTTAGCTTTCAATTCAAGTTTAAAAAAGCTCAGGCTGTCAAGAAATGGAGGTGTTCTTATGACAGAGACTGTATGCAAAGTTGGCACCTTTCATTATACACTTAATTTCTTTTCTTAAACACCCCTCTCTCTTATCTGTCTCTCTGGCAGGTCGTCAGTTGTCAGTACGATGTGAAGGAGGCACGCTGTTCTATGAGGGAGAGCGATTCTCGAAGGGGAACAGCGTTCTACTGGAAGTCTCTGATGACAGCCCGGCACAGTCAGTATCTCATCTACCCCCTACATCTCTCTCTCTCTGTTATTTTCTGTGTAAAGTCTTGTTTAATCTGCAGTAAAACAATGCATTGACACTAATGTAAAATCAGCAGAGTTAAATGAGCTACCACACTCAGAAATTGTGAATTGTGTCTGACACAGAGTGGGTAAATGAACCTCTGCAGGAAACAGTTTAACGTTTTTAAAGGGCCCATGTCAATAAAAACTAAAACCATACCTCCCTTATATATATATATATAAGGCAAATATATATATATATATATATATATATATATATATATATATATATGGCAAATATATATATATATATATATATATATATATTATACATTTACGGCATTTAGCTGACGCTCTTATCCAGAGCGACTTACAAGGTTCCTCGTATTACAGAGGTGGGTCAGTGTAGTGTTAGGAGTCTTGCCCAAGGACTCTTATTGGTGTAGCGCAGCATAGTCACCCAGACCGGGAATCGAACCCCAGTATTCCACGTGGTGTGGTAGCACACTGGCAGGTAGTGGTGTTATCTGTTGCGCCGCACCAACCACTTATATATATATATATATAAGTAATGTGCAAATACTCTAATTCAAGTAAATATAACTAGCTATAATAAAAATACTGAGGGCTACATAGCAAATAAACTGAGGGCTACATAGCAAAGCGCAAAAGCAAAGGTGCCGCATTGTAAATGAAAACAGTTGAAAACACCATCCACACTCGACTTTGTGCTTTTAGATATGAGGCTTTATCTTCTAAACGTGTGTATATTTCAGTCAAAGTGAGCTGGACGTTCCTGGCTACACATCATTATCCATGGACCATTGGTTCTTTGGGAATATAGATGGATGGCTGTCAGGTCCAACTGCCTTTAGCATTGCTTTATAATTGCTTGTTTTGTTCCCGGTTTGGCCGTTTTCCCTAATAAACGCAACCGTGTTGCAGAATGTTTTGCCACTCAATCCGACTAAAGGGGCCGATTCCAGCGGGAATGTGGTGTCCATGCACACTTTCTATAAAAACAGAACATCAGAAGATTTTCACTCCTAACTTGCTGTGCATAAATGTTACGCATGAGCCATTGTAGTTCGTTTTGATGCTGCATTTATGTGTTTGTTTGTTTATATATGTGTAAGCATTGCTAAATTTGGCTAATTAAAATTAAGATTAAAAGATGTTAAAGATAGTATTTTATTTGTATTGGCCATTGTACTATTATTCCAATGAGAAACTGTTTTATAATAAATTGTGTAATTTATGCAAAGCCGCACTCATCCATCTGAAGGTCTTCAGGTCTACAGGTTTTCCCTGTTAGTTGGTCATTTCCACACCCTACCAAAGAAGCCCTTACTAATATAAAGCATGGAATATTCCATAATATATATTCTATAATTATGTGACTTTAAACAACAGTATTTCTGTGATGATGGAGATCTAACACTGTGTTTATTATTGTGAATCAGAAAGTGTGAGGTGTGGACCTTTCAGGAGTCTGAAGGTCTTCCCTAGTATTTTGAACTAAAATTAAATGACTATTCTTAACCTTTTTCATGTCCTTTCTCTCTTTTACTCCCCCTCTATTTCTCTGTTTCTCTCTTAGGGCAGTAATAACAGCCATCAATGCAGGCGAGGTCTGGTTTAAAAGAACAGATGGTAGCAAAACCAAAATCTACGTCTCCCAGCTACAGAAAGGCAAATACACCATACGGAGAGCCTAGAGCACACATGCACACACACATACACACACACATGCACACACATATACAGACACACAGACACAAAGTGTATGGTGTACAGAGTTACCTGCCATGTACAGCAGGTGTGTGTATATGTACTGTTAATACAACTGTATCATCCAAACATCCAGTCAACTAATGCAGAAATACACTGTTATTTAATTCCTAATGGACTTAAAGCGAGCCAGCCAGCAGAGTTAGTGCCTAATACATAAACACAATATGTTGCTTTGATAGACTGGACTGAATGCTTCACTAGCACGCTTTGCAGAGGCGTTTAAATGAGCAGCAAGCGTAACAGCAGCTTCTGTTCTTCAGGACACACAGCGTATGGCATAACAAAGAAACTGCTGAATCACAGTGTCCCACCACAAGCATACTCATACCGTATACACACACACACACACACACGCACACACATAATTCAGTAGCTGTAAACTGTAGACCAAATAAGAGTTTTGTGATCATATAATGATCACAGACTGAAAGATATACAAAGCTTTCCCCCATTACCATGTTCAGGAAGAACGGGCTACCTATAGCAAAAACCTGGAGCCGGATTCACAAAAGCTATTCTAAGAAAAATCCTAAGAAAATTTTGATGAACACTAAGAAGTTCATACGAGTGGGCCTCATTCACCAATCTTCCAAAGAATTTTCTTCATTTTGTTCCTGAGAAACGACCTAACATAAAGTCTAGGTCAGAATCATTATGTGTTTTTATAGCCCAGAAAATGCTCTCCTCTAATAATGATGGAAACTAATAACTTCATGGAACTTAATCAATCCAAACGAAGAAAGCATTGGTAAATGTAAGTAAGTAAGATTTCTTTCTAAGAACAGTAGGGAAATAAGGCCCCATGAAATTCTCCCAAAAAACTTTGTAAGAAAATATTTGAAAACTTTTAATTTTTTTATTTTGAGAATAATTAAGAACGTCTTAATTGTTTTCTCAAGATTTTGAGGAAAGAGGCTCTTCATGGTTTTCTTATGTTTCTGTTTATGCTGCACTTTACAGCTTATTATAAACAATTTTTTTTGAATGTTCAACTGTTCAATTAAATTTGTATACTAAAATGAAAATGAAAAATAAATGTTAAGTGCTAGATGTGACGGTAAAGGAAACAAGAGGAACAAATCCTCTTGATAACTTTCTTTACTTTAGATCAAACTCCACTTTAAATCTTGTTAAGTATAAATATTTAAGAACATTTTTTTTTAAGAATATCAGTTTTTCTTAGAATGTTTCCTAAGAGAAAAGGTAAATAATAACACAATAAGATTCATCAGAGTTTTAAATAATAACTCTATTTTAACTTTATTTGGAAGTATGAAGTTGAGACACTTTTGTGAATCCAGCCTCTGGAGTACATTACCTGTGAACCTTTCCACACATGGTGCACTATTTGCCTATACACTGTATCCACGATGTAGTTTTAAAAAGTACACTAAAGATTTAGAGATGGCCTGGATGACTGCAGTCGATGCACTCACACCATAAATGTTCCTTTATGCCGTAGCATTGCAGGCCCTTGGTGTAAGTTGACTTTTTTCTGTAATAGGAGGCCAGGTTTGCAGTGTCTTTCTGAACAGTGTAGAATAGTTAGAGTAGCATGAGGTATTCTTCAATTGAGCAGCTTCTACTGATGGCACGAAACGACCCGCGCCTCTTTAATAATGATTGCACTTCAGAATAAGGAGAATATTTGTGATGAACCTGATTTTTTGAGCTTATTTTAATAAGACTTATTGAGTGCAAAGAGTATTTATATACGTTTGTACACTGATTTGGAATCAGAGGGTGCTTTTACAACTTATTTAAAAAAAAAAAGTGTTTTAATATAATCATGTATTTATAACAATACAAAAAATAAAATCTGTTCTTTTATTAAAGCGTTTAAATGTTTTCCTTCCCTTATTTGTGATGAAAGTAGTGAATAAAATGTAGGCGTGTGCTCCTGACACACATCATTGTGTTCATTAACCTTTTTTTAAATGAGCGACCCCATAGGAAGCCTATGAGCAGATGGTCTGAATGTCCAGTAGGTGGCGAAATTGTCCTATTTTGTACCTGCATGTCCAAATATTGTCATTAGATGGCGCTAGGATTGTTACAGGACTGTGAGCACTATATTTAGCCTGTAGATGCAGAATATGGGAGACTGTTTTTTCCACTTATGCCAGACAGACTTAGCGTACAGACTGATCCACCCTCAGCGGGCTTTAAAAGAACCAGTGCTTTTTTTTTAATATTAGTTTACTAATGTGCAAATTAAAAAATCCAGTCTTGGCATGCATCCAGGAGTCTCTCAGCACGCTTAATTTACTGGGCCAGTGGGGTTTTAATGCATCTAATGATACAGTGGGTGTGTGTATATGTGTGTGTACATGTGTGAAATTCCTGATTAATCTGGTTGGAGTATGTTTCGGCGTATTACTGACTGCATGCTCCAGCAATATGAGCAGTGTCCCCTGGGAGCTCTGACTGGGATGGATATGTCAGACTTGACAATATACACACAAACACACACACACACACACACACACACAGGACTGGTTTGGACTAGAAATGCCCCATGTGAGAGCCTATCAATTTGAAGTTCACACACACACACTTAATTAAGACCTCACTGTACACACCCTCATCATTCTCTCTGCTGTTGACGAAGATCTCTACCGCCGAGAAGCTGCTCTCCTTCTAACCTCTAATACACACACTCACCTCCCCTCATTCCTATATCCTCCATCTCCAGCTAACACTCTCCAGACCCCCCTCTGTTCTCACTCTAGAGACCCTGTTCTCCCTGAGCACAGTAGAGAGGTGGAAGATGGATGGATGCACTATGGTTCTCTACCCTCCTACCCTGCCCCTGCTCCTCTGACCTACTTTACACTTGTTTTTTGACCGTTCCACCATACTCACAGAGGCGATGAGATACTCTGGCAAGTAAAGGAGAGAGAGGGAAGGGGAGGCACGAGGAAAACTGACCATGGTCAGCGGGAATGGTCTACACAGCAGCAAAACACCCACTTGCATTAAAAAAGGAGTTTATCTTGCTTGTGTTGGAGTAACTGTCTCTACTGTCCAGGGAAGGATTCTACTGGAGGTTGAAGCATTGCTGTGGGGATTTGATTGCATTCAGCGACAAGAGCGTTAATGAGGTCAAGCTGTTGGATGATCAACACCCCACCTCATCTCCAACTCCTAACTCAAAAGTATTGGATAGAGCCCCATGATTCCAGAGAACACAGTACCACTCATCCACAACTCAGTGCTGGTGGGGCTTTATACCCCTCTAGCTTTATGCCTGGCATTAGACATAGGTTCAATGTTTATCTGCTCCAGAGAGTCCTATTCTGTTGGCAGTCCTTCTCTACAGGGACTGTGTTAGCAGTAGGTGCAACTTAAAGTAGCTAAAGGCATACATTAGAAGGGGTGTCCACAATTATTTGGACAAATTGTGTGCCTTATAGTATTAGCATATAATACCGAATTCCCTTCACTGCTCCCCTATGTAATGTTCTATGTATTATGATCTAAATAGTAATTAGTAAACAGAGTGGACCTTTTCAGACATTCATTAAAACCCGTGGGCCATATGTTTTCACCCATATCCCCAGAAAAGCACCATAATGTGATTTATTACAGTAACAATATCATACAAAGTCCATTAGAGCGAATCTCTAGTACACACCTGTCTCTATCACAGCCTTGTTGGGCCTAGAAGAGGCCATTTCACCTCCTAACTGGCTGTGAGTGAGTGAGTAACTGACTGACTGACGGACCTTGTTGAAATGCACATGCATAATGACTGCCTCTTGTTTGCTAACAGGTAACTGGTATATCTGCTGCCAAGCTTAGGTAAGCTGAGGTTGTGTTTCCTTGCTTGAAATAGTGGTGTTAGCACCACTACAACGGTGTTAGCATCAGTACAGCAGCGTTAGCATCGCTATTGCGTCATTTACATTGCTAGAGCAGTGTTAGCAGGGCTACCACGCTCAGCATCGTTAGCGTAGCGTTGGTCACAAGCCATGTTCATAAAGTCCTGGATCCTTCACATCTACAACCTAGTCATTTTGTGGTCTACATCTTAAGGCTCTTAGGGCAAGGCTTGAGTCCTTTACCAGGCTGGGTCACATGAAAGGATACATAAAACAGATCATTGGATGCCACAGAAACCTTTCCACAATAAAGAGCAGATATTTTAGTCCCAAACCCAAACTCATTGTTGAAATGCCCTTGAGGATCTCTGTGCAGTCAATGGTGGTCCCGCAAAACTAGACTTGCCTGTTTTTTCTTGTTCCCTTCTGTATATTATTTTTCTACATGCTTCATTTTTGGGGGAAAAAGAGGAGGTAATTGTCTCAAATTGTCTCAAAGCCCTCACTGCCTAGACTTATTCAGTCGTTCATTTCACACTTATCGTTCAGTAACAGCTATGAAATTAATGTGTTAAGTTATGTAGTTGTGTAAGTGAGCAACTGAAGTGTGTTTAAGCAGTTTATAAAAGACTTGATATATAAAAGCAAGTCCCACAGCTGATCTTAATGGACATGTTTGGGTTTAGGTCTATTCCTGCCTTGGCTTTTCAGTGTTTCTCTTTTTGTTGGTCTTTTGCTCACCCTTTTTTCTGCATTGTGTTTAATACCAAAGGAGCCCCTGTTGCACTCTGCACCGCCTCCTTCTCTATTGCTGTGCTTCTATTTAAAAAGCTTTTCCCCTGCTGTCTCTCGATCCAGATCTTTGACCTCCTCCTTTTCTCCTTCAGTCCATGCTTGGCTAAATATCATGAGACATCTTTTTTTTCACTGTCCCTTCCTCTCTGCCCCTTTCTTCACTTCGTTCTTCTCTCGTTTTGGCAAAGCCCAGCCTGAGACCTGCAGATGGGCCGCTATTATCCAGCTAGTAGGTGTGAAGTCGAAGTATGTGTGTCTGTGTGTGTATCTATCAGTGAGACAGATTGTGTACATGCAGACACAATTTAATGCATTAATCTGGCGACACACTGATGAGAGGTGTTCTTCCAGGGAAAGAGACAGAGAGAGTGTGTGAGAGTGGAGGAGGACATTACAATATGAAGCATAATGAAAAGTATGAGAGGCCGTCTGAAAGAGTGAGAGTGAAGGAGAGCATTGCATTCCAGGCAGAGTGTGATGAGGCCGACACAGGGAGAGAAAATAAGAGGAAAGGTACATTGTAATCCAGGCAGGTCTCTGAAGGAAGTGTAACGTGTGTGTGTGTGTGTGTGCGTTTCAAGGCTACAGTAGTAACTAGACCAGACCAGTATTGTAGACTGGGAAGGACTCTGGGTCTCCATTTCTATTTCTTCCAGTCTCTCTTTCAGTGATAAGGATCATTATCATCAAAAACCTTGTATCTCAATTTTTTACTTTCTGGTTTAATGTGAATCCTGTTGTTCTACACTTTGTTTATGGAATGGACCAGTAGAAATGCACCAAAATGACGTGGAATCAAATGTTTTCACACTGACTTCTATTGAAGGTTAAGAATGAGTAAAGTTGATGTTTTGGAGATACAAGGTTTTTGTGCCACCACAATGATATACTAGGTAGATATTATAGCTGTTTTTAGCAACTTACCTGGCAAAAAACAGGGGTCCAGAGTGGTCCAGCAGAATAAGGCACTGTCACTATTGACCACACTATCGAATCCCGGTCATGCTACAGGCCATTGGCAGCTGGTGCCCCGAGAGAGCGCAATTGGCCCGGCTCTCTTCAGTGTGGGTAAATGTCTCTCTCTTTTCCCACATCACTTCAGCGTAATGCTGGCCGGCACAGGCATCAGAGCTAGGAATCCGGCACCCTTTTTTTGAGTGTGTTGGTTATATACTATAAGGACAAAAGTATTTGGACTCCTGCTCATTCATCATTTCTTCCTAAATCAAGGATATTGGCTTTTGGATTTTCAGCGGCAAGAGCGTTAGTGAGGATAGGGTGTTGGATGATCACCAACTCCCCAACTCATCCTAAAAGTATTGAACGGAGCACCATCATTCCAGAGAACACAGTTCCACTGCTCCACAGCTCAACGCTGGGAGCTTTATATTTCTCTAGCCCACGTCTGGCATTAGCCATGGAGCCAATAGGTGTATGTTATCTGCTCCAGAGAGTCCTATTCTATTGGCAGTTCTTTTCTACAAGGACTGGACAAGCTTTATGAGTGCATGTGCACATCTGTGTCAGCAATGGGTGCAACTTAAAGTAGCCTTATGCATTCACACAAGTTCAGAGTTTAGTAGACTTTCTCTGTGAACTCCAGTCACTGTATTGATTTGTTTAGTTCTACCATCAGCTCATCTGATTTACTTTCATGAAAGACTGATTAGATAGACCAGATATTGAATAGTATTTGTAAATAATGGGCTTAACACTTTCACACAGTTGAGCTAATACACCTACAATCACATCGCTGTTTATTTGTGTTATTTATCATTGTGTTAAATATAAATACATATACATATTTCACATACAGTGAAAACGTACATGGTTGGCATGCTTGGTTAAAATAAGCAAAAAACTTTCCCTTGTTAATTAGTAAATAAAGATGCATTATCAGTTACACCCTATTACTGAAATATGTTTTATAATTCTGATCAATATCTCTATAGTAAGTCTTTTGGTCATTATATAGTTATTTCCCAGCTAGTTCACTATGTAGTAAATGCTCTGTAGTGAATAGCCATGGAAGTTTCAAGTGAACACGTGTTTGGCCTGCATGCCATGTCCTGTTTATACTACAGTTTGACTGAAAGTTGTCAATGACCATAGATGACTCAAGACAAAGTGTGCTTGGAGAAATGTGAATGGTAAAATGGAAGTGAATGGAAAATAGTAATATCAGTTTAGAGAGTTTAGATTTTGCTTATATTTTCACAAGTTGTTTTTTTTGGACATATTTCTCAAGGTCACAGGCTCATGACATCCAAAAACCCAACCCACCCAACCCCATCACGCCTCCCCAATAACCCAGCTGTGTGTTTGCAAATCTTGCGCTTGTCTGGACCTCCGTCTCCTTCACTTTCAAAAGGTCTCGTAAATGGTCTCTCTGCGTCAGCCTCAACATCGGCCAACCGCCAAACTGGTACAATAGTGCAAGGCCAGCCCTGAGTTCATCATCACTTAGTATGTCATCATCTGCTTTGGCTGTACAGTATCCTGCTCCAAGGCCAAACTGCAGTACAGATCTTCATATCTATTCAAAAGCTGTTTCAACTCTAGCAATAAATCCTCTGTAGCCCTGCTGCTTTCATCCAACCAGAGGAGGGTAGAGAAGCCATAGCCCATCCTCAAGCAAACATATTGCTTTATCATCAAAAATAATAACTCAAGGAGAAGTAAAAGCAGCCTAGCAAACAGAGGCAGTACTCAGAGAGTTCTGAGTTTCCTATAGAACCGCAGTGGGGCATGCATCTGGCATCAATCAACGTTGTATGGGACGTTTGCTAGGCTCTATTCCTTTTTCTTAGTGTGGTCCTTTTAGTCTAAAAGACTATTCTAAAGCTCAAGAAGTAAGACACATCAGCAACAGCAAGTCAGTCCAGGTGCTGCATAAACACAACTGAATTAAATTAAACAAACAAGGACTTAAGACCTCGCTGTGAAATTGAATTCTCCTCATTTTTAATGGAAAATAATTGTATATGGTGTACAATTAATGAGTTTCAAAAAATCACCCATAGGGAAATCAGCCAAAATAAAGATTTCAAATATATATAATACATTACAACACATGACATTTCCTTATATGCAACATATATTTGTCACATTTTAAAATAAATGTAAAATAAATGTGAAATATGTGTAAATGGAATTGAAATTTTAAAATATGAAACCTACAAATGCCATATATCAAACATACAACAAGATACAACAATATACTACAAAATACATTTACTTTGAATGGAAGTCAATGGAAAAAGACTTCTATTGGTCCATACATGGTGGAATTTTAAAACAACATAAAGAACAACACATCCTAACGCCTGCCAATTTTTCTGCTTTCAACATGTCAACTTCAAGGACAAAACTGTCACTTGCTGCCTAATTTATGCCTCCAGGTGGCATTGTAACGAGATAATATTGATGTCAGAAAAAGCAGCATTAAAATACATTTGGCCTGCAGCAGTTAAGCACCACCCATTCACACTGATCACATAACTTTCAATGCAAACAGCAAACACAGAGAGCTCGTAACGACTAAAGCACAGAGCACAGGTCTTCAGTTCCTTAGGAAAAGAGTTCCAAAGATCAAGGCCATCTTCGGAAATGGCCGCCTTCCCACTTTTTAGCTGGGCAGAAGGTACGGCCAGCATGTTCTTCTTGATCTGAGGGCTCTTGAGGGAACACACCTGAAAATCAGATCGCTGAGGTACTGTGGAGTAAGATCATGAGTGCATAAAAAAAATAGTTGCAGCATCTTAAAATCAATTCTGAATGATACTGGTAACCAGTGCAGCTGATTGAGGACAGCTGTAATATGATCCCTCATTGCTGTGCGTGTCAAGATCCGCTACAAGATGGAAATAGAAATCTTTAGTCTTCAGAAAAATGGAGCATTACAACAGTCCAGGTATGATGATGCAAAAGCTTTGATATATTTCTAAGGTGGAAGAGTGCTGTTTTGCAGATGTTGCTTATGTGGATCCTATAGTTAAGGTCACTCTCAAAGACACTGCCTTCATAGACAGGCATTCTAAATACTCAAGTGCCTCAGCCATTTCCAATGACATCGATTTTAGTTTTATCCTTATCTAGCTGCAGGGAATTATGACACATTCTTGACTTGATGTCCTCTAGACAGTCAAACAGGATGTTAGCAGATCTTTGCAGGTCTCTCAGAGGCTTGGGAAATTTATTCAACTGTGTGTCATCTGGTTTCTGATGGAAGAAAAAATGGTGTTTATTGATTACTCTGGCTAACGGAGCATACAGAGACTGAATTGTGCTGGTCTCAGAATAGAACCTTGGGGCACACCACAGGACATAGTCTGACACTTGGAAGCAGAATTTCTAAGTGTAACAAATAAGACTGGAACCAATTTAGGACAGTGCCAGAGAGGCCAGTGTAAACGTGTAAACTTGATGTTTCAAGTGTTGCTGTCATCCTGGAGACCTTGTATGCATTGCGACACATTGTTTCGATGCTTGCTTGCTGTTTGTTGTTTTATGACAGGATTCGCTGTTTATTGTTTAGTTCTGTTCTGCACATTCAAAATATTTACACTGTTGTTGTTAAATATGTGTATTAGTGGTAACATAAGCCACTGTCAACCTATAAAGACAGACCAACTGTTTCTCATAGCTTTCTATTTTTAAGGAAATAAAGACTGATCAACAAGCATTTTAATACTTAAATAAAAAGAAATAAAAAATAAAAACAGTTATGCCACACACACTGACTCCTACATACATGGTCATATTAGCACATTTACATTTAGTACTCAAATGCTTTTTTACATTTACATTTACATTTAAGGCATTTAGCAGACGCTCTTATCCAGAGCGACTTACAAAAGTGTTTTGCTATTTACTTAAGAATAACCTCAGCTAGTTTGAATAGGCTAAAATTCAAGGGTACCTCTAAGTTAAGATACTACTAAACACAAGTCAATAAGGTGACCACTCTGCTATTCGCCCAAGTATTCTCTGAAGAGGTGGGTCTCCAGTCTGCGTTTTTTGCTAGTGTGGACCACACCCTGAGGTGAAACAGTGATGAGTAGAGTGGTGGTCCGAAGAAAAGGGAGGAGGCGGGGAGGAGGTAGGCATGAAGTTTGTTCGGCTGGGGATAGACTGTGAGGTCTGGGTATATAAAAAGAGAAGGTGGGGTTGAGGACCTGGTCCTTCTCCCAAAATGAAATGTTATGATACGCAAAATACAGTGATGCACATTTTTGGTCATACCATCCAGCCCTACTTCAACCCTATAAAAAACCCTGGTGGGATTTGAAGGCGACAGTTGCAGAATACAAACTCAAGAATATTTGTGGACTGGAGGTCATGGCCGATGAAGAAAGGGCTAAGATTCCTCAGGAACGCTTCCAGAAGCTGGTATCTGGCTATGCTTGTCATGAAGGGTTGGATAATTTGAAAACTGCAGTAGTCATTAAAACAGGCATATTGTGTTGACTGTGGAGAAAGCACTTCTTCTTTTAGTAGTGTTTAGTAGTGCTATTTCAGTTGGTGTTGTTTGATTGGTTGGAATTTTGCTAATTAACCTAATCTGTATCGATCGGTTGAATCATTTCGATTGCCACTGTACAGAACAATAACTGAGTGCATCTAACCATTGTTTACTTGGACAGGACCTAGATATCTATTATGTCCTATCATCTCTTCATTCTCCTAGAACTATAGATCAGAAGTAATGTTCTCTACATACATAATTAAGATAATTTGCACAGAAAGCCATTAACACACATTAATCTGGCATTCAGTGCTGTTTGTAAACACTGGAGATTGGAAATCTTTTCTTAGCAGATCCGTTAATAATATGTCATGTATCTGTTGAATGCATTAGCTATTTGTCTCTGTGTGCTATACGCACTGTAACTGCTGTGTTCTGGTAATGAGCAGGACTGAATGTACCAAGACAAACCTCTTTTACATTACACATAATGGAAAATGTGATTTCCTGCATGCATGCACAAAGCATGTGGAGGAGTTTTTTTTTTCAATTTGAATAGAAATGAGGGCAAACATAAGAGGTTCATATAATAAGCTGTTTATGCAGTTATGGTTTTTTAATGAGCAGGCCATGGAATGATCGGTTTAATCAGCAGCTGCCATTAGTTTCTGTCAGACTGACAGTATTCTTGACATATTCTCAGAACTGTGCCTCGGCCGATTTGGAACCAAATAACCCAACAGTGTGTGTGTGTATATATATATATATATATATATATATATATATATATATATATATATATCTGTGTGTGTGCTAGTGTTTGTGTGCGTTAGCCTCAGTGAACCCAGTCATGAGTCATGTTTGGATTCAATACAGTGTCTCAGGGCTAATTGAGTTGAGCAAGTTCATCACAGATGAAGGAAGAAGGCACTTAAGTTCTAAACCTCCACAACTCTGTTATTTTATGATTCACTATCAGTAAATATATAGTGCCCGTCACAGCACAATGCCGTGCTGCTCTTCAGACTTTACTCTTGCCTGGTTTTCATTACTTTTCTTATTCTTGTTTGTTTTTAGTCTTTTTTGTTATGGAAAAAAAACTTGTATCTCTATTTAACATTCAGTTCAATACGACATAATTTGAATGTGGCAGCTGTTATTTATGTTGTGTCAAAATAATAATTTAGGATGAATCATCCTATAGAAATGGGATTTACTAAAACAAATGTTGCAATGTTGGAGAAACAAGGATTTTGCCTGACACCAGTGATATACAGTGCTATAGTTTGAGGTCATCGATATTAAAACAGCATTATGGAAAATTTGGTTTATCCCTATTAGTCAGTGAAGCTGTTTAAATGTCAGTGAAGCTGTTGAAGGTACAAATGCTACATAATGTTGCATTTTCACTACAGCCAGAGGTGATCATTTACCACTGTAAGGTTTTTGTCTTGAGTAGTTTGGCAGAATTGTTAGAGTCATGTGTAACATTTTCAGGGTTGGTGTGGCCTGGGGCGGTGGGTGGTGGGTGGTGGTGGGTGGTGGGGCCTAGTGTAGTATCTTTTCATGGGCCCAAAATCCCTGGCAGCACCCCTGAGGGCAGCAGTTCTTGTGAGTTCTGTAATCATATCGAACCTGTTGTTGCTGTTTTACTGTGGTGGGTACACCAGAGCCAGCTTCTAACAACTGATCTGATACAGCGGTAAATATTGAAGCTTAATGTGTGTTGAATGTATACTGAAACACAGTGTGTGTATGTGTGTATGTGTGTGTATGTTCTGGAGGTGTAAAATCTTATTAAATATTAGTCATCCTGATATGCATCATGTGTGAAGTGTATTTGTGTGCATAGTGTGAAGGTACGTTGTGTGTGTGTGTGCGTGTGTGTGTGTGTGGTGCTGGGGGGGCTGACGTATTTGAGCACTAAGAGCAGAAATGATAATTATTAACTAAACAAGATTGAACTCTACCTAAAGGGGGAATGAGAGAGAGAGAGAGAGAGAGAGAGAGAGAGACAGAGAGACAGAGAGAGAGAGGGAATTGTAGTTGCAGAGAGAGAGAGAGAGAGAGAGTAAGAATGAGAAAGAGCGAGAGACAGAGAGAGAGAGTGGACACAGTGAGACACTGTCTGCGTGACAGAGCGAAGGCTTTCTTTTCTGACATAGGAGTAGAGGTGTTTGTTACCATGACAGCATGAGGAACAGACCAGCGACCAGCAATGCATCTCACTGCTGATTCCACATTCCTGCTGTATCTCTCTCTCCCTATCACCCAGCCTATAGAACATATCCCTGATACATCACCTTATCTACAACAAACCCTCTCTGTGCATCATCCGGTCTGTGTAACATTCTCAGACTGCATTACCCAGTCAATCTAACCCCTTAGCTTATGAACCATCTCTGTCTGCTTCACCAGACATGCACACATTCACACTTGGGATGCACTGACATGGAATTTCTGGGCTTATAATAATTAAGGATAACGGATAAAAATACGGATACACCTTGCTGTGGACAGTGTTGAAAGCAGTGACTGATCATTTTCACACTATAGTCAGTATGTGAAGAGCTGAGAGTAAGGTTAAACTGTGGAGATGGATCACTGAAGAATTGTACAGGGCCTTACTGTTTAGACAGACACTATCCTGACAGTTCCAGAGTTCCTGACAATGTGGGTGAATGCATTGGTTTACAAACTCTTAATTAATAAAGCAGTGATGTTCCAGCCTTTAACTACATCACACACTTAAAATCACACACAACCTGCTGTCAGTAGTCTGTAGGTGCTCCTCTGACCTTGATGACTACCTCGCACCACTTTATAATACCTTTATAAAGTTTTTTAATGACCTACAATGACCTCAATTAACTGCTTCCCACACCTTCTTCACTGCTGTCCACAGATCTTCTATAGTTATTGGCTTTGTCTTCTCCACACATTTCCCAGCATGGTCCCACAAGTTCTCAATGCTATTCAGATTTGGTGATTGTGTTGCTCATGACGTCCCCTGAACATCCACATTCCTCAATCCAATCCATTACATAGTGATATCAAGTCATTTGTGCGGTTACTGACCATTAAAGTAGGACTACACTCTAAAAAAGAAAGGTGCTTCAAATGGTACGTTGAGCAGTGCCATAGAGGACCAATGAAGAAGCTCCTTCTAATGAATGCATTCAGCTACTTTAAGTTAAGCACCCATTGCTGACACAGATGTGCAAATACATACACACACTCAGCGTGTCTAGTCCCTGTAGAGAGGTATTGCCAATTGAATAGGACTCCCTGAAGCAGATAAACATGATCCTGTTGGCACAATGCTTAATGCCACATGTGTGCTAGAGAGGTATAAAGCCCCCTAGCATTGAGTTCTGGAGCAGTGGAACTGTGTTCTCTGGAATGATGGTGCTCCATTTAGCTCTTGTCGCTGAGTGCAATCAAATCTTCACAGCAGTGCTCCAGAATTCTAGTAGGAAGCCTTTTCCCCAGATACAGAAGAGACAGTTATTCCAACAAAAGCAGCGTATCCTTTTTTAAATATAATTTGATTTCAGAAGAAATAGTGACTGAGCAGGTGTCCCAATAATTGTGTCCATATAGTGTATGTACACCAAGCACTTTGTGACTGTCATTCTATTAAGGTCAAGTTTATTTATATAGCACATTGGTGGGGAACTCCTTGAGCACACCTGATTTAACGCCTGTTAATTGCCAGGTTTGGTAGGATGCGTCAGAGCTAGGGAACCAGCAAACCGTGCTGGACTCTGGCCTTCAGTTTCCCACCCCTCATATAGTACTATTAGCACTATCACAGTCATTGTCACAAAGCATTATTACAAAGTCTGTGTCCAAGCCCTTAGTGAGCAAGCCGGAGGCAAAGAGCAGCTCCCTCAGAGCAAGAGGAAGAAACCCTGAGAGTAACATGGACTGAAAAGGGGAACCTATCCTCCTCTGGTCGACACTGAACAACAAAACAAACAGAAATATAAGAAATGACAAAGAGGAATATCTAGGACTGTGCATCAGTGTGCACCTAACCACAAATAGGATCGCATGTTACTGGCTGTAATTTTCATCTGTAATTCTAATATTGGGCCAATAATAATAATAATAATAATGATAGCAACAATATATCAGGCATTGATATATGCATCCGTTTCTTCACTGAGTGCCAAAATGAACTAGTATCTCCCCATAGTCGCAGATACACCTGCCTGCTGATTAATCCTCTTTAATAACGCACACACACACTCTCTCGCGCGTCTCTAAGCTGAGCTTGGAATATCAGTCATAAACTCCCATTGGCAATTAAAGCAGCCAGGCTGGGTCTCCAGAGACCATTCTGCTGGAGAAGACAAAGAGAGGGGTGAGGAAGTGCAAGGCTCTGCAACCCGGCCTAGACATCCTGCAGGTGGGCATGGTGATGTAATCCAGCCCCCAGTAATAAAAAAATCAGACCTACTACAGCTGGCAGAGAAACGAACCTTCCCTTCACAACACGAAAGAAATAGAAAAGAGGCTTCCTCGATCTTCAAGCCTTAAGAAGCCATGCAAGAACAAACCTGAACAGCCTGCAGTGGCTGGTGCTCACCAAACGTACATGCATCATATATGTGTACAAGTATTGGAAGACTAAGGAGAGAGAGAAAGAGAGGGCTGCCACAGAAGCACTAGGAGTGCTAAAAATCAATAGCTAACAAAATGGAGACACACACATTGAGTGTGGAAGCTAGCTCAGGGTGGGACTGTGGTGGTGAATACACAATGTACAGTCTAGCTGATGTTAGATGGTACCTGAGGGTTTTCTTTCCCCACAACTTATACAACAGAAAGCAGCATTTCAGTTCAGATATGGTGCTAAAGGCTTGTGATGTTTTGACACTTTTATTAACTGACCAACTAGCCACTCTTTCACATTGTTCCAAATGGGGAAATTTTGCTGAGCAGATAAAAATGGTTCTGCTGAGCTGCACACGACTAGATGCAATAGTGGCTGTCTGCAGTTGTCTTACAGTTCAGTAGTCAAACATGGTGCTGTTATTTTTGGGTTACTTGGATACGATATAACAGTGTTATAGCTCATCTGGAAATATTATATATGTAAAAGTTGTAACGCAAGTCAATTTCCACTTGTGTTTTGTGCAATATTCCATTGGAACATTATGAAGCATTTTTACCTTCAAAATCATTATAATGCTCCATGGACTTGTAACAAGTACAACAGCATCTCTGTCGCTGCTACCCTGGGTTCAGTGCACACATTAACTTACTTACCCATAAAAATAATGTACTGTTTCTTTATGTTCTCTGGAATGATGGTGCTCCATTCAGCTCTTGTCGCTGAGTGCAATCAAATCTTTACAGCAATGCTCTGGAATTCTAGTAGGAAGCCTTTCCTAGATACAGAAGAGAGTTATTCCAACAAAAGCAGCATAAGCTTTTTTAAAATATCCTTTGATTTCAGAAGAAATAGTGACTGAGCAGGTGTCCCAATACTTATGTCCATATAGTGTATGTACTCCAAGCACTTTGTGACTGTCATTCTATTAAGGTCAAGTTTATTTATATAGCACAATGGTGGGGAACTCCTTGAGCACACCTGATATAACACACGATATGACAGTGTTATAGCTCATCTGGAAATGTTAGATACAAGTTGTACCGCATGTCAGTTTCCACTTATGTTCCACTTAGATTCCATTTGAACATTATGAATCATTTTTACCTTCAAAATCATTGTAATTGTAATCATTAAGGGGCTGTGGTGGCTCAGCGTTTAGAGCTCCGTGCTGTTGATGACAGGGTTGTGGGTTCGATACCCAGGCTCGGCAAACTGCCACTGTTGGGCCTTGAGGAAGGCCCTTCACCCTCTCTGCTCCCCGGGCGCTGGAGTTGGATGCCCACCGAGTGTGTGTATTCACTGCCCCTAGTATACTAGTGTGTGTGTGTGTGTGTTCACTACCACAGATGGGTCAAATGCGGAGGACACATTTCGCTGTACATAGTACAGTGACAGATACTTGCATCTTACCTTACCTTAATGCTCCACGGACCTGATATAACATAAGTAAAAAGTTAAAGTCTTTAGAGGCACTGAGATTCTTCACCAGACTGATAATCTGGTGTGAGCTGTGCTAATCTAGTCTGCCTACTGTAACGAAGACAGAATATCATCCAGTTACAGAGACAGTAGAAAACAGGCAGAAAGCAACATTCTTTACTTCTGCTACACTACACAGTGGACATGGGGAAAGATGGCCTGCTGTTGGCATTTGGTACAACAAAGCGAGTTAAACAGAACTGCAGCCATTTAGCTGCATAAACTCTTTAGCCACTCTGTGTGGTCATGAAAACTACTCCTTATTGTCCAGTCATTTTATTTGAGAATAGATTGGTTATTGACTGCTTGATTGCTAAGTTTACAGACCAGTCAGTTTAGCGAATACCTTTCTCTGCTTTCTGTCACACCACATTCAGTTCTCACATTGCAGGAGTAATGTGGACACTCATTGGTTTTCTATTGCTACAGATACCAGTCCACACACACACTCATCTAACACGCATGATGGGCAGTGACTGACTAGCCAGTTAGTGCGCTCTCAGTCACTCATGACCACCTGCCAGACCAGATCGTTTTTAAAAGCTTGATCTGCAGTTGTTAAAGGAAACTTTATCAGTATTGAAATTTGTTAGTCATTTTGAGGGCAACAAGGGTTCGTTAAAATGTGTGAAAAAAGGCGAGTGTGATGTGAGGGTGTGAGATTAGATCCTATTGTGCGAATCTCACGGCCAGAGCGTGAGAGTTGGCAGCCCTGTCTTCATTTCAGGATGCAAATGTCAAAACTTACCTCTGCAATTATGCTAATTTTAACTAGCTCCTCTATGTCATATCTATCTATCTGTCTCTGTCTATCTGTATGTCTGTATACCTGTCTATCTATCTATCTACAAAATGGTAGAGAATGGGTTAATGTGAGGTGTGTCTGGGGTACACACAGGTGGATCAGTCATGTTGAGGCTTGGTGTGTTCGTGGTCCTCTTTGTGGACTCACAGCGGAGGGAACGGTCTAAACATGCCTGTAAGGGAATTGGTGACAGCAAACATAAACCTCAGCTGATTCACAACATCCTTTCCCTCAGCTTAGTACAGGGCTGGAGCAAGGACACGTGAGTGTGTCTCTGTGTGTGTGCGTCTGCCCGTTTTGCAGAGTGCTGCCAGAACGCTAGCAGCCCAGTGAGTATTTAACTGGGCTTCTGACATACAGAGAGTTCACAAACACACAGCCGCAGTGGGACCCAATTAGAGCCTGGCTCTGCTGGTGAGAGTTTTGAGAATATGAGTGAGGCAGGGGGAGGAAAACAGGAACAAGGATGGCTAAGTTAAGCCAGATGCCATCAGATGCCAGGGGGCTACACCATCACACACAAATGCCAGAACCACAGACGCAGATTTCTGTACACCCTCAACCCCGAACCCCACCCACACACACACAGACACGTACACACATAGAAGAGAGCGGCAGCAGAGAGCGAGAATGAACAGAAAGTAGGGGCTGAAGTGTTGAAGGGGCTCTACAATATCAAAGTATATTTTCCTTGGCATAGTTGGTTATCATGAAATGCCGGTTCATATAAACAAGGCTGTACAATCTAACATAGCCAAAACAGGGCTGTACAATCCAACATAGCCAAAACAGGGCTGTACAATCTAACATAGCCAAAACAGGGCTGTACAATCCAACATAGCCAAAACAGGGCTGTACGATCCAACATAGCCAAAATAAGACTGTACAATCCAACATAGCCAAAACAGGGCTGTACAATCCAACATAGCCAAAACAGGGCTGTACAATCCAACATAGCCAAAACAGGACTGTTTAATCCAACATAGCCAAAACAGGGCTGTACAATCCTAAAGCCAAAACAGGGCTGTACAATCCAACATAGCCAAAACAGGACTGTTTAATCCAACATAGCCAAAACAGGGCTGTACAATCCAACATAGCCAAAACAGGGCTGTACGATCCAACATAGCCAAAATAGGACTGCACAATCTAACATAGCCAAAACAGGGCTGTACAATCCAACATAGCCAAAACAGGACTGTACAATCCAACATAGCCAAAACAGGGCTGTACAATCCAACATAGCCAAAACAGGACTATACAATCCAACATAGCCAAAACAGGACTGTACAATCCAACATAGCCAAAACAGGGCTGTACAATCCAACATAGCCAAAACAGGACTGTTTAATCCAACATAGCCAAAACAGGGCTGTACAATCCAACATAGCCAAAACAGGGCTGTATAACCCAACATAGCCAAAACAGGGCTGTACAATCCTAAAGCCAAAACAGGACTGTTTAATCCAACATAGCCAAAACAGGACTGTACAATCCAACATAGCCAAAACAGGGCTGTACGATCCAACATAGCCAAAATAGGACTGCACAATCTATCATAGCCAAAACAGGGCTGTACAATCCAACATAGCCAAAACAAGACTGTATAATCCAACATAGCCAAAACAGGACTGTACAATCCAACATAGCCAAAACAGGGCTGTACAATCCTAAAGCCAAAACAGGACTGTATAATCCAACATAGCCAAAACAGGACTGTACAATCCAACATAGCCAAAACAGGACTGTACAATCTAACATAGCCAAAACAGGGCTGTACAATCCAACATAGCCAAAACAGGGCTGTACGATCCAACATAGCCAAAACAGGACTGTTTAATCCAACATAGCCAAAACAGGGCTGTACAATCCTAAAGCCAAAACAGGGCTGTACAATCCAACATAGCCAAAACAGGACTGTTTAATCCAACATAGCCAAAACAGGGCTGTACAATCCAACATAGCCAAAACAGGGCTGTACGATCCAACATAGCCAAAATAGGACTGCACAATCTAACATAGCCAAAACAGGGCTGTACAATCCAACATAGCCAAAACAGGACTGTACAATCTAACATAGCCAAAACAGGACTGTACAATCCAACATAGCCAAAACAGGGCTGTACAATCCAACATAGCCAAAACAGGACTATACAATCCAACATAGCCAAAACAGGACTGTACAATCCAACATAGCCAAAACAGGGCTGTACAATCCAACATAGCCAAAACAGGACTGTTTAATCCAACATAGCCAAAACAGGGCTGTACAATCCAACATAGCCAAAACAGGGCTGTATAACCCAACATAGCCAAAACAGGGCTGTACAATCCTAAAGCCAAAACAGGACTGTTTAATCCAACATAGCCAAAACAGGACTGTACAATCCAACATAGCCAAAACAGGGCTGTACGATCCAACATAGCCAAAATAGGACTGCACAATCTATCATAGCCAAAACAGGGCTGTACAATCCAACATAGCCAAAACAAGACTGTATAATCCAACATAGCCAAAACAGGACTGTACAATCCAACATAGCCAAAACAGGGCTGTACAATCCTAAAGCCAAAACAGGACTGTATAATCCAACATAGCCAAAACAGGACTGTACAATCCAACATAGCCAAAACAGGACTGTACAATCTAACATAGCCAAAACAGGGCTGTACAATCCAACATAGCCAAAACAGGGCTGTACGATCCAACATAGCCAAAATAAGACTGTACAATCCAACATAGCCAAAACAGGGCTGTACAATCCAACATAGCCAAAACAGGGCTGTACAATCCAACATAGCCAAAACAGGACTGTTTAATCCAACATAGCCAAAACAGGGCTGTACAATCCTAAAGCCAAAACAGGGCTGTACAATCCAACATAGCCAAAACAGGACTGTTTAATCCAACATAGCCAAAACAGGGCTGTACAATCCAACATAGCCAAAACAGGGCTGTACGATCCAACATAGCCAAAATAGGACTGCACGATCTAACATAGCCAAAACAGGGCTGTACAATCCAACATAGCCAAAACAGGACTGTACAATCCAACATAGCCAAAACAGGGCTGTACAATCCAACATAGCCAAAACAGGACTATACAATCCAACATAGCCAAAACAGGACTGTACAATCCAACATAGCCAAAACAGGGCTGTACAATCCAACATAGCCAAAACAGGACTGTTTAATCCAACATAGCCAAAACAGGGCTGTACAATCCAACATAGCCAAAACAGGGCTGTATAACCCAACATAGCCAAAACAGGGCTGTACAATCCTAAAGCCAAAACAGGACTGTTTAATCCAACATAGCCAAAACAGGACTGTACAATCCAACATAGCCAAAACAGGGCTGTACGATCCAACATAGCCAAAATAGGACTGCACAATCTATCATAGCCAAAACAGGGCTGTACAATCCAACATAGCCAAAACAAGACTGTATAATCCAACATAGCCAAAACAGGACTGTACAATCCAACATAGCCAAAACAGGACTGTACAATCCAACATAGCCAAAACAGGGCTGTACAATCCTAAAGCCAAAACAGGACTGTATAATCCAACATAGCCAAAACAGGACTGTACAATCCAACATAGCCAAAACAGGGCTGTACAATCCAACATAGCCAAAACAGGGCTGTACAATCCAACATAGCCAAAACAGGACTGTACAATCCAACATAGCCAAAACAGGGCTGTACAATCCAACATAGCCAAAACAGGGCTGTATAACCCAACATAGCCAAAACAGGGCTGTATAACCCAACATAGCCAAAACAGGGCTGTACAATCCTAAAGCCAAAACAGGACTGTTTAATCCAACATAGCCAAAACAGGACTGTACAATCCAACATAGCCAAAACAGGGCTGTACGATCCAACATAGCCAAAATAGGACTGCACAATCTAACAAAGCCAAAACAGGGCTGTACAATCCAACATAGCCAAAACAGGACTGTACAATCTAACATAGCCAAAACAGGACTATACAATCCAACATAGCCAAAACAGGACTGTACAATCCAACATAGCCAAAACAGGGCTGTACAATCCAACATAGCCAAAACAGGACTGTTTAATACAACATAGCCAAAACAGGACTGTACAATCCAACATAGCCAAAACAGGGCTGTATAACCCAACATAGCCAAAACAGGGCTGTACAATCCTAAAGCCAAAACAGGACTGTTTAATCCAACATAGCCAAAACAGGACTGTACAATCCAACATAGCCAAAACAGGGCTGTACGATCCAACATAGCCAAAATAGGACTGCACAATCTATCATAGCCAAAACAGGGCTGTACAATCCAACATAGCCAAAACAAGACTGTATAATCCAACATAGCCAAAACAGGACTGTACAATCCAACATAGCCAAAACAGGACTGTACAATCCAACATAGCCAAAACAGGGCTGTACAATCCTAAAGCCAAAACAGGACTGTATAATCCAACATAGCCAAAACAGGGCTGTACGATCCAACATAGCCAAAATAGGACTGCACAATCTATCATAGCCAAAACAGGGCTGTACAATCCAACATAGCCAAAACAGGACTGTACAATCTAACATAGCCAAAACAGGACTGTACAATCCAACATAGCCAAAACAGGACTGTACAATCCAACATAGCCAAAACAGGACTATACAATCCAACATAGCCAAAACAGGACTGTACAATCCAACATAGCCAAAACAGGACTGTACAATCCAACATAGCCAAAACAGGACTATACAATCCAACATAGCCAAAACAGGACTGTACAATCCAACATAGCCAAAACAGGGCTGTATAACCCAACATAGCCAAAACAGGACTGTACAATCCAACATAGCCAAAACAGGGCTGGAAAACATCTAAAAACACTCATCCCCCTAGTAAAAGCCTTGGGAATACGGGTTGCTAGAGGTTGTGCTGGAAGGGAACTAAACTCAACATGCAATTCCTAGAGTCCTCCATTAAAGGAAAATCAGAATGGCTTGTAACAGGGTTGTAAATAGACTTGTAAAACCACATCTGAACATGTGTCAACTCAACCAAAGTCACAAAGTCACATACGTACTATTTCTACATTAAACCACATCTTTAAATACTCAATAAATTCTTTGGGACTTTTGCAGTTAGAGCACCAGGCTGTTGATAACAGGGTTGTGGGTTTGATAGCCAGGCTCGTCAAGCTGCCACTCAGGGGCCCTAGAGCAAGCCCCTTCACCCTCTCTGCTCCCCGGGTGCCTCAGCTCTGCTCCAGGCACCGGGCACGGGCATGTGTGCTCACAATGTGTTTGATCACTGGTGTGTATGTGTGTATGTTCACTGCACGGATGGGTTAAAGGTGGAGGTCAAATTCCATCTATACCCAACACAAATGGTGAATATTGTTGTCCTGGAAATGAATGATGCAACACCAAAAACTGAATCGCAGTTACCCTTACACACACCAGCAGAGGTAAT
Source organism: Salminus brasiliensis (assembly GCF_030463535.1). NCBI lineage: Eukaryota > Metazoa > Chordata > Actinopteri > Characiformes > Bryconidae > Salminus > Salminus brasiliensis. The sequence continues at coordinate 15,802,612 of NC_132886.1, forward strand.
GTAATACAATTAAACTCATGTCATAGTGCTGGGTCCCATATCGTCTATACTGGTGTGCTAGCCTTAGTGTCACCAAGAATACTGGTTTTTAGTTTCAGTGGTCTAATGGAGAAACAGTGAACAGCATGTCATTTACAGCATTGCTTCTTCAAACTGCTCTCATTAATCGAAGGAAATTGCCAGACGTGTGTATTGTTAGACCCCTGCTATCAGAACGTTTCATGTAGGAGCGTAAGAACCCATGGGTAGAAGTAAATAGGCAAAGCATTCACTCTCCAACCCTCTCCATCACCCCCCACCCACTCACTCGTTTTCTCTCTCCTCCCCCCCACCCTCTCTCCTTCCCCCCTGCTGTGGCAGTGGGCCGCTGACACAAACATGGAGCGACGGAACACTCTGGAGATGAAAGGGCGCTGTGAGAATCTCCGGACCTGCCACAAGCGTCAGATACACATACACACACACGCACACCGTGCCAGACCACCTGTCTTTGCCACAGCCCCAGGGACAGAAGCTCTTGAGGAATGAGGGGAGGGGGAGAGAGCGAGGGAAAGAGAAAGATGAGAAATAGAGAAGGCATGCAAGGAAGAGAGAGATACTGACAGGAGAGAGAGAGAGAGAAACAGAGAGAGAGAGAGAGAGAGAGAGAGAGAGAGAGAGAGAGAGAGAGAGAGGACATAGCAAGAAAGCATGCGAGAGAGAGTGAGAGGAGAGAAAGCATGGGTTAATGCAAGAGAGATAGTGAGAGGAGAAAGAGTGAGATGAGAGAAAGCATGTAAGAGAACAAGACAGATACTTAGAAGAAAAAAGAAGAGATCTAAAGCATGCATGAGAGCAAGACAGATACTAAGAGGAGAGAGAGAAAGAGAGAAGAGCAATAAAGCATGTGAGAGAGCAAGACATACTGAGCAGAGAAAGTGGAGAGATAAAGCATGCGAGACAGCAAGACAGATACTGAGAGAAGAGAGAGAAGAAAGATAAAGCGTGTGAGAGAGATACTGAGAAGAGACTGAGAAGAGAGAAGAAGGTAGAAAGAAGGTAAAGCATGCGAGAGAACAAGACACATACTGAGATGAGAGAGAGTGAGGAGAGACAAATCATGCGAGAGAGCAAGACACATACTGAGAGGAGAGAGGGTGAGGAGAGACAAATCATGCGAGAGAGCAAGACACATACTGAGAGGAGAGAGAATGAGAGGAGAAATAAAGCATGTGTCAAAGCAAGACACATACTGAGAAGAGAGAGAGAGAGAGAAGAAAAAACATGCGAGAGAGATACTGAGAGGAGAGAAAGTGAGAGAAAGCCTGCGAGAGAGATAGTGAGAAGAGAGAAAGTGAGAGAAAGCATGCGAGAGAGATAGTGAGAGGAGAGAGAGACAGGACAGAGAGAGAGGAGAGAAAGCATGCAAGAGAGATAAAGAGTGTGTTTGAGAGATAGCATGCAAGACAGATAGTGAGAGGATAGAGTGAAAAATGGAGAGAGCTTGTGAGGAAAGAAAAAATGTGATACAGAGGGAAAGATACTGCGAGGAGAGATAGAGAGGGTGAGAGCATGTAGAGAGAGCGCTACCTGATACATCCTGTGCAAAAGCAGAAGGACGGAAGAACAGAGGATGGAATTGCATCCAGCGATAGGGAGTATGTGGGGAGATGAGAAAGAAGGATGGGAGGGACTAACAAGCCGTGCCCCATCTTTAATGAAGATGAAAGTATCATAGAAGCAAAGAAGAAGCCTTTCCCTCACCCTCTCCATACCTGAGATACATCCCTGAGTCCGATCAATCTCATTAACCCAACCATCCCTCCATCCTTCTCTGGCTACACCTCTCCTCTAGTCCAGAGACAGCTCCATCCATCAAGCAGGCTGTAATATCAGACCCCACAGCACCTACATGTGTTTCTCTGAGGCCTCCCCATTTATAACTACACTCTGCTACCTCCTTCCTGTCCCCTGTCCCCTTCCTGTATGGATATGATAAAGCCCTGTTCGAGCTGCTGTACTTTTATCTGATGTGTGTGTGTGTGTGGGGGGGGGGTTATTATTGTGATTACAGACGAGATATGTGATTTTAATGCAGTAGAGTTCGGGAATAGCTGTAGTTATTATAAATCTATCAAGCAATAATTACTACCTTCTGTAGTCAGCTGCACCCTGAACACCCTCCATAATAGACGTCCTGTTAAAACTGACTTCCCAGTAATATAATAACAAAAACTGCTAATGGACGCAGTCATGCACCACCTTATCATCATTAATGTGTGTCACCAGACGCATAATGATGATGTATACATTCGGGCTGTGACCAACTGGCTATGACGTTTCAATCTGTGCTGTGGTTAGTAGTTTGCAGAAATTACACAGATTCTTTACCTGGTATGAAACCAATCAAATCTCCTACGAATCTCCTACCAGCTTGTTTCACGTTAAGCTTTTAAACATGTCCCAAGCTACATGACCAAAGCAGGTTGTAAGCAAAGCATTAGTAAAGAGTTAAAAACATCCTGGTCAGCATGTCGAAGCTGGTTAACCAGTATTACTAGTATAGTAGACCAGTATGACCGGCATGACCAAGCTGGTTGACGAACATGACCAAGGGGTGAAAACCAGGAAGTTTTGTCCATGGGTTCCATGTTGGCCCCACATATGAATGCCCACAAGGGTCCCACCACAGTCAGTAATGGGACCAGGAGGGGTTAAACATGAGCCCCATCTGGACTGAACACAGCACATGGGGCCTAGATGTGAAATTAAGTTGAAGCCTAGTTGACCTGCAGGACCAAGCTGATCGACAGGCATGACCAAGGTGATTGACAAGCTGGCTTTTTTCAGCAAGGCTCTGTAGCCAAGATGCTTCCTGGTCCAGCCTTCTCCATACAGTGCCAAGCCATTGAGAGGAGCAACTGGCGAGAAGAGGAAACGGGAGAAGAAGCAAAGCTGGTCCAATCTGTGGGAAGGAGAGGATGGTGCTCAGGTACTGAGTTGTATGAAATGGGACCCAGGAGTCCAGTAATGCACTTCTGGACCCAGAGTTTAGAGAGTCTAAAGAGTGTATCAGCTGGCAAGCAAACACAGTGACAAGTGCTTGAGGATGGAGTAATGCGCCTGTGCTTGTGATGGAGTTCCTCAGAACTTTACGAGGCACACCTGAACCCGGTAGCAATATTCTACAGGTGGTGTGCAGAGCTAGCAGCAGTGCGGCTGAGCCTGATGTTGGAAGGAAAAGCACTTCAAGTGCTGCTTGATGTCCCCAAGGCAGAACACAGACAGCTGATGGAACTCAAAGCAGCTCTCCATCGAGGCTTCGGCTGAATTTCAGCCTGGATGGCCCAGAGTAAGCTACTGTGTAATCAACCCGGTGAAAAGGGGGGAAAGGTTGAGGTACTGGAGGTAGAGCTGCTTACTATGGTGAAACAGGCCTACCCACGTACAGCACAAGCAAACTCTCGAGATATTCCTTAATGCATTATCACCAGAACACTTGCAGTGCTGTTAGCCCAGCAGCGTCAGCGCCACTGGAGCAAGCCATTGCTGTGGCAAAGAGAGCTGAGGTAATCCTGAACCATCTCACCCCTTCTAGTTCACTGCTTTCCTGCTGTGCCAAAGAAGATGCCGACATTATTTCCTGCTCCACTGGCTTCCCTACTGAGGTCAAGCTTTCCGTGCTTTGGTGATTCACAGTGAAGTCATTCACACTTTAAATCTGAATGCACATATATATATATATATATATTTTACAGATACAGCCATTAATGTGTTTCTAAATACTTATATACAGAGTATTTTTTTATGAAAGAATCAGGAATTGTTGTAAATCTATTAAGCAATATTTACTACCTTCTCTAATCAGCTGCGTCCTGAGCTCCCTCTATAATAGACGTTCTGTTAAAACTGACTTCCCATTAATAAAATAACAAAAACTGCTTATGGACGCAGCCATGCACTGCCTTATCATCATTAATGGGTGTCACCAGACGCATAATGATGATGTATACATTCGGGCTGTGACCAACTGGCTATGACGTTTCAATCTGTGCTATGGTTAGTAGTTTGCAGAAATGACACAGATACTTTACCCAGTTCCATGTTGGCCTCACATATATAATACCCACCAGGGTCAGTGATGGGACCAGGAGGGGTTAAACATGGGCTCCATCTCGATTGTACACAGCACATGGGGCCTAGATTGGGCCTGTGTGAGATTAAGATGGGTAATAACGGTGGGGCCTGTTTGGGAAGCCCAACTGGGTCCCAGTAAAAACACATGTACAAACCCACTTATTAAATACAGAATATTTACCTTGATTAAACTGGGCAAATCACAACATGTACATGGTAATCATATACAACACTGTAAGGAACCAAATAACTGATTACATTTGCTTCCCTCATAGCTCATTTACTTATCTTCCATAGAAGGACATTAAGCAATATTAATATGTCTGTAAATGACTTCATAAGCACAAGGCAGAAAGATGTTCTTGTTATATATTAATTGCATGGCATAAATAAATTTCCCATAATGCTAAAACAAAGTCCACCTAAAGTCGCTTATCACCAGCGCAATTTTGTGGACATTTTATTGTACATTTTTCCATGTAATTTCTTACTTGCTGTTACTTAAGAGAGGTGACCCTTAGCTATCACCAGTGCAATAATGGAGAAATGTTATGTTTTGTAATTCTATTATATGATTTTCTAATAAATTTCCTAGAATGCCAGAGCAATTTTACTAACAACCAAGAACAGCGGGTCTTGGCTATCACCAGTACTCTGAGGGTGAAATTTTACTGTACCGTTTTTCCATAATTCCATATTGAAGTCCTACTTAATTTATTTGATTTATGTATATTTTTTTTATTGTCCCCAGTTGTGTTTCCTGATGTCTAGAAGGCATTTAGCTAGCCAACATGCATTAGAGCTAGCTGCTGTAAGTATGAGTAAGACAATAAAGAGCATTTTTTGATATAAAACGGGGTCAATAAACAGGGTCAATAAACAGGGTCAATGCTTGGAGAGTTGCAGAGAATCCAGGTCTGCCACGTTGCTCAGTGAACACTGGATTAGACCTAGCATCACATTTCTCAGTCACATATTGGGTTGTGCTTTTACCAGGCCCTTTTTTGTGACAAGTTACATCTTACCATGTTTCTTATGTCTTATGTTCTTTTTGTTCCCGGTTCCTGTTTACGTACAGTTAAGATGTGTAGTGTTGTCCCTTAGAGGAGACAGCATGCCTTATTTTGCTTTGAGCACCCGTCAGGTAAGGATTGTTTTGCTTGTTTGTAGTTTGATGCAGCTTGAGTTGTTTTGTTTTGGTTACACACTGAATCATCTGGGCCTCTTCTTGTTTAGTCTTCAGTTTCAAGCCGCTACACCTGTCTGCGTTCTAATGAATTTAGACTAACTTCCAAACACAAGAACAGACAGGAAGTTTGTTTTCTTCTTTTAGTGAGGTTGCTCTGGGTCCTGGGCTTGTTTTCTACTCCCCGTGGTATAAATGAATATGTCGGCTTCTTTTGGTCCTGGCAGATCATAGTTCAGCTCATTGGAGGTGGGCGAAGAAATGGAATAATAGTGTGTGTTTTTGTGTGTGCCATAATGTGAGGGGACAGGCCTATGTTTGCGGGGTAATGATGCAGCCGAATGTTGTCTGTGCTCACAGTGAATACAGTTTCTGCCCCGTCTTGCTCTCAATGTGCTCTTATTAACGTCCCCAGTGCAGCAGCTTGTGTCGGGTCAGATCCACATGCATGCCGGCATGAGCTGAGCTGAATGGACATGAATGTAAGTGTATGTGTGATTGCGTTTGTTTAAGGACATACACAAATCTATTGAGTCGGTTCCTGTCCAATTTCAGCCCACTTTTTCATGTTCTATGTTTGTGCTTCACACCTAAGCAGAACACAACACTGACACTTCTTCTTTTACACGATGAAAACAGTAGAATGCACACACAGTTCTATGTGAGATTCAACAGACGTGATGGAAACTAGGATACTGTTACCAGACCACAATCCCAGTTCTCCACCTGGTATAGCAGGTACAATGCTGAAACAGGTAACCATAACCTCTAGCTGAAATGTGCACCAATTAGACTGTATACTGTAGACTATATATATATATATATATATATATATATATATATATACATACAAACATTATGGACAAAAATATTGGGACACCTACACATTACACTATGTGCTAGTAGCTTTTATGACATCCCAGTTGGACTGCCTTTGCCACTATAACAGCCTTCTGGGAAGTCTTTCTACATGATTTTGGAGTGTGTCTGTGGGAGGTTTCCCTCATTCATCCTGAAGAGCATTTTTGAGGTCACTGGACACTGATGTTTGACAATCTCCATTCCAGTTCATCTCAAAAGTGTTTGAATTGGTTGAGGTCAGCACTATGTGCAGGTCAGTCAGGTTCTTCCACACCAAACTCACCCAACCATGCATTTATGGATCCTACTTTGTGCCCTGGAGCACAGTCATGCTGGAAACTGTTTCCACAAAGTTTGAAGCATACATTTATCCAAAATGTGTTGATATGTTGAAGAATCGAGATTTCCCTTCCCTGGAACTAAGGGGCCTAAGCCGACCCCTGAAAACCAACTGCATAGCATTATCCCTCCTCCACCAAACTTTACAGTTTTTCCAGTGCAGTCAGGCAGGTAATGTTCTCCTGGCAATCGCCAAACCCAGACTTTGTCCATCAGACTGCCAGATAGAGAATCATGATTCGACACTCCACAGAACACAGTGTGCTTAACACCACTCCATCAGATGCTTGGCATTGTGCTTGGCGACGTAAGGCTGGTCTGCAGCTGCTCAGCCATGGCAATCCATGCCTTAAGTCCCCTTGGTGCGCAATGTTTGTCAAGTCAAGTCAAGTCAGATTTATTTGTATAGCGCTTTTTACAACTGTTGTCGTCACAAAGCAGCTTTACATAATTAGTACTTAATAAAGGACAGAGACAGAGAAGAAAGAAGAAATAACATGAAGGATTAAAGACCTCCCGTGAGCAAGCCAAACGGCGACAGTGGTAAGGAAAAACTCCCTCAGAGCTGGAGGAAGACACCTTGGGAGGAACCAAGACTCACAAGGGGGACCCATCCTCCTCTGGTCAGAACTATTTAAACATTAATGATAAAAATTACTAAACCAGATACAACAGAAAGTTAATAGTGGTGATAATAGTGGCAGACAGCCACGAGTCCATCTAGGTTTCAACACATTGGATTTCAATGTCAAAGTTGTGTGAAGTTCAATGTCATTATATTACTGAAAGGACCTCATACAGCCAGGTTTTAGCCATCTTGCAGAGGCAGACAGATTTTGGGCTAAAATTGCCTGGTATTTAGTGGAATTCATTACACTAATGATTTTTACAGGAGCCCCCCCGAAACAACAGCAGCAAAACAGCCCCAAAGCAACAACTATCCACCACCCATATTGGACACTGGATGGCAGCTACTGTTCTTTGTATGCGGTCCTTTTTTTGGTCACAAAATGGTCTGCACGACCAAAACGTTTTTGTTTTATCTGACCACATCACAGGATTCCATTTTTAGATCCAGTGACCTTTTGCAACATACTTGTGCTGTGTATTGTGGCTTGCTCTTAGGAAAGTCTTCTTTTATTCCAAGCTGCTGGTCATGGAGGTGGCACCAGTGAATTTGAAAGCCCTAATATTCAGCTAAACTGTGCAGTTCTAAAACTGGGATATTTGGGTCAGTTTATATCCCAAAAAACAGTGAATGGTCATGGACAATAATGGTGTTTCTAGAGGTTAGAGGCAACAAAGACAAAAAATTCTCAGAAAATTAACATCTATTTCATTTTATTTCAAATATTCAAACTAAGGTTCTTATAATTCTGATCAATATGTTTACACTATTCCTAACATTAAACTAAATGCTTTTACAACTGATTTCTAAGATTATCAATACATTTCTCATAATAAATGTTATATAAATATAAAGGAACGTTTGACCAATTGTATTGCTTAATATATGGCATTATTGTTTACTATATGGCTCATGGCTAACATATTTACTCATCAACAACATGTTCGAATAGAGGAACTATAAAACACACAGGGCACAAAGTTTAGTGTATCTGTGCTGCTGAGTCTGACTACTACCAGTCTGAATAAAACTTTACTGTGCAATTTTAGGCAGCCTAATGCGTAAATATAAGGAATATTTTCTGCCACTTCTTATTATCTCTATGTATGTAACACATGAGTAATTCTCACATTATACAAAAAAGATAAGTATGTGTGTGTGTGTGTGTGTGTGTGTGTGTGTGTGAAAGAGAAAAAGCAAGAAAAGAAAGCAAGAGAAAATGATAAAGGAGATCCCAAGCATGAGTTGAGCTGAGCTGAACTTCGAGACAGAGTAAATGAATGAGTGTAATAAAGGGAGAGAGGGAGGAAGAAAGAATAATGAAAGGGGAAGTACAGATGAACCGGCCAGTCCATGCAGGCGGAAGCTTAACCTTCCAAATCACAAGAACAGAAAAAAAGATCAATCTTGCCCCCTCCATTGGAGGAATGAGACAGAGACAGTGGCACAGAATAAGGAAGAAGAAAGAGAGCAAATGAGAGAGGGGGAGAGAGATAAGGGCCTGAAGGTACAAGCCCTCTTTCTTTTTTCATGTCCAGCTTTTGCCTCTTTTTTTCCTCCATTCAGCCTGGAGCACCCTATGCCTCTACTGCCAAACAAGATGGAGAGATCATGCTCAATAGAGAGAAAAGAGAAATGAGAGGGGAGTGGAGGAATAGTAAGAAAGTTTCAATGGCAGGGTAGAAAGGTCCTGATGAAAGAGTGACACTTCTGTGTATTACCCTTGGACAAGTGTTTACATTCACAGGAGATTTAACAGACAGTTGAGTTGAAACTTTCCTGGCAGATTTAGCATTTCCCCTTATACTCCAAATGTAGTCAACAAACACTGGTATCCAAATAAGTATAATATAATAAATATAAGCATAATAAGTATATATATATATATATACTTAGTATAAATAGAAGTGAGCATAGAAGTAAGCAAGACATTGTGATTTATAAAATGAATATTACACTGTGGCACTGCTTGGTGACAGTGATATCACAGTTAAAACATTTAACACTGAAATGTAATATTAATTTTCCAATTTAATGTGATATCACAATTCAGAAATCTATAAAGAATTGCGACATTGTGATATCTGGTTCAGGAATTCAACAGTGCATTGTGACATTGTAATATCACAATTCAAAATCAGTCTGATCTAAAGAACTGATCCATTCACTGAACCCAATTCTCACACAGCCGGTATTCAAGGCTTCATGACCTTGGATCAGAGTAACCTACAGACATCATACACATACCATAGCAAACATCAAGACTCCCCTGTCTAACCAGCATGGTGCCCTTGACCTGTCATCAACTATCAGTGATTGATCCAGCTAGTCTTCCATATAAAGAGAACAGAGAAAGGAGCTCCTCTTTAGTCTTTAGTACAGACTTCGATCTTCAGAACAAAAGTCCTGAGTCTAGACAACACTGTGCTGATGTCCAGCAGTTATTCATTTTAGTGACCACTAAACTAATTGGGTTCCTTTATATCTGTGTTCATTTTTTACAGTTTGTTTGTCTAACACATAGTAACATTGTGACATTGTGAGCTCTTAAACTCCACAAATGTCTAATTGATTAAGAGGAAAACTACACTTTTGACCAAACAGCTGTTTTTTTACTTTGTGTTAACTAACTGTTGTTAACTAACTAAGCTGTAGGTGAGTAATGTCATGGTTTATGAACACAACTGAGGCTAATGTATGCACTCTGTGACCTCGGGCATGCATGTGAGTAAGGCTAACTAGGTCATTTCTTCATTACTGCATCAATCAATGCAACCCTGTCACCAAACACGTGTCTCTAAAGAAGTGTGCGAGTGTGAGCATGAGAGAAAGCTATCACATGTGACGGGCACAAAACAACTATATACAACACACACACATACACACATGCTCTCAACAGATTTAGCAGATTTTTATTCACATTTAAGTTTTGTAATAACATCTAAAGAGCATTTATGACATAACGCAACTATGAGCATATATAGAACAACCATACATGGAAATTTAGGGAATAGAACAAAAAGAAAAAAGGAAACACCCACATTCACAAAATGTTATATTATTTAAGATTATTACTCATTTAATACTTGATTTTGCTTATAATACCCAAGCTAATCTTTCTAGCATGTATTTATATGTATTGCATAACAGTTTATTACACCAAAAAATGACTCAGTACAGAATATACCATTTACCCTGCTTTAAGTAGGCACATTTATAGGATTTCCTATTTTTTATGTTTTTTTTTTTTTATCTATTTATTCTTTTTGCATAAAATGATTTAAACATAGGGGACAAAATGCCCTCTCAAAAGGTATGCGTGTTATTGAAGGTTTACAATGATTTGCACTATATACAGAGCATATAAAACACTGCAAAAACCACTTTCTATGTAGATTTTCTCAACTCTGCAATATAATTCTCTCAAATTCCTGTGTTGTTAATTCTAAACACAGTATGTGCAGGCAGTGACATTATAATAGGAGGGGGTAACTGGCTGACAAATTGATGGGAGAGCTTGTAACACTCAATATGCTTCTGTTTACAGGGAAAGGCCTGCCCTTCAAAAAAGGAAACGATTGGCTTGCTAGTAAAGCCACTCGCAGAGAAAACTCTTCATTCTTCCTGCAAAAACATGTGCTGTCAGATTTAGCAGTAATGTTACTTTATAGGTCTCTCCCAATTCAAAAAGATAGCATTCTGGTCTTGTAAGACTAACAGTAACTGCCCAAGATGGCTGTTTGATGGGCAGACTTGGAGGACTCTGGTGCATTTCAGCAATTTATGCCAATAGATCAAATCTACATTCATCACATGATCTAGTAGCTCACAGTTCAGTGGTTCTGCTGTTTCCCTCAGCAAACGTTAAAGTCAGACACTGAAACTGGAAATTGTATTGATTACCCCCCAAACACTCATCAAAAACAAGGCCTTTTCTGCTTGGGTCTGGAGCCTCAAAAAGCGTTTTTGTCCTTAACCATCTGCTATGTTTTGTCCGTATCCCAGGTAACGAAGAAAACGTCTCCGCACTCTGGTGGATCAGTGTGTGATGTGGCTTTCAGGAGGGTGCACACTATGCTCAAGGCAGTCCAGAACACTATTGAGTGTGAGATCTCACACCCTGACTCACCCCATCTCTCTCTTACTCACACACACATACACATAGAATCAGCTTGCTTGACCTTTCCATGATGCTTTGCCCTCAAATGCGTTCATTCTAACAAACGGTTACTGGATTGGACAAGTCTAACAGGATGTTGGCAAGAATCCACTTCTCAATGTAAACTGTAGTTTCCAGTTTAAATATTTTATAATTCTACTCAACTGGACTATATGGTTGTAGGCTATCCAATTTGGGCAAGATGGAAACGACAACCAGTCTGCTACCATGCTGATACCTTACTTACACAGCGCTAAACTACACATGATCTGTTCTAACGGTGTGACCTTTCACACTTATACAAAACATAGTCTGAAATAAATCATTCATCGCATGTTGACTAAAACTGTTGTTTGACTTCCCCTTATAATGAATGGGATTTATGTTCTACTCCTAAAACTAAAGGTGTTTTAAATGGTTCTTTGAGTGATGCCACAGAAGATCCACTTTTGGTTCACAAAAAAGTGGTTCTCTTATAGCATTGCTCAAAGAACCATCTCCTAGTGCAGACCACACTGTGAGATGGAACAGGAGGGCGAACTCAGAAGACTTTTTACTTGGAGTGTCCCTGCCACCGTTGGTGTGGTGAGTGCTGGAAGGAAGTGGATATAGGTGCAACATTTGTCTGACATGGAGTTGAAAAAAAAAAACAGGGGTATATAAGGGCTTGAAGGCCAGGCAGAAGGGTTTGGGCAGTGGTCCTTCTCCCAAAATCTGTTTACGTCATAACTGCACTTTGAAGCACCTTTATTTTTAGGAGGGTAATATTCTAGCTTGTCTAACCAAAGCAGTTGCAAGAACACATTTGTGGGCGGAGCATGGCGAGGTCAGTTCTGGAGAGAAACCCATTTATCCCTTGTAATGTAATGAAAAGCCATTCACCGTTTTTCTGAGCTCTCAAAAAGCCAGCCAGTGTAAAAGACTGAAACTAAAAACCAGAGTGCACCCAAATACACTTCTGCAGCTCCTCAATTTAAGAGCATTTGTGTCCATGGGCTATTTCCACACTATCAGCCTCAGCTGCTGTTGCACAGAAAGCCTAAGTCAGATTTTACAGCAGAAGAGCTTTCATGAGTGGAATATTAATTTTGAAATGTGCCCTTTTTTATGGAAACGACTTAAATGTCACTTCATTTATTTTGGGGTCAAGGATTTTTGTGCGCATTCCAGCATACAGCTTTAAAGCTCCATCACCAGCAGATGTATCAAAAATCTATTTACCAGGTATACTTAATGGTGCCAGAAAATAAGACATCTAGACGTCTTTTATATGCTGTGTGAACAGAGCTTTGTGTATTGTACGTTTCCACAATGGACAGTGTGCTCAGTAGCTCAAATGTGCTTGTGGGAACAGAATAGACTTCTACAAACTGCAGACAGATGAAACTTTGATTGAGGTGAGGCAGTGTTCCGCTCTGGAGATGAGCACACCCTATCACAGCATGTTTAATAAGTGACTGTGCACTTAGAGTGACAGTACAAGCGGTACCACTCTGCCGGGCCTGAAAGATGAGCCTTTGCGTGTCTGACTGCAAAGCATCCGGGCAGAGACGGGGTGGAGGGAAGCATCTGATTGTGTCACAGCTTTCTAATGCGTCATTATTACACATTTCTCCCTGCAGTATATGAGCAAAGAGTACGCATCCTTTAATCAGTCCACCACGCCAAGAATAATGGCTGATTTGGGTTGTTGAGTGCTGTAGTATTACGCTGAAACATACATTAGTACAACCCTGCAATTTCCATATATAATGTAATCATTTTTACTTGACTTTATTGCTTTTGCTACGCTTTGAAATATGATGCATATTGCGATATCATTATGACCACACTCCCTTTCCTGTGCTTTAGTGTTTATAGTACTTCCAGTTTACCATTAATGTTTCACATAAACATTGGTTTATGCTTCAATAATGCAACACTAACATGAAATAAAATGTAATTTGTGTCCTTTTAAAATGTTTTAGCACACATACAGACATACATTCGCATTCAGAATCATTGCAATTCCTCATTACTCACCATTACTCACCATATACATATTATTAGCTCATTCATTTCAGAACTAGAATCATCTACGCATAAAAACAGGTGACATATTCTTCCCAAAGGCTGCAGAAACCGTTCTGCTAGGTCAACAGCTTTCCTCAGTGTAATAAAAGCTATTTAACTGTACTTTTAAAATGAACACAAATGAAAACGTGCTGCTGAATAAGGTGTTAACGGTTTGACTATCACACTGCTCTGGTATTTGTACATCTAGGGCCAGGGGCGGCTTCAGGATTAATGGGGTCCAATTAAATACTAATTAGGTGAGCGGAACGTTCACCCGTCTCAATCCTTTATCTCACTGAAAGAAGTCAGGGATCACCAGTCCTAATGGCTCCCTGTGGTGGTAAAAACCCCAGTGACCTCTACCCTGTCCATGGCCTTTAACGTTTACTCTGTAATCTCCAGAATCAGGTCGTCCCCTTCCAGACTGCTGTCAGCCTTGACGTGCACCTTGGCCACTGTCCCCGAGAGCGGAGAGTTGACAACTGTCTCCATCTTCATGGCGCTGAGCACACAGAGAGGCTGACCCTTCTCCACCTTCTGGCCCTGCTTCACCTTCACCTCCACCACCTTCCCTGGCATGGGGGCGCCCACTTGACCCCGCACGTCCTTCAGAGCCTTCGGGTGAAAGTGCATTTCCTGGAAAGGGAACAGGGAGTGGAGTATTAGAAGTGATGAAAGGAAAGTCTAATGCCACAGAGGAGAGCGGGGGTCACTCAACCTGGTCCTGGAGTTGTTCAACTCGTAATCTGCTACATCTACTTTTGCTAATTAATGGCTGATTAAGTCCATAGTTGTCTATTACCCTTTTAAAGAAAGTGTTTTTCAAGGGTTCATTAATAAAGGCCATAATGATACATAGAGCTGTGACAATATAGTGGCTTAAATTATCATCATTATTACTTAAATTCTTCTTGAAGCTTGAATGATCATATTATTATTATGCCAATTACTGCGTAAAGAAGCTTTTAAACTTCTGTTGTCATGGAACCTTTGCTGACACTGGTAACTTCAAGCACAGCTTAGTTTCTCTGTGTCTCACAGTGCTCCACTTAACATTTGGCTTTAATAATTTGTACAATTTTTCCCTTTTTTGCTAATTTGGATCTGACAACCAACCCACCCCTGCATAAATCCCCCTAACACTAGCAATTCTCACCCCCTCTTTTAGAATTTCCGCAGATGCGGTATCGCCAGGCAGCTGACATGCTCAGAGGAAAGTGCCGGGTCCCCAGCTCCACCGCACCAGATAACAAGCAACTGTGCCGGTCAACACTGCTTAAGAGTGATGAGGCGCGAGAGTGCGCCATCTACCCACGTAGCATGGCAAATTGTGCTCTCTCAGACTCCGGCAGCTGATGGCAAAGCGGCATGGCACGAAAGCATAAAAAAAGCACCTGAACTGTGACATGACAAGAGTTCTTGTAGAAGGGTTCAAGTGTTTTATCAGGAGACAAACTGAAATATTTAGCTCAATTTCAACCCTGAAAGTATGTGAACTGCAGTTTTTACACCCTTTCCTTACTGTGAAGTCAGGTGTGAGAATGCAGTGGTGGATATTACTTAATTTGCTGTCAGTGAGGAAAAAAATTAATGCAATGACATTAATTGCAATGAAATTGCAAAGGGTAATAAACAGGAAGGACTAGGGGTGTGTTAATACTTGTAGTTTGTTTTTTTTTTGGTCCAGACCACGCAATAAGATACATTGTTACATTTAAGTCCTGGTTTGCTTTGTGTTCATACTGACATATTTGCAATTAAATTAAAAGGGGAAAAAGGTGATGTATCATACACATGTTCACGAGTCCTGCCCTTAAAACTGTCCTAAAATCTCATTGCTGGACCCTAAAAACTGTCCTATTAATTTACATCATCATGATATCAGTATTAAACCATGATTTTGATAATGTACACCTGCTAGTTTGTTCACAGAGCAACATACATTAAAGATATAAATTTTAACATTATTGTGGCTGCATCCTAACTCACACATCTTTACTCCACCAACTACACTAAGACAATTGTGATGATGGCTAGTTCTGAAGCGCTGTGTAGTAGTAGTGTGGTAATGTGTGGTTTTGAAACACAGCCCCGCTAAACTAAAGCATCAGACAGAAAAGTTAAAGCACAGAAGCGTGGGCAGGTCTGCATGGAGACTCACCCATGATAAAGCGTGCAGATATGTCTGGCACAATGTCGGTTGAGCGAGCAGAGTAGGTTGATACTAGATTTTGGGCCCTGAAGTGAACCCGTGCCTGTGCATAATTCTGCGTTGTTTTATTTAAATGCATTTGGTTTGTATCATGTTCATACTTCAAATGAATGGCACCAGGTCAAAACCCACCTGCTCAGGTGGTCTTAGTGGTTGGTGTGGCGCAACAGATAAAGCCACCAGCTGCCAGTGAGCTATTACACCATGTGGGAGACCAGGGTTCGATTCCCAGTCTGGCTGACTATGCTGCGCTACACCAATAAGAGTCCCTGGGCAAGACTAACATTATATTGGCCCACCTTTGTAATTCCAGTCACCTTGTAAGTCGCTCTGGATAAGAGCGTCAGCTAAATGCCGTAAATGTAAATGTAGTCTGCTTGTTTGGTGCACTCCTTTGGTGTGCTCGAAAGGCAGTGTTCACACTTTCTGTAACGAACCCTACTAACGAGCCTTACTGCCTTAGACATAGTTTCAGCTTATAGACTTAAGTCATTAAGCTTAACCACCTGCTGTGGTGCAAAAAAAAAAAGAAGAAGAGGAAAACAGGTACATTGTTTGCTTCATTAAGGAATGATTGCTATTTGTGAGACATTTTGATTGAAGGGCCATTTTGTGAGCTGGTCGTTGGAAAGCAGCAAGGTGAGGACTGATATTCAGAGAAAAGCACTGAATGACAAATTTCTTGTCTGTGTTGAAAGAGAGAGACATGTTGCCAAGCAACTTAAGGCTTTGAATGATGCCTGAAAGGTGGTCTTGCCTCACAGCAATGAACGTCCATAACCAAAAAAAAGTGAAGTCCATTATTCGTATATAAAAATGCATTTTAAAAAAATGGATTTGTCATTGAGCGCCAGCAGGGTGGTATTTTTCTATTTTCTGAGTGCATGTGTATGGTTTGTGTATGTGTGTGAGGGTGCAGGTGTGTGTACACTGTGTATGTGGATGGTTGGTTTTTATTGAGGAGGAAAGCCAATTTGGTTTGGAAAACAGCAATTACCTTCATGGCCACTGTATCCTTGACCAGGACTGACCGCAGCTGACCATTGAGCTCAAAAAAAACCTCCCTCTGCCCAGCCTTGTTCAAGTCCCCCAAGGCCAGTGCTTTGATATGTAGAGTCTTTCCTCTCTCCAACTCGACCTGTGAAATATAGAGAGAGCGAGTGTGGTAGAGAAAGCGAGATAGAGGTAGACATTAAAAAGTAACATCAGATTAAAGCGTAAAAATCTGGAAGAGCATTAAGTGAAGACACGAAGACAAGTGATGACTTATTTGCACACAGCTGACTCAGGCATTTGGGAGGCTCACTTCCACGTGCTGTTTTTGGCACTTAAAAGTGGTACAGCTATTTTGGGGGTGGCTCTAGTGTTTCCACGTCAGACGGAGCTTAATATAGTCCATGCTGATCTATGCTAATCAACCACAGCTAACATCTTATTTGGTTGGGTATACTCCTGGGAGCCCTTCGGTAATCAGACTATGAAAAAAATAACTTCAGTCACTAAGCCATAAAGGATTACGCAGGCTTTCACAGATGAATGCCAGGAATAATATGGTCCTTATCCAAGCAAAGAACAAAAGCTAGTTTAAAGGTTTTTTAGAAAATCGAAGGCAGATACAGACTTCTCAATCCACTTCACATCAGTGGAGGCTAAAGCAGCCAGCAAGGGGAATTTTACACAGCACACTCCCCTCCCCTATCCCCTCCACCCCCCTCTCTTCCTTGTCTGATTAGCTGTGGCGGTCTGGCCTTTCATCTCCTCATAGTGCAAAGCACGGGGCCAAGAGCACGTCTGGGCCTGGCAGGTAGCACCCAGGTGGGCGTAGCATGTTAGCTGGCCGCTCCAGCTGCCTCCGCTCACTGTTACAGAATCTTCTAGAGCTCAGATTAATGGGGCTTTAGGATCCACACACATCACCAAGCTACAACAGGCATATTTAGTATCAGCACAGGGCTAACGGAGACAGATAGAGAGCAGCACAAGGTTAGCTGAGGTCACGCTCTGATAAGCTGTCCAGAGTCGCTGAGAGCACACTGAGTGGTAGTGATTTCTTGACAGCATCAGTGCTGCCAAGTAAAGGGTTCTAGGGTGTAAGGGTGGGTGGTAGATGATATGCATCACAGTATTTAGTATTTCTTTTTGTGAAGATGCTGAAATGAACAACAATGGATTTGTTCATAATTAACTTGAACTATGCATACAATTATTTTTATATTCAATTGCACAAATTCATTGCACAAATAAATGCAGGCTGCTACTATCAAATATCATCATTTTGGAATATTCAATTAAGTATTTACTGTGAAAATCCAAATATTCTATAAGGCAAAAAAAAAAAACGTTCTATACAGGTTTCACTAAAAACTGAATGACTTTTTTATATCTGTTGCATTTTATGTTTATTCTTATTACTAATTATTATCACTTATTATTATATCTCATTATTTAATTTGCTTTAATTTAAATAAAATCTACAGTCCCAGTCAAACGTTTGGACACACCAGGTTGAATGTGTGCTGATCATTAATAAATAATCTAAATTATTGTATTTAGTAAGACAAATAAATAGCTTTATTAGCCTAGGGTATCATGGCTGAGGGGTTTGAAGTAGGTCTAAGTTGTACGCTGAACTGAAAGGAGATAATTTGGTCATACAGGCTTTAAAGGCTATTTGTTGGTTTTGCTAAATGAGTGAATGTGTATGTATTAATGTACATTAACATACTGTAGATGGTTTGAGAGATATTTCCACCCTCACACATACACATTGACATGGTCCTACAACTTAGGCCTACTTGAAACCCACCAGGCATGACATCTTAACTGCAGTGGATACCTGTGTGTCCCCAGTGTCCTCTTTTTACAAAAATCAAAACTATGGTCATCCTAGCATATGGATCATTAGGATAATGATCAGCACACATTCAGCTACATGTGTACAGTACTGCCATATCACTGAGTAATAGATTAAGTTGCATTATGAAGCTAAATCAGGGGTCCAGACTAGGGGTGAATATAATAAATCACGCTATTGTAATGTTATACAATGTGAATTAATTGCAATTATGATTATACATGGACAAAATGCACCAATAGTTGCAGATTTTAAAAGCTGAATACTATCCTATACTTAATACAAGCATAAAACTTAACAGGACTTTTGAGAATTGCATGCTCTTTGTAACTGATTGTGTAGTTGGTCAGTGTTCACATTCATGATATGCATGATACTGCCCACCTATCTAGACCAATCTGGCAACCCTGAAACAGCCCTAATCACTCTGTTTAAACAGCAGTAGGTGCAAAAGATAATAATAGAAAAATAAAATAGAAAAATAGAAAAAAACGAAAACTCCAGGAACGTCCTCTCAAGCACATGCTAAACTCTAGCCACATTGGCTTTATGGCCTGGAGCAGTGTGTACACTGTTCCTATGGCACTGAACAGTTTGCTAGTTAGCACTCTCATTTATTCTCAGAACATTATACAGCTGAGGATGTGCTAGATAGCTAGCTATCTGAAGCTGTTGGAAGTGTGTTTGGACTGCATCTGGTGATAAGACTGATACTATTGCCTGAAATTATGAGAGGCTCGAATTCTGTTGCCAATCTCAATCTCCAAAGACTCTGCTGTACAACTGGTGACAAGCTAGCATCTGGCGTCATAAACAAATGCGTATTTTTCCCACAGAAGTGCGTGGGTTCAAAAAAAAAAAAGTGTCAGATGGTTTGATCCCTTTTGAATATTTTTTTTTATAGCAAATAATATCAAGTATTTGCAGACGACCAATACAATATACAATACAATTGGATCCTATTTAAGGGGGAATAGTAAAATAGTACTACTATTTAAATAGATAAAAAAAGGAAATAAATGTATGACAGGCTGGCATCTAGTCAGCTACTTGTTAATGTAGTTGTTGTGCAATGGTTGTTTACAGGGTATACCCGGTCTCATTCTGTCTTTTTATGATATATGCACTTGCTCAGTGTCCTAGAAGTGCTGAATATACCCAGGAGACACTCAAACAAGCTCATTGTGTTAGTTTATGACGATAATGGTAACATATCATCATATTACCCACCCGTACTACAGTATGTATATTTTTAGCCTAAATATCCATGTCACCACCATTTTACCCTTGCTAGTTAGAATCCCACTGCACCTATAACCCACAGATTCACACATGCAAACACACACACACACACTAACAGCAGCTCTCTAGCTAATAAAGTTACAGCATCACAAGGACAGGTTAGGCCACTGAGCAGGACTAATTTAGAACATCTCCTGGCATTGACATTGAATATTAAAATAGGAGAAAAGAGGAGTCAGGCTTTTTTGGCCAGTGCTTAGAAGGCCAAATCCCACAGTGCTGTAAATCTGAAAGGCCAAACTGGGTTTGGCGTGTACTTGTCTTAGAAGAAAAAATAAGGATATAGAAGAGTTAGAAACCCTTTGCCCCAGATAGAGGCTTTACCAGCAGAGATTATAATTTATGGCAGACTAGCAGAGCCAGACATGACAAAAAAGTGTGAGAGGAGAGAGAGAATGAGATGGAGAAGGTAGAAGATGATGCAAATAAATTACCTCAAACTCCTCTGCAATATTCGGCCCATCTAGGAACAGGCGGGTGTTGAGGCGGTCGACGGGGCCGAAGCTGCGTCTGAACTCTTTGAACTCCTTGAAGACTTTGGGGTACATGGCTGCTGACATCACATCTTCAGGTGTGATTTCGCTGCCATGCTCTGCTTTCAGGTCAGCCTCCAGTTTTTTGAAGTCTGTGGGGGGCAGAGAAGCCCCGGGACGACCCTCCAGCCGAGGCAGCGACTTCAGCACCTATGACACACGGTAGGCTACAGTTAACTTTGATTGGCGGAATATCAAATAAAAATTTCTGCACGATGTGTCTCTTTGAACTTTCACCAGATGTTGCCAAGAACACGTTTTACATTCCGACAGACTAATTACTCTTTAATCCCCTCATCAGTTCAGTGCTGCACAGGTAGAGAAAAATAACCTTAATCTCCAATTTTACAGGGGTGCAACGATTCATGCAATGGTACATGGTTCAATACTGTAAAATAAGGGCCGTTAACATATTAATGTTCCCAATTTCTGTTTTTTAGAGAATTAAACATTATACAGAACAATGCTGTACCCACTAGCTGACTTGCTATTCATGATGCTGCAATACAAACTGATACAGTGCATTCCTATATACCCATTTTCACATATGAACTCCGGAAAATGCTCAGAGAATCAGGACTCAGAATCAGTTGTTTTTACGTTCTCCCTACAGGAAATGTTCTGTGTTGTTTAGGCAAGTGGCAACGCCTGTGCATGAGGTATGGCACTACCCACTGTGAATTCCTCAAAAAATCAACCTGCTTTATTTACACATGGACTCACCCGGACGTCACCCAGACTTTGTACAAAAAAACAGACTTTGTACTCATATCATTCTGTCCCTTCTGTCCCTGTCATTTGTCTCTATTCTGTTCTAGTTACATGCATAAGTGTGGTATCTACTGAAAGTTTAAAATCTGCACTTTTGACCGGATTTCGATCTGGAATTATTCCCTGCTTTGTCGGAACTATTGTAAGACTTCTAAAACTAAGCACAATCCCAAACCTCTGCAATTGGAAGTAATTATCTCAAGACCTCCAAACATAACACCAATACAGACTAAAAGAATGCAAATTTCTCCTTAGTAATACCATCAAGGATGCTCAGCATATCTGATGCTGTTACTTCAAACACAATGAAAGCTTAATTAACACTGTCAAACATGTTGCAAGAGAAGATGGAAGGCACAGACAGTTTTAACAACAGGAACATTGTCAAGGCCATGTAAGACAGCAACGCGGTGGGGACATAATTGATCCTGTTTAAGAGAAGCGCTCGCTGATTAATTGAGGCTGGCACGACAAGTGTCAGAATGACACTCCTTTGTTTTCTTCTTTTTTCTGCAGAAGCTACAGCAGCAGATTAAACCATCCTTTGACTCTCTGCTGAAAAAAATAGCAGGAGGTAACTAGACAAGAGTGCAGCGCAGTCATGGAAAGGAGGTGGGGGGGAAAAAGAGGTAACGATAAACATACACGCAAACAATGGTTTATACCAACAGGTCTGCTCTGTAATAGCTCAGCAATTCTGTTCAGTTTGTTATTCAGCTGAAACTTCACTGCACCCCTACTGCGTGTTAAAATGGTCACCCACGGTCCCACCATGCCTTGCTTTTGATTAAATTGCCTCCCGACAGCTCGTGCACCATTTCAGAGCTTACAGGGTCCCCGTGTTGATTAAACTGCCTCCCGACAGCTCGTGCACCATTTCAGAGCTTAAAGGGTCCCCGTTGGACTATATCTGTTCTTTGTAGCCGTGGAAGGCATTTGCCCTACATCATCATTTCAGCAATGAATTGGTTGTTTGGCCAAGCAGCCACAGAGCTGCCAAAACGGCCAAACACAGACCAAAAGAGCATTCACCTTCTCCTCACTACCTCCCAGTAGAGGCCTCTGCATCATTTGTTTCGCATCAGTCGCAAAATCCTCTTTGGCGTGCGGATCATCTTTTCTTCGCCGGCAATGGGCACGGAAGAAGCAGCGGGAGGTTTGGGGAATCAACATGGCAACAGAACATTGGAAGCAGCTTCCTATCTGATGGCACACACTTTGTAACCTGGTCACACGCCTCCCTCTCTCTTTCTGTCTGCCTGCCATTACCACATCAATGGCACAGGATAGAGTTCTCCCACTGCAACTTTATTTGCTCAAATTTATAAGCATCAAATCAGGTACGGCAGCTACGGCTGGCAGATACAGCCGGGGGGGAGTGTGAAAGGATGTGTGAAAGAGAGAGAGTGGTAGAGAGACAAAGAGAAAAAGGAGAGAGAGTAACAGAAAGAGGACGAAAACGCAGAGAGAGAAGGAGAGAGTCCTCCTTCATTCTGAGCTGCTAAATCCGTCTCGACTCCCCTTGCGTTACCCTGAACCCCTCCGGCCTGTCTGAACACTCTTTGATATCCATCACAATGCAGTGAAAGCAGAGCTGAGTGTTTACTGTGGAGGTGCACTGACTGGACTGCCGGACGCACCAGTTATGCGTTGTGACATTAACGGACACTACATCCAGGAGAATGTTAAAGGCACACAGAGCACCGTTTAAACACCTCCCCTGATCTCTCATCTCCATCCATCCATCCATCCGTCACTCATGCTGGACACGACTGCAGATTTCTGATGGACATAATGATCTCTGACTGGAGATAAACACCAGCAGGGATGCTAAGCTGCCCTGTCCCAGATCCACTCTGAAAACCAAGGTCAAGTGTCTTCTTCTAACCAGGAAACTTTTTAGCTGAAGCTCTTACTTTTGCATTTATGGTATTTGGCAGATGCTCTTATTCAGACCACCTCAGAAAAAACACCTGCAGGTCTAGGATCAGTTTACTCTAAACTTTTAATGAACCCATTTTATGAAAGAAAAGTAAACACACCAGCACTAGTCATAAATTGGGGATTAATAATAAAAGGCATCTACAGAACAGTCCTGAAATTATTCAGCTACTTTAAGTTGCACCCATTGCTGACACAGATGTGCAAATGCACACACATACATATAGCTTGTCTAGTCCCTGTAGTGAAGGATTGGAGCAAAAAAAAAAAACTCACTGGAGCAAAAAAACAAAAAACAAAAAAAACATGAACCTACTGACACCAGGCCCAATGCCAGGCCCAATGCCATGGGTCTAAAGCCCCTCATGGGTCTAAAGCCCCTCAGCACTGAGCTGTGGAGCTGTGCAACTGTGTTCTCTGAAATGATGGTGCTCCATCCAGTACTTAAAGGGATGAGTTAGGAAGTTAGGAGAATAAGGTGGGGTGGCGATCAGTCAACATCCTGACCTCACTAACGCTCTTGTAGCTGAATGCAATCAGTTACTCCAGCAAAAGCAGGATGAACCCTTTTTCTTTACTATTGATTTCAAAAGAAACAATGAAGGAGAAGGTGTCCTAATACTCATGTCCATAAAGTATGTAAGCTGCCATTGTTTAAAGACAAAGAATTCTGGAAATCAATTTATTTTAATTACCAATTAGTTTGTAACTCTGCTCATCATTTCCATTCATAGAAGAACCACTTTTTAACCGAGTGGTTTCAGGTGGAGGGTTCTGAATAGTGCTTTAGAAAACCAAAAGTGGCAGTGCTGTTTCTAAAAGCAATAAGTAAAGTGTGCTTCACAGGACTAGTGTATAAGCTAACTTTCTACAATGATTATGTGCCGATTCCAAACTTTCGTCTCTGCCTCCAAAGCCAGGTGTGAGTGTGCTAGCCTTTGGAATGCTCCTCCTCAAAGACATACCCAGCTCAGACGCAGGCAGTGTGTGTGGAGTGCACACCCGAGGCCCAACCCTCAGCCCTCCGCTGCGCCTTCTCCAAACGAGCCAGCCATTAGCAAATTCAGTTAAGCTAATGCCTTTGAAATGATACATAAAATATGCCGATTAGTGCATGGTGAGGCTCTCCCAGGAGCGCCTGAGAAGGTTTTAGTAGCTTTTCTCTCGGCGGAGGCCCGCGACACAAAAGAGTGCTCGCCAATGCTATTAGTCACAGAGACTGCAGTTCAAAGATGCCTCACACATTTCCCTGTCACCCCTTGTTAATTTGACGGCTTTTGAGGCAATTTGTGAAGAAGCAGATGAGATGTGTGTGTGTGTGCTGAAGATGGCATGAAGAAGAACCAGAAGATCTGGTCAGAACCTTCCTCCCTCCATTTGCTGTTAGGGGTCTTGTTTAATTGAAGTGTCACCCGATGTCATTAAAATGGCTGATTAACTGGCTGAGGCGTTTGGAAGTTGATGGCCTGCTTTTAGTTTGTACTTTAAGCTTTGCAGCACTGAGGCCTGAGACAAGAAGCTTACTGGGAGAGCTTATGGTGAGAAGACACAGTCTTTTATATGCCAGCCCACATAATCCTCTGTAATGTATCACAACAAAGAGCAGGAATCCATTAAGCCTGTGTGCTTGAAAGAGGATGTGTGAAGGACAAGTATTAACTATAAATGTACAGATGAGTAGAGAGGTGGGTAATGGTGAGAAACGTTGACGCTGCATAGTTTAAATCTCCATAAATTATTCTGAATTTTAAAACACACCAATGATTTGTGTTTCCCTTTTGCTTGCGTTTTGTGCAAGGGTGTGTGTGCATACAAGTGTAGAGGAGAGGAATGCTTATCAGTGTTGCTCTGGTGGGTCGTAGCTGACTAGGCCGTGCTATCTGAGTTAATCTGGATGAGCTGATCCGCACAGATAGCAGCGCTGCAGCTCTTGGACTGGACTTCAGGGAGCTCCACTGCATCACACGGACAGCCTCTCTCCATCTCTTTTGGTCTCTTCTTCAGTCTCTCTATTCTCTCTCCCTTTGACTCATGCTCCTTTTGTATCTTCTCTCCATCTCCTTTCTCTTCATTTCTCTTCCTCTCACTCCTTTCCCTTCTTATTCTCTACATTTCCTTCTTCTCACTCTCCTTTTGCTTCCTCTCTCCCTCTTTTCTCTTCCTATCACTCTCTCCTTTGTCTTTGTGTCTCTCCTTCTCTCTCTCTCCTTCACTCATGCTCCTTTCTTATTCTCTCTCGCTCTGCCTCTCCTCCTTTTATCTTCCTTTCTTCTTTCTCTACCTCTCTTCCTCTCGCCATCTCATTCTTTTTGACTCTCCTATCCTCTCTCCCTCCACTTTCTCTTCCATCTTCCTCTCTCCATCTCATGCTCTGACTCTCCTTTCCTCTCTCTCACGCTCTCTTCCTCCCTCTCACTGTCTCTCACTCTCTTCCTCTCCCTCACACTCTCTCTTCCTTCCTCTCTCTTGTTCTCATTCACATTCAATCCAAAACACCCTCCTACACACTCAAACATGCACACAAACTCACTCAGACACACATACACACCAAAAACTAATACAACGCACATACATTTCCAGCTGTAGTGTGTGTCTGATAGCCTAAGGCAGTCTATGATATTATGGGTAAATCATATACTGTACATTGAGAGCAGGAGATACAACTCCATTAGCTCCAGTCACCTCTTTCCACTAGTGCAATGCACCATGAGCTCAGCCAAGCCCTGCTTCACCAGAGCCTAGAGCTACTAGAAACATGCTACATCACAGCACTGTACAGCGCAACAGTTTTTTCCACACCTCCTGGTGTGCCCAACAGGCTATAATTGTGTGTGTAATTCATTTAATTACTGATTTGAAACTCTGCTCTTTTGGACCTTTCCGAATATTTGGTCCTCTTGGTTCCACAGAGACAAAATCACAGGATTTTTGTTGTATAACGGATTTCTATGTAGGTACATTTGTGTTTAGGCATTTTTCCAGCTGTGTGTGTGTGTGTGTGAGGGGGGTGAAGCAGTTAACTCCGGATGTGAGTCATATACGATCTTGCAATGAGATGCAATGAAAAGGGCAGAAAGGAAATGTTTGAACCGTATTCCTGTACTGTATTTTCGGCAAAATATTAATAGAAACATTGAGAAACATCAAATTTGATGCACCAGCATGTTCATAAAACCCAAAGGGTAAATAAGTGTCTTTAAAAATCTGTGTACACAAAATGTGTGGTGACTCTAGAGGCAAACACTGATGTGAAATCAATGCAAAATTCCGGCCGGATGCATTTTTTAGATCCAAATAAGAGGATATGTCTGGGAAAATGAGGATGAATGGTCTCCCTATGCTAATGGAATGGGAGCCTCTGGAGCAGCTGTACAGGCCTAAGGTCACCATACCCAATGCAGAGCGTCGGTTGGTGAGGTATACAGCTCCCCAGCAACAGTTTCAGCGAAGCATAGCCCCCTCAGGACACTATTCTTGATGCTGATGCCGTGTCTGCATGGCTTATTGCAGTGCACAACTGGATGTATCACAGTCTGCTGTTTAATATTTATGTATCTGTGGTGATTTCCATTAGAGAGGCCTCAGAATTACATGCTAGAAATGTTGGCAGTACTACAACTAAAAGGTGTTTTATGACAGAGGCTGCAGCGTTAATAAAACATTAAAAACACTAATATCACAGTTACAACCCTGCGGCTTGTCTCCATCAGCACGGTCATCCCTCCATCTCCTCAAGTCCTGCACCCTAAAAACCAAGCTGCTCATTTGAATGAGGAGCACACTTCATTTATCTTTGTGTCTCTCTATTCTCCATCTCTCTCTCTCCATCTCTCTCTCTCTCCACAGCATTCTAAATGTGCGTGTCACTCTTAGAAGGCCAATTTAGTTAGGTCCCGTTCTCCACAGGGACTCATATGGAAATGCTGCCACTGCTAACAAACAGCGTTTGATCTTTCATTTTTGGACTTCAGGGTGTCACGTTCCTCGGGGAACTGGAGCATGAGTGTGTCTGTGGATGAGAGTGCGCGCACGCGAGAGAGAGAGAGAGCTAGAGAGAGAGAGAGAGAGAGAGTGCAAATGGAAGAGAGAAATGGGAGATTTTCAGAGCTCAGTGGCCCTCTGGTAGAAACAGACACGTGTCTGTCGTCAATAATCACTGTGAGGCAGGAGAACACATTAAAAATTCCCCCTCATGACTTCATAGCTTAGTTGATTTGCAGTGTGTATGTGAGGGCGGTGTCAGCCGTTCGTCTGTGCAGTGTTGGCAGAGGGGTTTTACTGCCTTGCGTAGCACAGCACCCTATCAAACACCACACCGCTAACCAGGAAACAGAACAAACACACATCAAAAGGGAAGCACAGGTGAGAAAAAAGCAGAGGAAGACCTCTCACAATCACATCTTTCTCTTTCACACACATGCATACACAAGCCATACTCAGCTGAATCACTACTGCTGAGTAAGCACTGACTTCTGAGCTTGATTCGGTCTACTCATTTCAGAGACAGAGAATTCGCTTCGTTCTTAACTAGTCCTAGGATTCTGCAGACTGGGCTTGGGCAATGTTTGCAGCCAACAATAAAATATAAAGCTATTATGTCCTGTTCATTTCTTAAACGGTCATTTACCACTCAAGCTGATTTCACTGATCTGTGTGTCTGATGACATAGAAGGGGAGTTTTAAACTGAAAGTTATAACATTGCACTGTAGTTTTTGCACTAGGAGTAAAACGGAATTGAAGTGGAGTTAGGCTAACTTTATGGTGGACCAAAACAACTTTGAGGTCTGCTAGCCGACCCCAGCCCGACAGGGACCAACTAATTAGAGTTTCTGCCAAGTTCAGGGTGATATTTTTTGAACATCAGGCTCAGGCTAATGAATAGCAAATAGAAAATAATAACAACACTTTGTATCGTGATTTTAGGGGTGGGCAATATGCCAATATTGTATTATATGAAATAATTGTTGTTATCTCTGACACGCAATATACTTTCTGAACATATCATGGATATTTTCAGTGCTTAAAGAACACTGATGAACTACCAGTTTCATTACAGAGAGTTGAATTAGTCTTGATTAATCGGATGGAGTACAGCAAACTAAGTATAGGAGACTATTTTGGTAGCAGTTTTTTAAAAATCTGCTGCTGCTGTGGAACAATATCATGATAGATATTGTGTACCATGAAAATGTCTTCAAAAATGATGATATAATATTTTACACAGACAAAGTCTAAGTAAAACGCTGCATCTGGGAGGCTCTCTGAGCTGTGATGTAAGAAAAAAAAATCCTAAGCTATTTGGGTAAAAGTCATTCTGATAGAAGAAAAAAAATCTTGTTTAATCAATATGATTTACCATGAATTACTGAGGTAAACAAGATCCATCTCTTCATCTTTGGCTATCTAGAGACTGTATAGTAAACAGTGTTGTGTTCTGCTGTGATCAGTAATGTTTCCTTGCTGATTGTAGGGTGGGTTACATTTGCTGTGAGGCACGTACTGTATGTTTCACTAGCACAGTAAGATAAGACCTGTTTAAATATCTAAACTCTCTCCCCCCACTCAACTTCCTTCCCATCTGACATTCTTAAAGAAAAGGAAAAATAAAAACACTGCACCATTTCCCCTTTGAACGCCTAATTGACCATATAGCATCTTGACAACAAAGAAATGTACCATTTAAACTTTGGTCACTGTGTTTTTCATTTCTTTAAACAAAACTGCCTGAATAAAGTCACGTCCAACAGGTCTAATGATGTTGTGCTTCAGCGCTGTCACGCTTCTTCTTAACTTCAAAATACATATTTTCTGTTACAGTAAACTGTGAATGGATTAAATATTAGTTGAAGTCTTCAGGGTAACATTCAGCCTACTTTGGAGAACAGCAGCTCTTTATATAGTTGGCAGAAATCAGCACTTTTCCACTACATCTGCTGTGCATTGCAATGTCACACTGGCACACTGTAATCACCAACAATTACAGAAGCGCACATCATTTCCTGCACTGTTTTAAAACAGGACACAACACATGTGTAAAGTGTCTGCTGATGAATGGGAACATTTAAACATACTACGAGTCCATTATAGGAATTACATAATTACATACACACTGTTTTTAGCTAAAGTGTGTGTAGTCACATGTGCCTAGCATTTAAATTCATGATATGCAAATAATTATTCCATTGAGTGCCACACTCACTCACTCACCTTTGTTTAGCAAGGCTGAAAATTGTCCAGAAAGGGGCACTATTATTAAATACTGACACTGTTGTTTAACCATTTCTTTTGTTCAAGAATTGTAATCTATGGATAGTTTAGAAATGTAGAGAACACAAAAGAACAACCACTGGATGATAACAGTGTTGTATGCCACCTAGGCATAATACTATTCTCATTATAAATTATTAAGTTCCCAGAACTAGTCCAGCTGTTAGGTATATGGGTAATTATGTCACAGTCATGTGTAGTCGTCAGTTATGGTGATACACTGTACATATCATGTTATACAGTCATGGTTTTAAAAAAAATCTCTATTACTCTTAGGCTACATACACTTAAAAATAAAGGTGCTTTAAAGGGTTCTTTGAGTGATACCATAGAAGAACCCATTTAGCTCCTATAAAAGAACCTTTGTTTGTAAATGAAATGTGTGAGTATGAGGAAGCTTTTAAAGGTGTTAAGAACCTTTGATTGATATAAAGGTTCAAACATGAAACCTAAATGGAACCTAAAGTGGTTCTTTATTGGCATCGCTCAAAGAGCCTTTTGTAGCACCTTAGTAGCAGATGTTGCAGATGTTAATCGTTTGTCTAAATTTACAATTAAGCTTAATTTTGAGAGCTTGATTTTCTGTCCTGGCAGGTGTGCCACGTCTTCACCAATAAAAAAAGATATGTGTCATAATTTACTCTTTGATCTGTTTTTTTGTGTATTAACTACATTTACTTAATTTGTATAGGGCTGAAGTGATTATTTGCCATAGTCAATGACAAATGCTGAAATCAATATTCTGAGCCAATGGATCATTAAAATTATTTTAATTATCACATGGCTACCTGCTGTCAGACCCTCGTTATCGCGCCCTCCCCCAGGGCGATCCCGGTCCGCCGCCCACAGACCTATATAAGGACTGCTGCCTTATTTCCGGTTCATTTGTGTTCATTTCATGTTCATGTGTTGCACCCAGGACTGGGAGCATTTAAGGAGCTTCCCTACTGCTACTCACAGACGTGAATTGATTCTCCTTGCGTCCGTGGTGTGTTCCTGTTGGCTAGTGTTCTGATCTAGTTCAAGTTATCTCCTAGTCTGATGGCAAGCTTGCTACGTCGCTTCCAGCTCATGCTTCTTGGCAGCTCCAGCTCACAAGGCAGTCACGGCATAAGCACGGTTGGGCTTACCTTGTTATCTAGCTGGTTCTCCAGCTACCCCTTTTGTTAACTCAGAGCGTGGCTCTAGTTTTCAGTTCTAGTTTCCCCTGCATCCCAAGCTAGGCTTATGGGTTTCATTTGTCCCCTTCTCTCGTTTAGATCTTAGTTCATTCCGGCTCATCCCGTCACTCCCTGCTCCTCCCAGTTCCAGGTTTGTTGTGTTCGCCATTTGGTTTGTCACCATCTGTTTTGTGTTCTAGTTTTGACCATTAGTTTGCTGCACCTTGTTTTCTTTGCACCTTGTTTTGTACGCCCTTTATGTTTAAATAAAACCTTGCTTAGTTCCATATCTGCGAGTGTTCATCCCGTCTTGTCTAGCCGCACACGCCATGACACCTGCTACCTTAGAAGTTTTTTTGAGGATCAAGACGCACCTTACTACCACATGCTATTGTAAGTGCCTCTACACTGTTAAATAATGCAAAATATTTACATATAATAAGGTAAACAATGACCTATCCTCAGCTCCCATCCTGCCTTACTCTTACTAAACTTTATATATGGATTGTAAAAAAGTTTTAAAATGTAGAAAACGTCAAATGATCAGTTCTCAGTACTGGTTACAGGTATCAGTTACAATTCCTGTATCAGTGTACAGGTCCTTATTTATTTCCCCAGCCTTGCAAAACCTTGAACAGGTTATATACTGTGTGAAGTGAGAAATGGTGAGATTGCATGATGTTGTTATTACTGGGTCAGAGTATGTACTTGTACAGTCATGCACCATTGCACATGTGTGTGTATTACCTTAGACCTGAATGGCTCAGGGAAGCCTCCATGGGGTATACCGACGTGTCCCTGCAGAAACTCCACTACGGAGAGGGGAAAGGACAGCTCGTCTGCCCTCTCCTCTACTTCTGCCCGAGAGAGCGAGTTCTGAACCATGAACTGTGCCAAATCACCCACGATCTTGGAGGAGGGAGTCACCTGCAGAGAGAGAGAGAGTGAGAGAGAAAGAAAAGAATACATTAAAATGGTCATATTTTACTTTTCCCCACTAAAATACACTCATTTTTGGTAGTCTCTTTTTTTGTTCTTTTGCCCTTTTTTCTCCCAATTTGATACTGCCAATTAAGCAAAATACACACAAACGCACACACATGCATGAAAAAGAATGAATAAAACAGTGCTGGGAGATTAGTGTGAAACAGAGTTAAGGGAAATGTTTTTAACTTTTTATGGACTGATTAATGGACTGAATTTACTGAAGAAAGGATTCATAATTTCAGTGTGGTTAAGGTTAGAATAAGGGCTAAGAATAATGGTTTTAGGTATAGATTAAGATTAGCTGCAGTTTAGGTTTAGATGAAGATAGAATTACATTTTACAGTTTTATAATTGTGCTCTCTCAGACTCCAGCTGCTGATGGCAAATCAGCATGGCTTGGGATTCGAGCTCATGACCCCCGGGCCACAGGGATAAAACATTCGACTCCTTAGCCTTTTTTCTTAGGCTTTTTACCTTTCAGAATTAAGACCATTTTGTTATGCAGTAATAAATGTAAATTACATGCGTAATGCTGGCTGTACTGTCCTGTGCCTCAATTAGAAAACAGGGTGAAATGTGTAGAACATACTGTTTAGGTCAAACTGAAATTCTCAGGACTATCAGAAAAAAAATTACTTCAGTCACTTCCTTTAAATGTCTGGATTCTCTTAAGGGCTGCGATGATACATTAGCTTCCCCACAGCCAGGCAGAGTTCAACGTTTAATCATTTCCCTACATTGTCTACTTCAAATGACTCCAAAAAGACTGCCTACAGTAACAACACACCTTATCACTTCAGTGTGAACAGGTGGCTAAAATGCTTAAGGCTGTCCTATACCAATGTTTACATACTACATCATTAAAAAAGCAAAAAAAAAAGAAAAAGAAAACTCAGTCTATGATATGCCCACTTTAAGAATTCGCATTGCACTGACCACTAATGTCTCTGTCCCTGAAACGCTAACAGATAATGCAGCAAGCAGAGAAAAGAAGCAGGACAGTGGGTTTTAGATGGTGATGGACAGAGCTCCCGTGAGCTTTAAGAGGACTACGGAGCACAGACAAAAATGGAAGGAAGGAATGAAGGCTATCAGATGAACGGGGAGAAGAGGCAGTCCAGACCGGAGGCAGGGAGGGGGGTGGTAGAATGACAAATGGGCGAGTAAGAGACAGTGCAGTGGGATGGACAGACGTAAAGCGTTAAATGTCAAGGCGGTAAGGGCTTGTGTTGCAGCGAAGTGACACGTCGTCACGCTGCCTGTCAAATAATTGGCTGGCCTGGTGAGATAGGCAGAGAGAAAATGACGTTAGTTTCATTAGTTATGAAAATATTTTGACACCTCTGGGATTGTATCACATCTCGCCTGGTAAACACAGGAGGGACGACTGAAAGAACGAGATGCGCCTGAATGTCACTGGAATTAAGCTACACAATAGTGTTTTGAGGTAAAGAAAGAGGGGGGCTAATTCTTCCACCATGCACACGACTGAGCCACAACATTTCTAGAGGTATTAGTGGGATCAGTGATTTTTTGCCTGTGTTTGTGGGCAAGTTTTTCTCAGTAAGGACTGCAACTATGCATGTGTAAAGGACAAGAATTCCAAGGTGACAGATTTCAGCTCCCCTCAGCATCTTTAGACTGTCACCTTCAAGATAAAGCCTAGGATCTTTCAAATGGTATCTTTAGGAGAAGCAAACACAACAACAAAAAAACAGCAGGACTAAAACAGATGGATAGTTTTCTTAGATGGCACAAGCCTAATTTGAACAAACTACATTGCACTACTAGGGCTGGAATACTGAACTATTTGGATATTCATCTATTGGGTAGGTATTTGGTTGTTAATTGGGATTGGGATATTCGTTTTAATTTTAATGGAGATTTCATTTTTCTGGGGGTAGGGCTAGAAGTAGGCTACCAGTAACGGTGAACTGCAAAATTCATTTTATCAGCACTTTCTTTAACTAGATTTATACTTTTTAATTCCACTTTCAAAACGTGGAAATATATACCATCCAGCTCGGGCTCCTGCCTCCAGCTCACTCAAAGCAGTGAACGCTACGTACAGTTCCCGTTGGCCTTGTTAAAGCGAGGGTACAACGCTGAAGAGCTAAGCTGTTGGGGAAGACTTCTGAAACAGCTGAGCCTGTCTGACCATGGTGGCCCGACAGGCTTTAAAATACTGTAAGTAGTAGGCTATTGTTTGATGGTGGAAAAAAGGGCAGAAAATTAGAAGGCAGGGATTACCCCAGCTACCACTTTACTTCAATGTGTGTGCAGCAAGCAACAATCAGAGCCAACAAAACTGGGGTGATAAAATATACATGCATAAAAGGTAGGCAGGGCATGTTTCCCTCACGTGCAACAGTTTCTAGTGGTCCGTTATCCGTACAGATGGCCTCGGATTAATCGCCAAAGTTTAACCATAACGTGAGAACTGACAGGCAATGTGAAAACTTACAGGCTGAGCAGCTGTCTGTCACGTGAACGGAGCGGGTGGATAAAACCGATACAGTTTGTAAACATTGTGCCGCAAGAGCCAGAAAGCAACACATTGGGCACAGCCAACACATCTGCAGTGACATCACTCTGGGTTGTGAGTGGAGAGCAGAGTTCTATTAGTGTATAGCATCGGAGTCTCATATGGACACGGGCTGAGTGTGGAAAGGAGAAATCTCTATGTCAAGCTCAGAACAATGGACTCCACCATTACCTTTTAATGTGTAATGGAATGAAAGTGTGAAAGAGGCAATCGCTCAACTCAACTCAACTGCTGTCACAAACAGGCTGTGTCAAAACAAAGGTCACTAGTATAAAGAAATAAACAGACTGTGTCCAAAAAAATCATTCAAAAACATGTAAAACTAAAAGTCACTGAAAAAATCGCAGTAACACAAAATACTGAAACTGAAAGCTAAAATTACTGTCTCACATTTTACCTGATTCGAAAAATAATTTGATGGTCTGATTGAATGAGTTTTGTAATCCGTTACACCACATACAGTTATTTTTCCAATGTGTTTATTAAAGTATAGAGATTGCATTCTGAGTAATTTAATAATTTAGGACAATCATTTTTTAGGTTCCTCAAGAAATGTAAACGCAAAGACCAGCTGGTTTTCCAAATGGTGACATAAAAAGTTAAGAGGTGCAAGTTTTGATAGAATTTCTGAGATACCCAAAGCAGAGCTTTGAACATTGCTTATACAGAAATGCTACCTTCTCTGCATGTAATCGTTCAACTCTAAATATCTGTACCTATTTTCTAATGGTAACAAACAAATGCTGAAATTCTCCAATTCAGACAATTAAGAGCAGAATTTCCTCTCTTAGGGTATTAAAAAAACTGTTAAACACTGTGAATTAATTTGAAACATAATTATCTCATTGCTCCACTGAGAACCGACTAAACCCAGTTAATGTGCCTCTTCGAAAATGCTCTTTGATATTCCATAGCCATCGCATTGGCACGGCCACAGAACCATACACTGCATGGCCTAATGGGAGTTGTAGTCCTACCATCAATCCTCCACTCGCTGCCTGAAGCATTAATTTAGCTCTAATCGGTTTGGCTGTTTTCTCTAAGCCGGGAATGGACTAAAGGAGCACCAGGTGTTGTTGAAAGGCACTGACAAATAGGGCCTTGAACGTCCAGCGTCCGTTTTGACTAGGGTTTTAAATCTTGCTTCAAAAATCCATAGTGTCTTAATTGGATAGGGGTTTTGTTAAGTGCCTGAGCTCCATGCTTAGCCTTACTCAGGCCAAACTACCGTCAGCACCAGTTATGGAGGCTGTCAAGGAAAGTGTAATAAGATGAGACAGACAGGATTAAAACAGGATCAGACACACTGTGAGGCAGGAGAAACACACACACATACATTCACACTCTAATACTGAGACAAACACACACATCTACACATATATCCACACGCATGCATCCGCACACAGAAATCCTCTTACATTCATCTCTCGGCCTCTCTCTCTCTCTCTCTCTCTCTCTCTCTCCCTCCCTCTCTCTTTTTCTTTCTCCCTCTCTCTCTCTCTCTCTCTCTCTCTCTCTCTCTCTCTTTTTGTGAGTGTGTTTACTCCTTCCTGCGTTATTGTGCTCTGAATCTCCTGCAGGCTGACAGGGTGCATCTGTTTGGCCATCGGCAGGACAGCAAGAGCTTTGAACTCAAGACGTGAGTGTGTGTGTGTGTGTGTGTGTGTAAGTATATCTAAAGAATAAAAACAGATACAACAACTGTGTGTGTTTGCTTAAGAGAAAAAGATAAATAGAGATGGAAAGAGAGAGAGAGAGAGAGAGAGAGAGAGAGAGAGAGAGAGAAAGAGAGAGAGAGAGAGAGAGAGCAGAGAGAATACAGATGGACGGTGTCAGTAAGTAGGATACTGCGCTGACCACATTAAAAGGTACAGATTACAACTAAAGTAGATAATTGCAGAAATATTTCCTTTGTAAAGAAAACAACAATTCAAGGTCACTCCTTTTTTAAGAGTAACACTGGTAAGACTCAAGAACAGGACAGCCAGATTAGCTAAAACCTCTAGGTTCAAGGTTTGTTTGGCCAGACAAAACCAAGCTAGCAGGGATGGGATGAAGAGTCTGCAGAGGGATCATACTAAGCATACTATATAATCTGCCAAACATGATGGAGGCACTGTTAATGGCATGGCTACTTGTCCAACTGGGTTACTGGTGCTTATTAAAGCTGAAAGTCTACCCTTCTATCACACCTACGTGTGCATAGAGACCAAATCACAGGAGGCCAAATCACATTTGCTGTCCAAATAATTATAGACCTCACAATTCTGTGTTCGCCAACATTCAGAGCTGTCTATTATGCAAGCAGGATTCAACCAGCCAATTAGACAAAATGCTTAGCTATTTCACCTAAGTCAAGCCTGTCCAGCAGGAGAAGAGCTGAGGAACTCTGAAATCCGGTCAATCAGGACTGTAGGACAGCCAGCCAGTTAGACTGTAAAATTCAATTAGCCAATCAGACAGAGATTCAGGTAGAATCAGGTAGTCAGTAAGACTACATCATCCATTGCCATTTTATCCATTTGTTAAGCAAACAGAGTTCCAGAGTAACTGATCTGAAGCATTAGTGTAATAATACTTATTAGCATTACATAATAATTAGGTTTGACTCTACAGCGTCTGTTGGCCAGTGCCAGTTGTGATGCTGGTAGATTGAGGACTATCTGTTGCTTTCTCTGACAATACTTGAACAGCCCAATCCCATAGTGCCTCTGTTGTATTACGATATCAAGACAGAGGATAAGAAACATTTAAAAACTAAATATAATAAATAAAGTCCATCTCTGCAACCTGCAACAGGTTTCTAGTTTATGGGGTTTTCCTTTGGTTTTGGTTTTTGACAGATTCCAAAATGTCCTTCTGAACACGGCCTTACCCCCAGTCCAACCCATTCTCTCTGAATCCATGAATTTGAATGAAAGAAAGTGAGATGGAGTGGAAAAACGAATGTTGGAAGGGATGAGAACAAGAGCGAGTGTGAACTGAATAACAATAAGATGCAGATGCATTTGTGGAAACTGGAGTGGAGAGGCTGCGTAATTGATTACACTGAACAGGAAGCATACAGGGGAGGTGCGAAATCTAAAGCATGCCAGATACATTTCAACTGATCAGTGTTTATTTCATTCAGCCTTGGGGTGGAGATGGGAGGGAGTTGGCAAGACAGAACTAGATGCCAGCAGATGGCACTGATTGTTAACATGAAGACACACACACAGTAGCTGCAAGCGCTAATCAACGCTTTAGTAGCAGAAAGTTCTGGAAGGTTATAAATATTAGTCAGAGTTACGGTAGCTTAGAATTCTGCCTCCCTGCAGCAAAGAGAAATGATGAAACACCTTCACTGGTGTATGCATTCTGTAAGGAGCTGACATGCTTTATACAGCTCTATCCTGGCCTTTAATAACGAAGCCTAGCTAACCAGAATGATTCGCTAACCTAAAAAGTGGGGATTGCTCTGGCTGTGTGGGATGAGGGTATAGTACATAGTTGCATAACAAACATTACTTGTTATTTAGGCTAAATGAATGTTAATAACTATACAGGTGATTCAGACATAGATATTAGATATAGATAGATATAGACATAGATTAGCGCAACTACATATGTATATATATTACTAAGGTAATATACAGTGGGGAAAAAAAAGTATTTAGTCAGTCACCAATTGTGCAAGTTCTCCCACTTAAAAAGATGAGAGAGGCCTGTAATTGACATCATAGGTAGACCTCAACTATGAGAGACAAAATGAGGAAAAAAAAATTCTAAAAATCACATTGTCTGATTTTTAAAGAATGTATTTGCAAATAATGGTGGAAAATACGTATTTGGTTAATAACAAAAGTTAATCTCAATACTTTGTTATATATCCTTTGTTGGCAATGACAGAGGTCAAACATTTTCTGTAAGTCTTCACAAGGTTGGCACACACCGTTGCTGGTATGTTGGCCCATTCCTCCATGCAGATCTCCTCTAGAGCAGTGATGTTTTGGGGCTGTCGGCGGGCAACACAGACTTTTAACTCCCTCCAAAGGTTTTCTATGGGGTTGAGATCTGGAGACTGGCTAGGCCACTCCAGGACCTTGAAACTCCTTTGTTGCCCGGGCAGTGTGCTTGGGATCATTGTCATGCTGAAAGACCCAGCCACGTTTCATCTTCAATGCCCTTGCTGATGGAAGGAAGTTTGCACTCAAAATCTCACAATACATGGCCCCATTCATTCTTTCATGTACACGGACCAGTCGTCCTAGTCCCTTTGCAGAGAAACAGCCCCAAAGCATGATGTTGCCACCCCCATGCTTCACAGTTGGTATGGTGTTCTTTGGATGCAACTCAGCATTCACTCTCCTCCGAACACAATGAGTTGTGTTTGTACCAAACAGTTCTACTTTGGTTTCATCTGACCATAAGACATTCTCCCAAAACTCTTCCGGAACATCCAAATGCTCTCTAGCAAACTTCAGACACGCCCGGATATGTACTGGCTTAAGCAGGGGAACACGTCTGGCACTGCAAGATCTGAGTCCCTGGCGGCGTAGTGTGTTACTGACGGTAGCCTTTGTAATGTTGGTCCCAGCTTTCTGCAGGTCATTCACTAGGTCCCCCGGTGTGGTTCTGGGATTTTTGCTCACCGTTCTTGTGATCATTTTGACCCCACGGGCTGAGATCTTGCGTGGAGCCCCTGATCGAGGGAGATTAGCAGTGGTCTTGTAGGTCTCCCATTTTCTGATTATTGCTCCCACAGTAGATTTCTTCACACCAAGCTGCTTGCCTATTGCAGATTCAGTCTTCCCAGCCTGGTGCAGGTCTACAATTTTGTTTCTGGTGTCCTTCGACAGCTCTTTAGAGTTTGGAGCTTGGAGTGTGACTGTTTGAGGCTGTGGGCAGGTGTCTTTTATACTGTTAACGAGTTCAGACAGGTGCCATTAATACAGGTAATGAGTGGAGGACAGAGAAGCCTCTTAAAGAAGAAGTTACAGGTCTGTGACAGCCAGAAATCTTGCTTTTTTGTAGATGACCAAATACTTATTTTCCACTATTATTTGCAAATAAATTCTTTAAAAATCAGACAATGTTATTTTCAGAATTTTTTCGTATTTTGTCTCTCATAGTTGAGGTCTACCTATGATGTCAATTACAGGCCTCTCTCATCTTTTTAAGTGGGTGAACTTGCACAATTGGTGACTGACTAAATACTGTTTTTCCCCACTGTACATGGGCCTAGAGAAGCTGGAAAAGTGATTCAAATCTTTAACAGTTTGATGCAGCCAGTGTTGTAGACAGTGGGCTTACTATGGGTCAGAGGTTAAGGAGGTCAATCTCTGGATTTACACAAAAACAACAGTTTTTTTTTATTAATTTATTAATGTTACCAAATATTTGAGGTGAACTTTGTTATGGAACTTTTGTTTTGCCACATTTGCTTATTTATAGCAAAATGAAAATAAGTATAGGTGAAAGTATTGACTTAAAAGTACTTATAAGAAACATCCATTGTATCTAAATAGATTAGTTTGTGTATGCAGACTTAGATTTAAATTAAACTTTAAAATACAAGATTTCTTAGAAACAGTAGAGACTAGGAACTTTCAGGTTGCTTGCCCATCAGGGTAAGGTGGACAAAACCTACTTTATTAAACTGCTTGTTAGTATCCAGTTTATGCAATTATGTGTGTATGTTCTCTTTTTATAGCTTATCACTTTATAGTTTTTTGTGTCTTATATTTTATAACTTTTTTTTAAAGCTGGTCTATTGCTCTACAAAGCTTCTTTTGGTGTTTAAGTCTTCCAACTCTTCTTAATTGGCCTGAATCTGGAGAAATATGAATGATCACGGTTATATTTGTTAGCAAAACTATAAAAATGGAAACCAGTAATGAAATATCCACACGTTAATTAAACATTTAAAAAATAAAAAAGAGACTACAATGTCCACTGCAGTACAAATGGAAAAAAAATAGTATTTTTAGATTTTCAGTGGATAAAGGAATGGTTAGAAGCAGATCTCTCTTTTGTGTCTTTGTCTGTATTTATGGGAAGCTGCATCCTAGCCAAGCATAGTCTGCTGTTGTGCCAAAATTATGTGCTGCTAAAACTGTCACTTTAGCATACTGAGTAACACCACTGGCCTCCACAAAACAGTACAAGTAGAGCAGCATGAAAAAGATGGCTAACACTACATTCACCTACCTCTGTCACATGCAAACTGCAAGACATTCTGGATAAGAGCATTTACAATGTAAAGCAGCATCAAAACTACTAACCCTGTGGATAATACCCATAATATACTCAGTAAAGCACATTAGATTGTACATTATCAGCATTTAGCTGATGCTCTTATCCAGAGCCACTTACAAGGTTTTTGGTATTACAGAGGTGAGCCAATGTAGGGTTAGGAGTCTTGCCCAAGGACTCTTATTGGTGTAGCGCAGCATAGTCACCCAGACTGGGAACCGAACCCCAGTCTCCCACGTGATGTGGAAGCCCAGTGGCAGGTAGTGGAGTTTTAGTCTGGGTTCTAATTCACTTTCTGTTGAAGAGAAGGGCACTACATTTGGAACAGTGTAGAGACCTGCTCAGGAAAAGTCACACAGCAATATCAATTTAATACAATAAGAAATTGCAGTGATGTACCCTTGAGAATGGTTTTAAACAGAATTAGAGACGGGGGATAGTCAATAAAAGAATGAGTGAGTGGGAGAGTGAGAGAGACAGGATGAGATGGAGAGGGGGTCACTGTACCTTGATAAGGTCACCCAGCAGTTTGTTGGCCTCAGCATACGCTTTCTTCACCTCTTTAAACTTGTTACCCAGACCCATGCTGTGGGCCTGGAAGTGCAGGTTGGTATACTGGCCTCCAGGGATTTCATTCTCATACACATCTGCGTTCCCAGACTTCATAGTGGCTGTGCAGTCGAAAGGAGCATACAGGCCACGAGTCACCTCCCAGTATTCACTGTAGTCAAAGACCTTCTCCAGAGAGATCCCTGAGAGAGTGAGAGAGAGAGAGAGACATCAAGACGTCAGAAAGGGCAAATTCTATGTAAAACAGGGATGTGGTTATTCAACTGTATCCATTACAGCGATTTTGATTATATTGAATATAATTACAATAAATTTGAATCAATTACGGTAATATTTATAGTATGCAGTCATCTTACACTTCATATAATATTTTCCAATGAAATAGTCTTCCCAAAAAGGCTTAGCATTCAATAAAGTAGGATCATATATTATGTTTTTATCGTCTATGCTCAACTGCTATGAAACCGCATCTCCAGTCACATGGGAAATATTCAATGATGCATTTATTTAAATCATTCTGAATCGTACCAAGAGCGAATCAAATCAAGTCAAAGCGAATCAAGGTGATATATTTAAGATTCCACGACTCACTGAATCATCACCTAGAGAACGACTCTGCTAATTGATTCTGAGATTTTTACACTGAGAAAGAAAGAATGCTGGAGGAACTGATGGAGGTTTTGTGAGGTGAGGAGGCAGAATGCAAGTTTGCTTTATTGCCACACTTGAGACCAAAACAGAGTTCAGAGAGCTAATGAGAGCTGTTAAGTGCATACTTGAAAACACTGAAGAAACAAAACCCAGAACATGAACTAATAACAAACCCCAGAGCCCAGAACAACGAAATCAAAGTAACAGAACAGAGGAACGAACAAACAGTGAACACTGAACAATACAAGACAAAAGCCCTACTTGGATGGGATTCAATTTACAAGGGGTCCTGTGGTAATTCTCTCTTCCATCCGGAATGGCCATGTCTGTGTTTTTCTCTCTCGTCCTCTGATAAAATGAGGCTGAATTACCTCCTGTTTTTCACTAATCTCATCGGTGCTCTGATAAATTTAGTCCTGTCTGGATTCACGTCTCTGTGATTTTCCACACAGATGTCTCCTGACATAGGAAAAAGGGTTTTGGACCACAGTTATGCACCATTGTTAGTCTGAGTGCACATACACAAGACCCTCTAACAGATATTACACACTTTCTGAATTGTGAAACAAAAACTTGCCAAACAGAAAAAAATCCTAAATGTGAAAACATTGATAGACTTAAGATGAAAGGTTAGAACTTTGCTTTGCCCCGAACTTGATATGGGAGCCAGTCTACTTTCTAGTGCTTGAATGGCATTGCTGTGAATGTGATCATATGACAACATGATGCAAACATTCAGGACAGAAACTCATACACCCTCTAGTAATATTATATGTAATATTATAAAGAAACTGAAAGGAGATCATCAGAGACGGAAAGTCTGTTAACTAAATTACAGATATTGAGCACTTATCTACTTTAAGACACATGAAGCAGAAATTTCTATTAACTAAATATTGAGAGAAATGAGGGTGATTTGATAATGCCCGTGTGACTAGCAGCAAATTACTAATAACACAAAATAATAAGAAAATATGAATGGATTAGTGTGACAGCACGGCTAATGGGTATGCTAAGTTCTCTTACTCTCTCTCTCTCTCTCTCTCTCTCTCTCTCTCTCTCTCTCGCTAGAAGAGCATGATACTGATCCCCAGCCAATCGTGCTCTGATCTCTCTCTCCAAACACACTATCAATCAGTCAATAACACACCCACGCTAATGTCAGAGAACGGCAAT
This sequence comes from Salminus brasiliensis, assembly GCF_030463535.1. Lineage (NCBI taxonomy): Eukaryota > Metazoa > Chordata > Actinopteri > Characiformes > Bryconidae > Salminus > Salminus brasiliensis. The sequence goes on from NC_132886.1 coordinate 15,845,160, forward strand.
CAATGCTGATTTAATTAAACCCATCGCTAATAGCCCCACAAAGCTATGGCTATCGCTTCCCTCTCACTCACACGCACACCTTCAAACACCTACACACACACACACACACACACACACACAAACACAGAGTACAGCACCATTACTCTATGGCTGCCAGGGCTGGAGCTTGGCAACACTGTGCTGGTGACATGGTCCATTAGGTGACCACTAGATGAGGTCACTAATAAAAACCTTGCCTTTAAGGTGCCCTGAATGAGTGATTAAGAATGTGCGTTTGTGTGTTTGTACATTTTCAGGAACAACACTGTTCTGACATAGGAACACTGTTCTCTATAGGAAAACCAGAGCAAAACAGGAACAGGGTTAACTTACAAAATAGCTCTGACTTTGTAAAGTGCTGAAAGGACAATACCATTTCATTTTAGTCATTGAGGCTGAGGTTAAGTTTAGGCTTAGGACATCTTTTTTACTCAGCAATTACTTAAGTCATTATTTATACAGGAAAAAAAACCAAACAAAAGGAAAGTGCGTTTTTGGAAGGAAACACAGAATGGTGGTGGCTATGGTATTGCTACGTGGCAGCTAGATGGGTGCTGTACTGTTGGCAGGGTGTTGCTATGGTGTTGCTAGGTGGTTTCCATGGTGTTGCAAGGTCATTTCTATAAAGTTGCTTAGTGGTTGCTGGGGTGTTGCTAGGTGCTTTCTAAGAAGTTGTTTGGCTGTTGCAAGGGTGTTGCTAGGTGGTTGCAAGGCAGTCCCTATGCTATCCTAGGTGATTGCTTTTTTGGAGTTGTTTAGTAGTTGCTAGAGTGTCTCAGGTGCTTGCAAGTGTGTTGCCAAACGGTTGCAGAGGTATGAAATGTGGTTGCTGGGGTTACTAGTGTTGTGAACTACGAAGGGATGCATATATATCTTCACTGTTAATAAAACCTTGTGTCTCTGAAAATGAAACTTCATCACATGTAAATTACAGTAATGGGATTTTTCTCCAGGTGATCCTGGACCACCTCTATTGGTCTATTCAACATGAAATGCTCATCAGTGGTGGATAGAAGGGCATATAGTTTCCTTAAATTACAATATAAAACAATTATATATAAATTAGAGAGTATAAAAGAGAGTTAAGAGGGTCATATCCTGAAATTATATAATAGCAGGATATGTGTGTGTGTGTATGAGAAAGCCTTCAGCAAACCCCTTAAATAAATACAGTAGACAGTGACTGACCTAATGCCTTCAGACAACGTGTTGAAATGCTGCATCAACCATATAACCACATCCACACGTACTACACACACTCACAGGACAACAGCAAGCATAAAGCAATGAAGTGTGTGTGTGAGAGGGGGGGTTAAATGCTTGGTTCCACACCTTCCTTCAGTCATAGCAGCGCTAAGCTAAGTCCTGTGCTAAAATGTTAGCCTCAGGGTCAAAACAATCGGTCTGTCCCAGAATGTCAGTGCGCAGTGTATGTGCTATCAGTCAGTTTCAAGATGAATCAAAAACAAAGCAGAAGAGAGAGAAAGAGAAGGGAAAGATGAAGAGACGTTGAAAGAGAAGGAGAAGATGAAGAGACGTTGAAAGAGAAGGAGAAGATGAAGGGAGACTGAGAAACGGAGAAAATAAGAAAAGCGGGGGAAAAAAAGCAGACCAACCAGAGCGTGGCTGAGGACCAGAGGATAAAGGCCTGCCAGGGGATCACAGCCAGGATTTCTGAAGCGAGTCGCAACCCCTGACTGCGTGGGAGACGAGAGGATGGAGGGAATGACAACCATGGACAGCCAGGGAGAGAATGAAGAGTCGCAAGAAAATGCAGAATACAGAAGAAGCAAGAGGACATAGAGGATCAAAAACAGAAAATAGACATAGAGGGTAAAAGTTATTGATCATAATTATAATTAATTACATTTCATTTTTAATATTTAAATAATATTGCATGCAGTCCTTTTTCTGACAAACTTAAATTCTTTTCCACTGTAAAACACAGACAGAAAGATAGAAAAACAGTCAGACATACATACAGACAAACAGATAGAATAACTAATAGACAGACAGACAGACAGACATGCATGCGTAATGGTAAATAGATAGGTAGATAGATAGACAGACAATCAGACAGACAGACAGTCAGAGAGATAGAAAGACATATATATTAACACATAAATAATGAGCAGAATAGTTACAGCACAGTTAACTGAGCATAATGTAACATTATAAGCACACTTAGTGTTTTATTTATGTAGTACATTTTTTGTAGTACATTTATGTAGTAATCTTGTACATTTGTAAAGTGAGAATTGCAAAGGTTTGAGCACCCAGAGAGACAACTCAGACAACTTTAGCTGCGGTCTTAGATCTTATTATCAGCAATGAGATATGTTTGGACTGTTAAGCATGGCGCGAAGGCAAATATCACACTTCATGTCACACATGTTTGTTTAAAAAAGGCAGAAGTTGAATATGAAAAGTGGATGGCTTCTACAACAGGATAAAGATCCTAAACACACTACCAAATCCAAAATGAAATACCTCAAGGTTTTGCCATGTCCCTAACAGCCCCCTGACCTAAACATCAATACAAATCTGTGCATAGAACTCGAAAGAGCAGTGCAGCAATTTCTTCTGACATCAAGGCTACTACTACTAGATTTAGGACCATTGCTGTGAGGAACTGATTGAAATTCAGCAGCAAGAACATTAAAGAGGTCAGGATGTTGGATGATCTCCACCTCACCTCATCCCCAACTCCCCAACCCATCCCAAAAGTACTGGATGGAGCACCATTATTCCAGAGAACACAGTTCCACTGCTCCACAGCACTAGACAAGCTGTGTGTGTGCATCTGCATCTGTGTCAGCAGTGGGTACAACTCAAAGTAGCTGAATGCATTTATTAGAAGGGGTGTCCACAAACATTTGGACATATATTGTACGTACTGGACTGTGTTACTTTTGGAGCCAATTTTCTTTATGAATGTGCTACATGATACACACTCCCCAAAGTTTGTAAACAGTCAATTACTGGATGCAATTGAAACCCAGTAATAGAAAGGGAGAGAGATAGAGAGTACAAAAAGACTGAGAAGGAGAGATAGCGATGAATAAAATAAAATAAAAATGAACTCAGATGTGAAGAAGTCCCAGCAGTGGACGCTTTGAACACAGGGTTGAAATAAACAGTAATGAAAGCAACAGGAGTTTCATTAATAAGATGCAGCCTGCCCACTGAACTGTTACTTCTGTGTGTCTGTTTATACCGACAGCTCCTCGACAACTCAATTAACTAACGCTCTTATATGTTATTAGGAGTGAGGGGGGAGAGAGAGCGAGCGAGAGGGAAAAAGAGAGAGGCGGGGGAGGTCAGAGACTGAGAAATTAATGGAGGTCCACAGCGAGCAATTCCCTCAGCAAAGTTTCTCATGAATAAAAACACACACGCATAGATGCATGTGTGTACACTCTCGTGGTCATGCACAGCTATCTTTTCCCCTTTTGCAGAATAGACATACACCAGAACACACAAGCCCAGCATTGTTTTGTCTAATTAAATTTCTTCCTTCTGTTTGTATCTCATTCACTCTAGAGCTCTCTGGCACACTCTCTTGCCCTCGTTTTCGGATTGGCATTTTCTGCCTGTTTCTAATGCTGCTGTCATATTTACACTTAAAAGAACCAAAGTATTGGGACACATCTCTTAATCACAGTTGTTTTTTTTAAACTCAAGCACCCAGTCATGCAGTCTGCCTTTACCAACATTAGTAAAAGAATTGGGTTCCCTGAATTCCAGCGTGGGACTGTAAGAGATGCCACCGCTGCAGCAAGCCAGGTTGTTAAATTTCTTCTCTCCTAAAAATTCCATATCTCGCTCTGTGTGTTGGTCGGACAGTGGTGGTTCAGTAGTTACAACACTGGTTACTGATGACAGGGTGATGGGTTCCATACCCGGGCTCAACAGGCTGCCACTGTAGAGTTCTACTTTGGAGTTAGAGTGGGTAGTACCTCCATTACAATGCCTATGGATTTAAAACTGGATGTCATAAGGCTCCACTGGGTGTCCCAATACTTTTGTCCATATATTGTATGTGCAGATGTTCACATGTTAAGAATATGATCTAACAAGGCTAAAAAATGTGTACATGTGTTGAGCTTGTGTCACAAGTTAGCAAGTAAACATAACAGGAACAGGATAGAAATATTCAACCACAGCACAACCAACAATAAAGGCAGCTCTGTGCTTCTTTTGTAAAGTAGAGAATACTCCAATTTCACACACTCATTTTACTACGACCACAGTGGACATCATGCGGGTCAGATTTTAATTCGTTTAATTTCAGTTAAAGGAATATGTGTTTGGTATCTGATGTGTTTCTTTAGGTTGGAAATGAGAGATGCTAGGCTGACATTGCTAACAAACACTGGACACCACAAACACTGGATCATCACCAATTTCATGTCAGTAAATACCAAAGGTCCAAAAATGTTTCTTACGCCACTCAAAAAGGGACATCCAGATCTTCATTTGTTTTGGGCAGACATACTGATGTGGTTAAGAACACAGTCTGACTCTATAAAAGCCATTTTCAGTAACTGTTTCTAGGTTACTCCAAGAACACAGAGGCTCCTTCAAGAACTCAAACATTCCTCAATGCTCTTAGAGGTGGTTCTATGTCTTAGTATGAAATCTGGTTCCTCAAAGAGCCCACTTGAATTAAGCGTCCCAGAGGAACTTTAAGCTACTATATTTGACTCTCTGCAAAGACTTTCATCCTTAAGAATGGGTTCTTCTAAAAAACCTTTCCTTGAAGGTTCTATAAAGCACCTCAAGAGGTTTCTCCACCATTTCAAATTTTTTTTTTTTTTTGGTTCATTTTACTAAATTAATATTTTGTCATGCATTTACCAATACGAGACTGGCAACAGTCCAATGTTAGTTAGCAATGTTAGCCTAGCATCTCCTGTTGTAAACTAAAGGAGCAAACCTCAAACAAAGAAAAGAGAAAAAAGAGAAGAAAACTTTATCGACTGCTTCTGTAGTAAGTAGTATTTGCCAGACTAATATTTTAAGGGAATGGTTGATCATTGATCAGTCAAACTGTGCTTGGGTGGTATCCAAAGTTTGCTGTAGCTTTAGTTTTGCGCTGGAGCTACAATGCTAATGTTGCTAAAAAACGAATGGGTGTCGGTCATCCAAAATCTTGTGTTTGTTTACTTTTTTCTGTGAACTATATGTTTTAAAGGGGAACAAAGCCCAGATCTCTGATATATCACAGATGAAGTGATAGCGATTAGTTCGGAACAGAATTCTGGCTGAGGGAGCCAAGGCTGTGTGTGTGTGTGTGTGTAAAGTAAAAGCACCACTGGCTCCCTCTAACCCCACAGTCCTACAGGATGGAAATGAGGGAGTTCGAGAGAATGCGGAAGAGTGTGGGGGAAAGAGTCAGATCCGTGTGGGCATGGGCAAGCGCAGAGCTGAAACTACTGCAGTAGAGGGAAAAGAGGTCAATGGGTTAGTGCAGTAAAAACAGAGGGAAAGAAAAAGACGAGGAGAGAAACACTGAACAAAAGTGTGAACATGTGATTACCTATGTTTTCCAGCATCTTAGAAATCAGTTTCCACCATTTAAGCATAAGCTTTCAGGTGAAAAACTCCCTAAGACAAATGTAAATGGTGATGCTGCTTTTATATGTATGAATTCATTATCAAAAACAGCAAAAAAAAAAAAAGCATTCCAGGTGTTCCTCATAAGGCTGCATAAAAATGCATGAAAGTGAAGCAGAGCAAAAGGGAACTGCTTTAAACAATCTGAAATATTTGAATATTATTGTTTAACATTTAACTTTATTACTCCATTATGTGTTCAGCACTGGGTTATTGATAACAGGGTTGTGGGTTCGCTAAGCTGCCACTGTTGGGCCCTCTCGGCTCCCCGGGTACAGCAGCAATTGCCCACTGCTCCGAGGATATTGCGCTCACTGTATCACTGTGTATGTTTGCTCACTAGTGTGTATGTGTGTGTTCACTGCACAGATGGGTTAAAGGCCAAATTTCATCTCTTCAGTAGAATTGCAACTCAAAGATGGTTCTTCATGTACTAAGAAAACCTTTAATAAAAAGGTTATTATACATATTTGTGGACACACTTTCAAATAAATGTATATAGCTGTTGTACCCATTGCTGACACAGCTTGTCTCTAGTACCTGTAGAGAAGTACTGCCAATAGAACAGGACTCTCTGGGGTAGATAAACATGAACCTATCGGCACCATGGCTAATGCCAGGCATGGGCTAGACTAGTACGAAGCCCCCAGCATCGAGCTGTAGAGCAGTGGAACTGTTTTCTCTGGAATGATAGTGATCCGTCCAATACTTTTGGGATAAACTGGAATTGGAGATGAGGTTTGGGTGGTAATCATCCAACATCCTGACCTCACTAACACTCCTGTCACGCAATGCATGAAATTAAATCTCCAAACAATTCTCCAAAATCTTATAGAAAACCTTCCCTGAACAGTAGAGACAGTTACTTCAACAAAAGGGTTAAATCTTTTGTAATACCCTTGATTTCAGGAGAAACAAAAAATAAACAGATGTCCCAATACTTTTGGGTATATAATGTAGATGTAGCATTGCAATTTTGCAGTACCATTATATGTAATGTATTAAAATATATGCCGTGATGTCCACTAAAAAGCTTTAAGAAAACCTCATTAGCCATTTCTTTATGCTCAGCACTCTCCTCCATACTCTAGACTCCTCAACTATTCCAAGTCTCTGTATTCATCAGCCCCCTACTCCATCCATCAATGGAATATGCTAGTTGGCTGGGGGACCACTTCCAGCACAGCACTGATACCAAAATGCTGATGATATTATACTTGTACAACCCCCTATGGCACAGTAGCATTGCCAGGGTGTAAAACTCTTACTGGTCACCTTTTTACTGTACCTTGTTGGTACACTTTGTAGGTGAAAAGTTAATAGACCATATCTCATCTTTTTCCACACACAATTGCCGGTACCAGTCATTCTCTACCCTTTGTTAGCGGTCAGTTTCTGACTGCAGGAACACTGTTGACTGGTTATTTTTAGTTGGCAGGCTATTTTCACACCCAGCAGTGGCACTGAGGTTTGTAAAAAACCCGGAAACACTGCTGTGCCTGAATCAAATCATACCAGTGCAGGTCAGGTCTGCTGGACCTACAAAGTGAAGTCTAATATAGTGGCCAGTTACTGTGTGTATTGTTTAAAAACCCTAGCCATGTTACATATGTATTAGACACAGCAATACACACACTAACCTATCTGACCACTTGATATCATTGCTGTGCTGAAGGTGGTCCACCACACAAATAATAGTTGGTCGGTGGTATTCCTACAGTGGTCCTTTCTATTTCTGGTTGAGGGCTGCAGTGGTCTGATGCATTGTGCTGCAACAGATGTGCTACAGTCAGCTTACATCTGTAAACCTACAGCTATGCCACATCTATGGTAGGTATATCTGATCAAATGAGATGGCCAGTGAGAATTACCCAACTTTAAATAATCTAAAATTGGAAAGAAGAGTTGGTTAAATATTAAAAACAGAAAAATCCAATTAGTATGTGTATTTAATAATGTTTCCATTTTTTTACACACCCATTTATTTTAGCTACAGATGTACAGTCTGTATGGTCTTAACATTTAAATAATGAGGTAATGACATCAATGGTATCTAAAAAAAGGATAAAACACTGACACACTGTGCAGAAGCAATATGCAAATACAGAAATCCATTAGCATTCATAGCAAATGTTTATAGACACTAGTTTGTTCATACTGTGGTGAACTTCACTGCTTGTTTTTTCACATTATCGTGTCATCTGAATGGTCACAAAGTGAGGTGAGTCTGAGTCTTCACTTAATGTCAGCTGCCTTCAGGCATTAGGTGCCTTTTTTGGTGCTGTGTGCATGACCGCACTATGTCAGTACCAGTAATCCAGAAGACACACGTTTGATATCTGTGGTCTTGATTTAACCTGCTCAACTGGCAGGTCAGCTCAGGCCAGATACTAGTGTCCTCTAACGTCTTTGTTTCCTGACCATACCCCCCACTTTCAATGGCAACTTCCTTGTTTTTCTCAAAAATGGTAATCACATTATCATTGCTAGGTTCACTCCTTTACTGTGAACATGTGGTGTCTAGAGACACGTCTAGAGTTGTTAAGTGCTTTAGACTGCTTCAACACCAGTTGCTTTGTGAAACTCTTTGTCACTGTTTTGCACCCATCTGTATGATTTCCTGATATAGCACAGTCTTCTTGGCTATGGTTGAGTGTGCCTTTGTAAGGAACACTGTAATTTGGCTCCGATCAGAGAGAGGAGAGTGACTCACAGGGAGAGAAAGTGTTGAAAGCAGTCGCTACTGTGGAAATCTCCAGGGGAAAGCAAAAAGTAAATAGCACTTGATAGCAGTGTTTCAAAAATCTCTTTGATTCTGTGTTGACCACTGGATTGTGGTTGCATTTTTTGTGTGAATAAGTGCAAATAAAAACATAAATTTTTGTTAATTAATGCCCTTCGTGAATTGCTCTTGTTTTAGTGCTCTGATCAGATCACGCTAAAGTAGCACTTTTCAGGCTGACCAAATTGCATGAATGTTTTTAACTCTATAGGGGCTATCAGTCCCAGTTCTGGGGACCTGCTGTCCTGCACAGTTTTAGTTTTTCTGTACCTCTAAAATACCTAATCCAGCTCATGGGGAGCTTAATAATGAGCTGGATGAGCTGGATCAGGTGTGTTCAGGGAATAGCCAGAACCATGCAGGGCTGAAGTTAAAAACCACTGCACCAAAAAACCCTTTCTTCTACATTCACTGTCCACTTTAGAAACACCTACCCTTTTTACAATCACTGCACTCTTTATGCGGTCTATCTACCTTGTTGTTACACTAGACATAAGGGTGCACTGCATATGATCAATGCCTTGAAGGCACCCTGAAAATGTGACAGAGAATTTGCTTGGTATTGTTGGGGTGTGAGAGAGAGATTAAGCGGAACCATCACTGAAAGCCTTCAGCAAAGCAAATTTAATTACTGACAGTAATTACTGACAGTAAGATCAACCACTTCACAACAAACCATGTGGTACTTACAACCTCCAAAGTCTTCAAACTTCTGAGGATGTGTAGGCAGTATGAGTTTCAACAGTATAGACAATAATATTTAGACTATTATATATTTATTTTTATATGATTTATGTATACTATAAAGATTTATATTCTTACAAGTATATTTGTCTTTGACTCTCTTACATTAATTTGCTTAGAGTAAAAAAAACTGTTCTCCTTACATAACAAAATTATTGAACTGAATCTAGTTCCTGTTATATTCTTGCAAAGTTTTTCATCCTTCATCATGACTGATGCCTTTGCTGTCTGTTAGTCACACCCGTGCACATCTGGACAATCATTATGAGCTTAAATTTGGTTGGTTATCATGTGTCATAAAAGCAATCGATGCCACTGACTCAAGGTGGGTTTCAACCTCTTTTGTATGAACCGATCTGATTGAGTTCACCATTACTGCTGTTATGATGCTGCTTTGACAGTGCAGAAGCATTAACAAATATAATACATATAATAACTCCAACAAAAACAGCTGCATGTAATGCAGGCACTCTAATGTATTAGTCATATAACTCCAATGTCTCGGCTGTGTTCTGCGTCAGCTGCCTCACCAGTAGTCTGCAGTAAAAGTGCAGTAATCATGATTATTCATAGCTTAACATTACATTCAGGTTACTGTGCCATTTTCTCTAGAGAAAACCAGCTGTTTTAACCAGTAACTGTAAAATAAAAACAGTAGGAAGATCTTGTAAAAAGCAAGCAGCTGTGATTGTACTTGAAAATGCTTTTTGGCAACTCTACCCACCTTTGTGAGTATAAGCTATGGTTTCCTTAATCTTTAATGATCTACCTTTGGTATTTTATCAGGATGCATGCATTTATACTTGCACTGTAAATTTGTTTGGCCAGCAGGGTAGATCTTTGCTGATATTCTCTAGACGCATGCACAAAATACACTCCAGTTGTGTTTCCAGTCATAAAAAATTTAAAAATAAATAAATAAATAATAGAAATAAAAAAAATGTCCCACTTTGTCAGCTATACTCAAGACACCACATGTATGTCCCAATGTACTGTCCACTGTTCACACATGAGCCCTCCCTATAACTCCCTGGGAATTATCCCATGTTTCATGCAGGTGAACTGCTGTGTCAACTTTTCAGTCACAGGGTAAAGGTATGTATGAGTAAGGGGCTTAACTGTGCATCAGCAGGGTGGAGCTAGAACACGTTTTTTGATTTGGTCAGTGAGTGTACATCAAATACAGTATGGCATCTTTCTCTGAAGGACCTAGATCTGGTATGTTTTCTTTGTTAACAGTATCTGTAAAGACGTGTAGTTTTGATTAGAATCTTGTTATTAGTCCCACTGAGCCACTGATCATCTGCAACATTTTCATTTTGGAAACTGTGTATTCTCAGTTTCTCTCTGCTTCAGTTGAAAATTTTATCCTCCATTGTGTACTTCTTACTTCTTGCCACTTTTCATTTCTGTAAGTTACTCCACAGTCCTGTGACAGTGACTCCAGTGAGTGAAGATGAAAGCTCGTTCACATACACACACCTTCTGACGTGCATGAATCCAACCGGTGCAGCTTTTCAAACTACCACCCACACAACATCTCGCAGCTCGTCGTGCTTGGAGGAATGACAAAGTCAGCTTTACACCATGTCTTCTTTCATATGACAACATCCTCCAAATCCTTGTTTAAACTCTTCACACCGCAGGCTGATTAGCAAGCTCGGGCCTAGGATGTTCCATGTTATGATTTCAGCTGGAATACTGGTAAGTAGGGCACTGCAGGGCTTTATTTGAAATTAGATAACCAAGGGAAGCAAAGCCAACAATAAATCTAAAGAGCCCAACTGTAAATCTCCAAAAGCCAACTTTATATATACAAAAACCAACTGTAGATTTACAAAAGCCAACTCTACAGAAGCAAACTGTACATATATAACTAAGTCTATAAAAGTCAACTACAAATCTACAAAAGTCAACTGGAAGTCTACAGAAGCCAATTATAAATATGTAAAAGTCAACTGTAAATCTACAAAGGTCAACTGTAAATCTGCAGAAGCCAATTATAAATATGTAAAAGTCAACTGTAAATCTACAAAGGTCAACTGTAAATCTACAGAGGCAAACTATACATCTACAAAAAGTCAACTAGAAGTTTACAATTATAAATATGTAAAATATGTAAAAATCTACAAAAGTCAACTGTAAATCTACAAAAGTCAACTGGGCGTCTACAGAAGCCAACTGTAAATCTACAAATGTCAACTGTAAGTCAACAAAGCAGCTGTTCATAAACTTCTGAACTGTGCTGGTCTGTGTTAAGCACACATGTAAAAACACAACTGTAAGGTTCTTTAGGTAAACTAGTGTCGTTTTTCTATTACACTGCTCCAAATAACACTTTAAAGACTCCATTGGCGGCCAAGGCTCAGCAGGTGCTGAGAAGGCAGAGATGCACCCATATAGACATTTCTGGGCAAGTATAATAATCAATGTTTAAATAAAAATGTTCATGATAAAAATCTAAATAATATAGAGTGTGCGATCACCCCCAGCTATGACGTGGCAAAACATTCCTTAGTTTGGAAAATTGAAGTTGAGTAAAAATAAAGAAAAAAAAAAGAAAAAAAAACATTAAAAAAATTATATATCAAAACAACAAAAAGAATCTAAACAAAGAGCAATACAACCTGTAGTCTATTTAATTGGCTCTAGTTGCACAGCTGAGTACAACAGTCAGCAGATGATGTGGGCTCCAGAAAATGGGAATTGCCACCACCGTGATGTGCTTGAAGACATCACTAGCCAAAATCTTTTAATCGGACCAACAATAATATTAGTAGTATTGTTTTTCCCTCTTTAGAGGAAATTAATGTTACAGACACATACCTAGCTGAAGATTTGGCTTGGAGGTTCTACTACAGATTCCTTGAATGAGGGATACTAGAAGTATGCTCCAAAATGCCATGACTCAATATCAGCAATGAGTGACAAGTTGCCCATGTTCAGAAGGAGAACTGATGAAGATAGATTGTTTAATTTTAAACAATAAACAGCCAAATGATACGAAATAATATTTACAGGCAGTGATCCTCTCTGCTGTTTATTAGAGTGTTAAAGTATTGGATTCTCACAGGGCATTAATAAGCCTGTTAGTGATGTAATCAATAGTTCTGCTAAAGTAAATACTTTTAGGGGTCATGGTGGGATAATGAGCCAGATGCAGATACATCTGCATTCATTTATTTGAGTCTTAGCATGATTTTGTAGAGTTAGCATAGGCTAGTGATTCCTAACTCTGGTCATTTATATATGCCCTGCACATTTCAATGTTTCTTGTTATTTACTGATTATGGTTAATCAACATGAGGGTATTCCACAAAGCAAAATTCCTCAGTTAGCTGGAGGCCTGTTCTCACTTTAGACTGTCCCTTAGCTCTCATATTGATTTTTGGCTCCAAAATCCTGCTTTGTCAAATATCCCCCCAATGTAATTAGAGCCTGGAAGACACCAAACTATGCAGGGTAGCGGTACTGCAATGTTGGGAATTATTGGCATAAAGTGTTGCTCTGGTCCTGGTCCACCACACTTGTGAGTTTTTCTCAAGCATTGGAAGAGCTTCTCCTCCTGGGAGAATTTGCTCGTGGAATCGATTAGGTCCTTCTGTGGTTTTGTCAGTCTGTGCACTGGGGTGCGTAAATTCGCCATTATATTGTGTCTTTGAAGGTGTTCCCCTTTGAGTTGTTCAGTCATCCCCTGTTTAACCTCAGCCAGATCTCTGCTAGGTTCCCTTGTGTTCCAGAGTGTGCTGGTTGCCTGTCGGCCACAGCAATGACTCTGTTAGCTGCTTTATGACCTGGCTGAGAGAGTTTGTGCTGATGCAGCCCACCTTGTGTTGTCTTCACTCTACAGCAGTCAGGCCAGCCCTTTATCTCACTTACAGCTGTGTGGAAGCTCAGGGGAGAGGTGAACATCTTTGGGACAGTGAAAGGTGGAGATAGGAGGTGGTGGGAGCATTCAAGGCAGTGACGCACTCTCTTTTTCCATCTGTTGCTCAAAGATCCCCCCCCCCCCCCCCCCCGACCATGTTTTATGGATTAAAACTCCTGTTAAAAGGGTAAATAGGTGAAATAGTAATAGTAGTTGTCTTGAAGCCTGGATTTTGCCAATATTTATGTCTCTTTTAATGGTCAACAGTGTGTCATTCATTGTATCGTGTACTTGTTAGTTACATTAGCCTTATATTTGTAGAGATGGCATATTAGTATCATGAATACAAAAAAATGTTGAATCAAATAATAAAGAGAAAAAATACATAATTTCCATCATGAAAAAAATCAATCTAGTCAAGTTTTGGCTTGGTAACCTACTTTTAGATGTCCATCTCAAATGAAGTTATTCAATTTAAAAAAGCAATTTGTTGAATGTAAGTAGATTTTAACTGTTGAGCCCTAAAGGCCTGTATGTGGGCTCACACCTTAACTCTTCAGCATTAAATGACGTAAGGATATTAGTTTCATTATAAATACTGAATCATTCATAGTAGATACTGAATAATTCATAGTGGTCACTACAGAATTCACAGTAGTTACTGAATATTTTATTGTGAATACAAATTAACTCATAGTAGATACTAAATTATTCCTTATGGAAACTGGGTCATTAATAGTAGTTACTGAATAATTGATAGTAGATAAATAATAATTCATAGTGGACACTTAATACTTGACAGTAGATAGTAAGTAATTTGTAGTGAATACTGAATAGTGTATTGCACATACTGAATAACTAATAGTGAATACTGAATAGTTTATAGTATATACTGAATAAATCACTGTAAATACTGATATTTATTTCTGATAATAATGGAAGATAATTGATTGACGGTAACATTAAATCTCAAAAGTATGTCTAGGGTTAAGAAAGAAATATCAAATCAGTTTTAGAGGACACTTAAGATTATGCCACTGGCATCAGAAACAAAGAACCAATTACGTGCCAGCTCTCTTATCTCCAGTGTAAAACTAAAGAAGCAAACTTCAGTCACTTAACACGTCTAGGATTTTGGGGTAATGTGAAAGCAGCATACATTTAACTACTGCTTTAAAATTTGCAGTTCACTTCTTGTGCCATTTTGATAGATGCACGTTGTTAAGTCTTTTTCCCTGTTCTAAGAAATGTGTATTTGATGGCCTTCACAAATCCTGTTTTACAATACTGCACACAGTAAAATCTGCAGTGTTCAATGAACAGCTAGAGTGTTAAATTAACTAATGCAGAGCCCATTGACTGCTACTGTTTTTACTGTGTAGCTCAGTGTCTCACAGTTGTGTCCTCAGTGTGGCAGGAGGTTAACTGTGAAGCTCTGGCCATTAATCAGACTACAGGCTTTAATCAGTGTCTCTGGATACCGTCTCTACATTCTTTTCATTAGACCCGCTGCCTGAACAGTGAATCGCTACTCAAAAGTCATTTTAATACAATTGAACAATTTTTTGAGAAAAGTCAGTGGAGCAGTAGCTCAAGTACTTAATCGGAAAGCTAAATGAGAAACTTTAGCCCACAGTTTTGGCAGCGTACTTTTCACTTATTATTTAAACCTCCTGTTCAAATTTTCCACACAGAGGCGTGGAAGCTTTCATCTAATATGAGAAAAAGCAACACACTGTGTTGATACCCAGTGCTTGCTCCCCCAGCCTTTCCAGCCTTTCTTTTGTCTTTCTTCTCAGCCTGTGAAGTTCTGTCTGTGGCTCCTCCTGTATTTATTCCAATGGGCTTAAGTGTTCTCATGCTGTCTTCCTGTTGTGTTTTTGTTCTGTTTTCCTCCTGGGAGACTCTTCTGTGTTACCTTCTGCACTAAACGCTGCTTTGAAGGACCTAAAAGCTACACTGTGCTACCTGGCCTCTGTCCTTTGTTGTTTTTGGATGATTTGTCTGACTAATTAACTGAACAAACTAACGAACAAACTAAAGGTTGTCTGTGTCCTCTTCTATGGTTCATTTCATCTAAAAATACAAAAGCTGAAACTTGACCTGTATATCCTCTCTCTCTTGTCTCAAGATTCATCCTTCAGCTCAGACATGCCAATAAATCCGCAGCTCTTCTGCTTCAACTGCGGGCCAAAGCGATTCTCAAACACACACTGACCACAAACCACAGCACACAAACTTACCACTAGAGCACACACACCATAGTGGCTTCCTCTGCGACAGATGATTAATGAGCTTTGCTTGTTAATTTGACACGAAAATTGAATTAAATAAATTTGATTGGCAAGCGGAGCAGCTCTTATCACATTCCACCAGTGTGAGTGTTTACACTGGCTATCGGACTGTTTAAATGACACAGCTAATTGGTCAGTGCTTTGACTGACAGCTCTGCGATCCACTCACCAGAGTCGAGTTTGGTGCCTTTGGTGCAGGCCACTATAGCTCCCATGCTGGGTTGAGAGGTCATGCCAGCCATGGAGTCCACAGCAACATCTACGACGTCCGCCCCCGCCTCTGCGCACGCCAGCATGGCCGCCACACCTGCACCTGCTGTGTCATGAGTGTGTACGTGGATAGGCATGTCTGGGAAACGATCCCGCAGTGCAGTGATCAGCAAACGACTTGCCTCAGGTTTCAACAGGCCAGCCATGTCCTACAGAAAGACCCTCAGCATTAATACAACATCTAGTTCATGTCACAGTATGTGATTGGTACAAAGATCTGATGACATTATAATTCTATTGGAATATGAAACTATAGCAAATGACTCACTGCACAATGAAATCTCTAATTGTACTATGACAATAAATATTAATGGAATAATTTGATTGATTTTTATTTAGTATTTTTCAGAATTAATTTTTTTTAATTATTTATTATTATTGTTTATTTATTATTTAATAATTATTTACTTAGTAAATCAATCTCAATAGAAAACTGAATTCAACAGAATAAATATTAATTATTCTATTTTTTGTAAACATGCCACATTTAGTTTTTTTAATTACATGCAAAACAGAAATTACACTCTAAAGTCATTAAAAACACATAAAACCAAAAAGCTACTGAATTTGACTGAATATAACTGTAGTCACTCTATACACTAAGCCTTTATACATATCTTTATGTTTATTATAATAATCATTGGAATAAAGATTGTATTATAATATTATTAATTACTTATTTTTATATTTGAAAGCAAAAACACCACATTAATATTGGAATATTATCTTAATCACTTTTAATCACTATTTTCCAGTACTCTAACATTTTAAAATCAATTATTTATGAATTAAGAATATATTCTTAATTTGTTCATCTTCATAACTCAAAAATGAACTCTCCAGTAACTGCTGTAAAGTACTCCAAAAGTACAAATCTGTCATGTGTGCACCCCACTGTACCTTAATACATAGTATGTGTGTGCCAGCTTTGACCAGCTCATCAGCCAGCTGCACATAGTAATCCAACGAGTATTTCTGTCTCATGGGGTCAGAAACGTCTCCCGTGTAAGAGATGGCTGCCTCCACCACTCCTCCAGCTGAGCCAGCTGCTTCCATACCCAGCAGCATGTTGGGCAGATAATTCAGAGAGTCAAAAACACGGAAAATATCCATCCCATTCTCTTTCGCCACCTCACAGAACCTACAAAGAAAGAGAACACATAGGGATGGGACAGTGAGAGATGGAAGAGGAGGGAATTATGAACAGGACAAAATAAATAGACAAGGTTCATCATTATATGCCTTATTGTTCAGGACCATGGACAGGTGTAATTAGATGACATTTAAACAGATCAAGATGCAACATACATCTATAGCTATAACATAGATAAGCATATGACAAGTAAGGGGGGAAATGTTTTCAGTAAATTCTGCAGTAGCTAAGATCTAGTATACTGTCACGGTCGAAAGCCTTGTACCCCAGAAAAAAAAAAAAAAACTTCACAGGAGAAAGAAATCTTCTTCTCTTTGTCAATGTTAAAAATATTTTATTCCAAGTCAGTTTGGAGAATTTCTATTGGTCCATTCATCATGTAATGGAGATACAGTGATTTTGTATGACAGCAACATTATAGACTAAAATGTTAACAAAGCAAGCTCTCAAAACTGAAACTAGTGAACCTTCTCTTGAGCCTGCCAATCTTATTTACAAATGTTTGATACAGTAGATAAACCCTTCAGATTTGAAAACATATCATTTAATCTCCAGTCCATAAAAATCAGCCTGTTTTGAAGTTGAGACATCACAAAACCTGATGCATGTATTTGTTTATGAGTTCTACTTAAGTACTAAAACACAAGAGGGAGCTGTGATTTGATCACAGGTGCGTGCCATAGATCATCACAGCTGTGATGTTATTAGCAATAACACACTCCCTTTTGTGTTCTATTGCTTTTATAAAACAGTTATAACTAAATTAAAGAAGCAAAATAAATCAAAGAAGCCTTAAATTTCATACTAATATGCTTTGATACTGTCCAAAACACCAGGACTAAATAAGTGGAGGTTCATTAAGGTACCTGTTGAGCCAATTTGAGCCCTTTATGCAGTCCAATAACTGCTGATACTTTAAGGTTCGCATTTCCTGGAATAGATAGAGCCATAGAACTGTCGAAGTATCAAGTTCAGCCAGAGACCTTATAAATGACAGTTCAGCCTTTTCAATTGTGGTTAACATGTCAGCAGAGGGAGGCAGTTTTAGTGTGAAAAAGTGTGCTGTTATTACAAATAGCATGGTTAAAACACTTCTCAAACACTCAGGTCGGAGTTAACTGTTGTATCAAACAGTGTAGCTCCACCCATTCATAGTGAAGTTCCAAGAAGTGTTTCAGCCTGGACTGCTTTTTAAATAAGGCAAAGTACAGAGTACAGGTCAGCTAATCCAAGCAGATTATTTACATATGTCAGTCTTAATGGTAATCACAAATGTGGCAAGTGGACACCATGGGCAAAAATAAGATTATAAAATCATAAATATTATAATATTCTAAAATATAAATATTATTTAACTACAACACACTTTAAATGAAGTTTTTTCACAAAAAAATAATTGTGTTTAAATAGGACATTCTGTAAAGCTTGCTAATAGTATCCTAACAGTAACTGTAAACACATTTTTGGACATGGGTAATTCAAGCTTCAGCAATATTTCAAGTTTTAAAGCAGTAACTGCTCAGCATGCAGCATGTGAGTGAAACTTAAAAATAACAAGCCAAGTAGAAAACATCACTGAGCCAAGACAGAGAGAGAGATTCGTAATTGGAAATACATGTGCTCATGCTTGTGGTCTTATGGCACAATTCAGAGCCAAGTGTCTCTAGAGTGTCTTGGGAGTGTGTCTCCATGGTTACATTTACAGTCAGTCAAATCTGGCAGCTTTATCCCCTTATATGGCTGATTCTGTCTTTGAAAGCAGAAGGAATCTGGCCTTTTCAGGTCTAATTTATGAGAGTACATATGGGCTTTTCAGCAAGAGGTCACAAGCTGGACCCACCAGTGTGTACAGAGTCATTGAAAACATAAAAAAATAAATCTAATGAGAGCCTTGTGTCTTAACTAGCAATTATATTTGCTTGCTTGGATTCGCTGTTCATGGATGAGCTCCAGCAGAGTGATGGATTGTCTACACTAGGACAGTTCAAGGCCAGCATATTCATAATCTCTCTTTCTGTGTGTGTGTGTTTGTGTTTGTTTTCATACATATATCAGGACCAAAATGCACTGAACTTGTAGGACAACCAGAAAAAAAAACCACTTTTTTAACAACTTAAAATTATTCGACAAAATATGTCACAATTATTCGACAATATACACCTTTTTAATGTCTAGTTACAACCTCCCATGCAACTGTAACCAAACACATTTTGTAATTATTAAATGTCAGGTCATATGTCCGTGATCTGAAGCTGAAGCGCAGTTGGGCCATGCAACCAGACAATGATCCAACACAGGCAAGTCTACCTCAAAATGACATGCTATGGCAGGACTTAAAACACATAGTTCATGCTCAAAGCCCTACAAATGTCACTGCACTAAAGCAGTTCTCCAGGATAAGTGGAGAATAGAATAACCGGTCAGAATAACCAGAACAGCATTGTGAGACACTACTTAACAACTTCAAAAAGTGTTCAGTTGCAGTGATCGCTGCTAAGAGAGGTGTAACCAGCTATTGGGAACAAAGTGGGCAATCACATTTACACACAGGGGGACTGGGTGTTAAATATGTTTTTTTAATAAAAGGCCCACACCCTGCGCAAGATGCGTTGCGATGCTCATTGCTATCTTACACCCCGCCAACAGTCTATTTTCACGACTTCTGCCTGCGTAATTTAAATAGCAATGATGCTTATGAATATATCCACGCAGATGGGTGTGGCAGCGTGGGTGGGCGTGGGAAAGTGTGTTCAGTTCCAAATCTGCTGTTAGAGCTGCAAAGGGGGGACGTAATAACACCTATGGATTTAGAATGGGATGTCATAAAAGCTCCTGTAGGTGTAATGTGTAGGTGCTTCAATACGTTTGTCCATATAGTGTATTTGTAGATACATAGTCCTTCATATGTGTGTGTCAATAGGAAACATGAATGATTCCATGTCCTGCCAAGATATGAAAACAAATGTGCATATGTGTGAGAGAGAGTACACAAGGACAGGTTAAACAGTATATGAGGACATGAGAAGAGTGTAATGGAGTAAATGGACAGAGGGTCAGATGGGAAGGAGAAGTGAGAACGTAATGGGAAATAAATGTTTCAGTACCACGGACAGCGGGCAGCCCTGTGATTCTCTCGGTCGAACTGTCCCAATCTGCTCAAGGGATAGTTCTCCCAAGACACACACAAATGTGTCTCTGTTAGAAAAGCTGTGAGGTCCCAACCCAACCCCCTCCCCCCATATATATATTTTTAATCAATCACTGAAACTTACAACCTTTAACAATGTATTAAAAAAACAAAAAAGAACAACTGAAAAGTGATTTTTGCACTTGTGGGTATGTACTTCACCATTTATGCACTGCATTTCCTCAATTCAAATGTGTACACCCTCCTCACATGAATAAACCATGAATAAGACACAGGTTTTTCATTAGAAACAACCGTGACCATGGTGATGCACAATGACACACACATTTGATTGATGTAAATGCAATGCATTACTTTCACAGTGTATAAATAGCTATACCATGTTGTAGCTGTCATATAAAAACCTCATGCTTCTATTTCATTTATTGTTTTCGACAATGGCAATATGTATGTGCAGGCTGTGTGTACGTGTGTGTGCATGTTCTCACTTGAATACGGCATTGTCAGGGTAGTTGGTGTATCCCACTGCATTGGCTCCTCTCAGCAGCATCTGGAAAGGCACGTTGGGTAATAAAGCTCTGAGCTCTTGTAGCCTCCTCCACGGACACTCATACAGGAACCGCATAGCCACATCAAATGTAGCACCTGGAAAGAGAGAGACACTTTGATGTCAAAATGGGATGCTATGGGAGCACTCAGCAACACTTTAGGTCATCTAAATAAACCAATAAGTTAAATACAATAAAACAAACCAACTAAAACAACTTTAAGAACTTCAGTTTAAAGTACGCAGAGTATTTTAGCTGTGTTCTGGTCTGAAACAGAGCTCATCACTATAGATGAAGTACACTGCTATTGCACCACGCTTCTTTTTTAAAGCCTGCAAGTGATTCATACTACTGGAATATGAAATTCATTCAAATACATGATTTCACCAGTTTAAAGAGGGTCCTTCCAGCAATGCAATCTGCATTTAGTGCCAGCTTGTGTGTCTGATGTATAGTATTTCACTTTTTAATGAATCAGCTTGGACTTTCAGTTGGACCTCTCGCTTTTGACACATCTGAAACCAATGATAAATATCTGCAGAGTAAAAAACACATTAAATTACTGCAAAACACTAAACTTAGAGCAAAATATCCACCACTAAAATCCTAATTAAAAATGGGGTACAGTATGCCAGTGTGTGTCGACTCAGTCTGTTGCTGTTAAGCAATTTCACACTGGTCCTGTACAGCAGTTTACCTGAGAGTGTGTGCAAGTTCATGCTCGACTCTCCCCCTGCACTCCAGGAAGGGGCAGTCACATCCCTGCAGGACAGGAGCAATTATGACTCCTGGGAAAGGTTTATCCTCTGCAGCATGCACTCCTCAAAGGTGAGTGCCAACCTCTACCATCCAGCTGAGTCCTCTGGATGAGCAAGTTCAGGTCCTGCAATGTCTACCAGCTAACGGAGAGTTATGACCCTGGATAAGACCAGGACTCTGATCAGTACAGAGGTCATTGTTCAATGAGCACCACAAGCCAGAGGTTCCCCCAGAAACCATTGTAAAAATCTTAAAAAGGCCATAATGATATGAAAATGACGGTCCCATCCCCTCTCCTTCTTTAGGCAGATAAAAAGGCTTGTGGTATCCAGTGCAGGCGACTGCAGAAGACATTCAGCAGCAACTCTGGGAGGTTGGTCAGCAGATTCGATGAAGGAGGCACACAAGCCTGTTTATGCCACAATGATGATGTAGCAAGCTTGTGAATTATGAGTACCCATCCCTAATGGAACATTTAAGGAAACAGAAAGTATCACCTATTGAGACACCTCTTCACGTTTTCATACGCCATCCCAGATCTTCTCAACCCAATCACTGTCTCTCAGGTACTTAAACCAACCTGTTCTTCAGATCAAACCATCTAGTTGACCACCATTCCACTCCCTGACAGCAAGGACAGTATCATTGTTGAAAAATATCACTGTTGAAAGGTTGTCAGAATACCTCAGGCTTCAGACTCCAGAGAGTTAACCTTAGCAGAAAGTCCACATCCATCTGACCAGACAGAGTGTGAGTTACAATTAGGCACATTCAGACCAGTAATTCTTTCGTTTTTCTTTTTCTTTAAGAGTGAACAACAGAGGCTTTATAATGCTCAACAGTAAGACCATCGAAGCCAGGTGCCTGGCCATTCTCCATAACCTGGAGAGCCTCATGCAGCTCTTCCAGAGAGAGCTCAGTGTTGAGTAGTTCAGTTGACTGCGGCAAGACCTTGACCTGATTGTAAAAGAAAACTCCTCCACCTTCTGTACCTCCTCCCACTCGCTCTCAGACAGCTTTGAGAAAAAGCTGACTGTCTGCATGTGAATTTCAGTGGGCTTAGATGTAAGATCCACTGATTCTGTTTTCACAGCATGCATAAACCTTTTCTGACCATTGCTACATTTAAGGCTACAGAAGAACTTTGAGGAAGCATCCATTTCTGTCACACTGTAAAACTGTGAGCAGACCAGTGCCTCTTGAGCTGCTGGCTAGCATATCAGCTAATGCAGCCTTTTTTTGCTTCTAAGAGCTTCAATTTGCCCATGATTTCCTGTAGGCTCTTTTAAACCCTGCAGTTCCACCATTTCAATCTACAGAGCTTTAAGAACTCTGGTTGTGTCCCTTGTGACTTTGAAAGTATACTGCTGACAGAATATTGCAGGTTTGCACTGTGTCTACTTCTCACCATTATTTCAGGGAGCTTCACATTTGATGTAGCATCCAATATCTATGCTATCAACAGGAAAAAAACTGTAAAAACAGAAAACTGGTGTCTAAAACCATAAAACTAACCAACCTAGCCCCTGCACATTGTCCTTGCTGGTGGCCTAGAAGTTACATTCAAATGTCATGCAAGTCGTAGGCCAAAATCCAAGGCAGTTCAAGCGATCTGGTTAAGGAAAATGTCTGGCTCCTCAACCCGCACACCTTTCTGCCCTCTATCAACCCTGTAGTGAAGGTATGGCCTTATTCTGTAAGCATACTGAACAGCCTGACTGAGCCATCACCATCAGATCCAGCCTTATCCACTGTCCTAACATCTGTTTTAACCTATATTCCCCTTTCTCTGAAACTGCTTCTTCCTTCATCTTCAATTTCCACCTCGGATGCAACCTGCAGCACTGCTGCTTTGGCTGGAGTTCCCCCACTACATCTGCCCCTTACTTCTCTAGCCTGCCCTTCTGAGTGAGGAATCTCCTGCTTCGTGCCGCCCCAGCAATTTCATTTATGGCAGGCTCGGCCAGCTGAGCAGCGGCCGCACTCAACCACTGTGGGCTTAGTTGCAACAGGTGCAGACGGCCATCCAGTGCTCCTGGTACCACCACAGGCAGCGCGTCATCAAAGCCATCAAATTCCAAAAGGGATTTTCCTAATGCGGAGACAAATTTACCCAAACGAGACAAATCCTAAGAAAGAAATTCATCCTTTATCAAGGGGGGACAATTAGATAAGTTGTACTGAGGGGAAGCATGGGGGGCTGCTCTGACCTAATCATTCATCTTTCCATGGTTGCCAAAAACAGCATTGTTCATTCAAAACGGCTGCTCCCTACAGCACTACAGGCAGCACTTCCCCACTCTCGCCCCGCACTCCAGATTTATGCCATGCTGGCGAGTCAGGCTCCTAAACAGCTTGGTGTTAGGACATGTCATGCTCCCAGCAACACGTTGGTAGCTGACTTCCCACGGGGAAAGACCCGCAAACTACACCTTTTACATACATCCCCCGCCCCACACACATACACACTTGCTAACAAAACCACAACAGGAAAAGATTTGGCAATGCACCAACTACTCACATGCACCACAGGAGAAACGGAGAAAGGGAAAGACAGAGAGACAGAGAACGAGACACAGAGAAAGCAAAAAGTGACAGTGAGAGAAAACGGGTGAGAAAGAGAAACAGAGAAACAGAAAGACAGAAAGAAAGATGTAAAAAGAAAAGAAATGAGAAAGAGACTGATAGACAGACAGAGATAATGATGGAAAGAGAAAGGGATAGGGAGAATAAACAGGAGAGAGTGAGAGAAAGAAAGAGAGAGAAAGAAAGAGAGAGAGTGAATCTGAGCATGTCAAGCGAGAATTCTCCAAGATTCAGTTGATTTAACCTCTTGCCTGCACAATCTTACACAAAATAGAACATACTTGCATACATACACACACAAACACAAACACACACACACACACACACACACACACACACACACACACACAAAACCGCTACTCTTGCCCTTCAGCACACACAGTGGTGAAGTGCTGCTGATCTAAAGTGCTGTAGACATATTTTTCACAGGTCAAAGTTTAAGGTCAAGTTTTCAGTTCACTACCAAAAACCTGAACTTGAGCTAGACAAAAACACACACTGACAACGAACCCATGCACACACACACACACACACAAATATATTTGTACATGCACAGTCAGTGCCTCACGTAAGTAGGTGAAGTACATCAGTGAGCAGAGTTTAATTAAAGACGAATTAACAGACGGATAAGAGGCAAAAGCTGCAGAGCCTCGCCTTCCGAACTTTAGCGTTTTAGAACAACGCCACTCTCCTCTTTTAGTATGCTTGTTTCAGATGAGCAAGTTGGTAGTATCTTGAGACTTGGATGACTTTATCAAGTCCGTGACCAGCTGTCATTACCGGCCCTCTGTCTGCAATGTTTATCTTTAAAGTCGCTTGCCATAAATCAAGCCTGAAGGCTCAAGAGCTCTCTGGGAGAGAAAAGCAAGTGATCTGCACGCTGAAAAGAAGAGAATTCAATCAGCAACCAGCAATCACCATAGCCCAAAACCTGGCCACAGAAAAATCAACACCCTGGAACATCTTTAAAAAAAAAAAACCCTCTAATCACAGACAACTTTAAGGATGCAGGGAGCAGGAACCGTCTGCAGCAAATTTAGAAAAGCAACACCTGCAGAATCACAAAAGCTACACAATCACATTCACACCTCTTATATCAACAACATCAGTGTCAACAACCAAAGGGCCGGATTACATGCCGAGAACGTCCACTAACTGACCACTTTATTAGTAACACATGTACACCTCATTCATGAAATTATCTAGTCAGCCAATCACGTGGCTGCAGTGCAATGTTGAAATCATTCAGATGTGGGCCAGTAACTTCAGCTAATGTTCACATCAACCACCGAAACAGGGAATAATGTGATCCCATGCTCTCACCCATGCTCTGGAGCCCTTACATTGTTCTGGAGCATGACTGTATGGCATGACACAAGGCTAAACACAACAAATTTAAGTATATTATTGTCTTTCGTCTCTACAAAAAAAACTATAAAAAGTTGATGTCAGGTTACAAATTTCTGTTGATTTATAAAAATTTGTCACATTAAATGTTTAGAAATATTTGTCACATTAAAACGTTCATGAAGCAATTTAATACTAGTTAAATTAAGCGGGACAAGGACGCAAAAAACACCAGAGAAAAACAGTTGGAAGAGGCCTTAGAATAGTCATCTTAACATTTCCATTCAGTCAAGCATGCATAGATATTTGTTGAGTCTTCATGTCTGTTTATGCTTGCTTACTCCAAAGGCAAATATCTAAAACAAGAAAAAAGGTATTTTACCAAGGGCACACATTCACAGTCCTATGTGCTCAGTCAACACAACTGGAACTCTGGCACCTTTGCAGAACATTTTTATATATGGGCACTTTTTTTCAGTCTAAACTGAACACAATACAGTGATGTGACGGAAACTCCAAATATCACTTTATAGACACCTCATATTAATCTATTCACTTATAATCCAGAGACCTTGAATGCTCAAGAAAAAAAAAACAAATGTGACATCTCTCTCACAATAACGTGGAAGATGCTGGATTTTATTCCAATTCTATTCACTGCGCTGTTGAGGGATGTAGCAGACCAGGGTTATTACTCACTGCTGTTCTTACATATGATCCACAGTTCAATTTTAATAGACTGTTATTTTCTATACAGAAACTACAATTTCCACTAAAACAGAGCTGGTCAGAATGTCAAATGTACACTATATGTCCAAATGTTTGTGGACATCCCTTCTATTGAATGCATTCAGCTATTTAAAATTGCACCCACTGCTGACACAGCTGTGCAAATGTACACACACAGCTTGCCTAGTGTATGTATAGAAGTACTGCTAATAGCATAATACTTTTGGCACCATGCCTAATGACAGGTGTGGGCAAGAGGGGTATAAAGCTCCCTAACATTGAGCTGTGGAGCAGCAGAACTGTCTTCTCTGGAATGATGGTGCTCTATCCAATACTTTCAGGATCTAACAACAATCCAACAATCTAGTGGGAAGTCTTTCCTGGACAGTACAGACAGGGTATTCCAACAACAGCAGGATACCTCTTTTTAATACCCCTGATTTTCTGAACAATAAAGGTGTCCCAATACTTTTGTCAATTTAGTGTATCTAGAGTTTTTAGCAGCTTGATAGCTTTATGCTAAGCATAGTATCAACAGAAGATTGTACTTATGTGATGGTTAACTATGACTTAAATATGACTTCATTTCTGGTAACACCTGGTAAGCTTATGAATCATCTAGAATCCAGAGTTCCCCATTTCTAAATTCGACTTTGTCAGCTGTTCAAGTGCAATTTAGAATTTGAAAATCCCAATTTTGGAAGCCACTCAAAAGCAGCATCACCAGAGAATTTGTGGTGAGGAATTGCTATTCAGGAACGTCTTATGGAAGATATGCTGAGAGAGTCCAAAATGATTGGTTTCCTATGGAGCTTTTGGGTAAAACTGCAGATGCAGACTTGCAATTTAGCTCCATTCACCCCTATTCACTGAGGACTCACTTGTGCGCACCCTCTCATATCCTTATGCATAATGGGAAGAATAGTGGCAGGCCGTTCTTAAACTGATTTATTATCAGAATCTTCTGGTTTGTCAGCTTGTTCTATTCAGTTTTTTTCAATGTTATTTTGGGATGCTGGTTCTTTGCAGTCCTGTTCCTGAGCTCGGGTGAGCACAGGTTAGAAAAGAAGTACTTTGCAGACACAATATAAAAAGGTAGACGTCTCACTAACCTCCCCAGTTCTCCAGGCTGAAGAGGTTGTTGAAGTTGTGGGCAACGTACGGGGCGATTTTCTTCAGGTCGTGGGTCCTCACGCGGGTGGCCAGCAGGGACTGGTGAGCGTCTCTGAATGTTGTGTCCATCAGCAGCAGACCCTGGTGCTGTCTCACGGCCCGCGCAAAACCCTCCGGACCCTCCCTCAGCAGGATCTCACGGAAACCAGCCGGGGGTTCACCTACACATGAAACAAACACACAAGCACAAACATGTCAACCTATCAATGAATGTATTATTGTGTCCAGTGATAAATAACGTTTCATCATTTCATAATGACTACTGCTCACATACACAAATGCACACACACTCTCAAATCAAGGAACCAAGGGTATTGTTTGACTTATGTAAAATATGTCGACACTACTTGCAACTGCATTTTGTGTGAAGATTAATTGTGCAAGATGTTTTCGCTTCTTGTGGCACTGCAGTTGTACCACACATGTAAAAAAAATATATGATGAAAAAAATATGCTTTGGGTCTGTTTTTGATGCCTGCTGCATTTGTGCAGTTCTAGTGATTTATATGCAGAAACAGTACCAGTGAAATATTTGTATTATTCTATATCGTGGCTGTCAGACAATATGCATGTCCTGCATGTCCATTTTACTTTTTGACATAATGTGATTCAGCCACTTTACATTGTAAATATACATTGTATAGAAATGCTCCTGAATGACTTGGAATTAAATATTTTTACATGGTCTTCTATTGAAAGTTAAGATGTTTTTTCCCCCCCAACAATAAGCTCTTCACTACTTGATATTGTGAAGCAAACAGTTTCAAATATGCTAAAATTTAGTCTACATATAATTAATTCATGCAAAGCACAAACAGTGCAGACATGTGTAGCTTGTATTTACATGCAGGTCGAACTGAAGCTGCTTCAAGCATTGCAGAAGTGCTCTGGCACGTCATGCATGGCGCATCATGCATGGCACACTGTCACATCACGTCTGATGTGAAATGGCTGTAATGGTGTAAATATGTACACGTTCCTCTATAGAGAACACACTGCTTGCTCTATGTAATACACAATTGCTGTTTATTTGCTGACAGTAAACAGTTAAATACTGGAAAAAATACATTGGAAAAAATTGTAGAACTGTAAATTGCTGTAAAACACTACATTTCCTGTACAGGCTTGTTCACTTATTTTTACTTGATAAATCCGCAAAACATTTGAACAGGGGTGTCCAAACCTCTGCCTCTATTCAACTGAATGGAAATGTGTGGCATAATTTAATTAAATTCTGTTTTTTTAAGCACACACCCACCCACCCATGGGCACACACACACACACATATTTGTATGGGTTGCAGCCTAAATGCAATGGTGTTGCTAAGGGATTTTCCAGTTTTGGGAAAATTCCACCAAATAATGCACTGTGAGTTGTATAGCAGCAAGTATAGAGCCATAAGCCTATTTACCACACTTTGTTAGTGTATTTCCCTCTCTCACAAACACACACACACACACACACCCACATGCACACCCATACACACTCATTAAATAGGAACCAGGAATATCCCAAGGGTCTTGGGCTATACCTATTGCAGAAGCGACCCACTTACACACATACATTCCTCATCCCAATACACATACCTACGCATACATGGGCCCATAGAATTGAACACACACATAAAAATCAGCATACTTTCATACTCCCACATGCTGTTTCCAAAAAGCAGAAAATATTCCAGCCAATGAAAAAAGAGGAAAAGTCTGCAAATTCATTACAAAATGCACACACACACACACACTCAAACACTGTGGAGCACAGTATATAGCTCACACACACACACCTAAACCCCTGTAATGAGATTTCTAATGTGGCTGGCTTCTCTCTTTCATCTGGTGGAGAGATGGAGAGAAGGGAGGGATTAGAGTGTATTATCACACTGTCGTCTCCCTGGCCCCGACCACAGAGCAGCGTGGCAGAGGCGGAGGAGCGCGCTGTCACTCAGCCAGGCCTGCGGGCATGTGTGTGCGAGTGTGTGTGGGCAGACGTGGCGGCAGCACTATGGCATTTGTTCTTTTTAAAGTCAGGCTAATCAGGATATGGAGAAATGAGTTCTCCTCTGGATAAAGCTATCAGCAGAGTTCATGCTTTTTCCTTCTTCTTTGTTTTTGTTTAAAGGCTGCACAGCAGATTCAGTTTGGTCCAGAAACCTTCACATTCCTCACTGTTCATCCTGGAGGCTATTCTGATCTCTGATTTGGCAGTAGGATTACTGTATTGTCAAAGCCACTCTGTCATACAAAAACTTAATTTTTTAGCTTAGCCTTTTTTATTTATACCATTTGAAAGTGCCAGCTGGCTTTTATCTGACAGTTTTTCATGATGAATCAACCAACAGAAATAGTCTAAAATGACTTGGAATCCAATCAATGTTTTTTTTTCCTTGTGTTGTAAAATAGACAATTTTGATGACTTTCTCACAACAGTAATAACATGCTGCCTTCTTCTAGCCTGACATAAAATATGTTAGAACTGTGACAAAACAAGCAACATGTTGCTAATTAACACGTCATTTTAAGAGCCTAAGCAGAGTCCTTTCTGTATTTGCTTTTAAAATACTGATTTCCCCATTCATTCACATTCAGTGGATTGATCTCTGATGATCTCAGGACTGTTCCTTCATTGTATACAGCCCAAGTAGTTAGTTATGAGTCTCTCTGTGTGTGTGTGTGTGTGTGTGTGTGTGTGTGTGTGTGTAAGAGAGAGATAGAAATGTCGTACCCATAGGAACAGGGGGGATGACTGGATCTGTGGAAGAAGGCTTGGCTTTGACTGGGATTGGAGTAGTTGGCCCATTTACCATAACATGTCCTGTAGAAAAAAAGAAAAAAAGGAGAGAGAACTAATTACACACAGCGAACACATGCAGGCACAAACAAGCACAATCACACACCAACACACGAACATACAGTTGTGGACATACAGTTACATACACTCATCGTGGAAATGAATGTCATGGCAACATTGGGCTTTTAACTATTTCTTTCTGAACATATATTTGTAATAGAAAGAAAAAGACAGGGTCAAAATTATACATACAGCACACCTAATATTCGGTTAAAAAGTCCTTTGGCAAGATGCAACTTGACCCGATCTCTTTTGGCCAATAATCATCTATTGGAAGAGCTCTGGTTGGATATTCGATGGTTTGAGGTTAGGCTGAAGAATTCTGAGATACTCGGCTTTCTTTATTATTCTATCCACTTGTGCAGTGTACCAGTTTCCAAACAGCTTCAGAGCATGATACTACCACCACCATGCTTAACAAGTGGTATGGTATTCTTAGGGTTGAGTGCTTCACCTTTACTTCCCAAACATGTGTTCTCATCTGACCATTAAACCTTCCTCCAGAAAGCTATTTCTGTGGTCATGTGGTCAACTGCAAACTAAAATTGGGCTTGAATGTGTCAGTAATGATGCAGAGGGTTCCTTCTTGCCAGTAGCCTCTCAGTACATGGTGATATGAAACATTCTTGACAGTTTTACTAGTGTTCCAGAAGTTTCCAGATCATGACAGGCCTGGGGCTTTGATTGTTCCTGACCATCCAAACCAATAGGGACACTGTATCTTCTTATGAAACTTGTATTTTCACCTGTTTCACCTACTTTTCCAGACTGTTATTAAAAGCACATATTAAAACTATTTTGGCCTGAAGATGGTGATGAGTTCTGGCATCACAACAAGGACAGACCTGTCACAAACACTGTGAGAAATACTTGTTTGGTTTTTTTTTTTCCAAAAATATACTCAGTTAATATTAGGATATATATAATAAGCTGCAAATCAACAAGAAAAATAGCTCATTTGTCATTAAAATAATTTCAAAAAGGTAGCCGTCCCCAGACTAGATGCTAAGTATGTGGTGGGGAGTGCTGAACACTGTGCAGTGGAACTGCGTGTTCCATGGAGTACAATACACAAGTAACAAGCATGCACTAACCCAGGTAATGCAGGAGTTTCTGAGCACGGTTCTGAGTGCGTTTGAGGTTGAACAGGTCCTGATTCTCATCGATAAATTGGGTATCCACCGTACTGTAGAGGAACTGGTTATTACTCAGAACGTTCTGGAGGAAGGGGATATTCGTCTGAGGGGAAAAGAGAGAGAGAGAGAGAGAGAGAGAGAGAGAGAGAGAGAGAGATACAGACTTGTGAAATTTCAACATCACTGGTACACACACATACACACACACCGTTTACAATTCACACATACTTTATAATAGCCTAGCTAAGAGTACAAAGTTAGTCCCTGGAGATATATCTGTGTCTCCATAGAACTGCTCCCTGTCCCACTGCCAAATCCTTAAGGAACTGCGCACACACACAATTTTCACATACTCATAAATTATGGCATTACAGTAGGTGTAATGTAACACACAGAAGTAAATGTCAGCACCAACACTATCAGGGTATAAAGAAATTTAAAAATATATGTTCTAAATTATTCACTACACCCTCTACACAACTGAGACAGTGATGCAAAAATACATGCATACACCCACATATACATAAATACATTCATACTTGCATACATGTATCATACACACAATACATATGCATCACATATACACAGTGTAGTATCACATATACATAGTGTAGGAATATTTTACATTGTTATTACATATATTATATTACACTATATTTTATTATATCGAGAATTTCTATTGGTTCGTTTATCACACACACACACACACACACACACACACACACACATATATATATATATATATATACACACACACACACACACACACACACACATGCTCATCCATTGTTTCTTCTCAAATCAAGGTGTATTAAAAAGCAAGTTTATCCTGCTTTTTTGAAGTAATTGTCTCTACTGTCTAAGGAAGGCTTTCTATTAGATTTTCGAGCATTGCTGTGAGGATTTGATTGCATTCAGCGACCAAGCATTGGTCAGGTCAGGATGTTGGATAATCATGGCCCCACCTCATCCTTAACTCCCCAACTCATCCCAAAAGTGTTGGATGCCTCAATATAACTCCAGAAAACACAGTTCCAGTGCTTCATGGCTCATTACGCTTACCTAGGTCATGCATTGTGTCATTAGGTTAATGTTCATCTGCTCTAGAGAACCCTACTCCATTGGCAATACTTCTCTAAAGAGATTAGACAAACTGTGTGTCTGTGCCCATTTGCACATCTGTGTCAGCACTTTGCTGAGTGCCTTTATTATATATACAGTATATATAGTGTCCAGAATACTAACAGACTCATTCTGAAAAAGCAAACTGCTATAGTTGAACTAATATGATCTATTTTCCTTCTCTTATAAAGTTACTGCATCAGAGATACAAGGTTAGACTGCTGTCACATGAGGATAAGAATAAGCCTTAAGGAAGTGTTAAAGTGGTCGTGTTATTATTATACTGTGAGACAGTTAGGTGCCTTCGGTCCATCATTTAAAGTCTATAGAGTTAAATTCCTTCATGACACTACTGCATTAAATATCACACTGCTGCTGGGTCTTTGCCCTTCCCCTGAATTTGCACTGCTGTCTGCCCCAGCACACACTACAATTTCCAATATGTGATGAATAATTGATATGACATAATAAAAAGTTTCCAGTTTTCGACTGATGTTTAGGTAACAGTCTGCATGCTCGGCACTCTTTGATGCTTCTTTGCAGAATCCCCGTGAAAGGCTCTCCACACGACAATCCGAAAATAATTGTAGCTGCAGCTTTTTCTTTGAAGACTGCATCCTTTCTTTCTTTGGCGGTAATAGCAGCCCTTAATTATGGCCCTTAACTCCATATTCCTCCAGCATGGCACTGCTGCCACCGTTGCCTCTCGCTAAAGGGTGGGCCAGCATGATAAGAACGAAACTCCACGTTGTGATTATACTGCAATTGTGATAGGCGTTGCGGGATATTCAAATTCACTGAAGAACCCTTAATGCAGCATGGTTTAGCTCAGCCTGCATTATTTAGAATAAAATTATTAATGTTTGTTGAATACTTCGACTTTTGTTAAAATCTCATTTATATACTGTGGCAGATTATATAAAAAAGACCTATAACAATACTATTGGAATTTAAAAAGACACAAATATTCTTATAGACGTATTACACAGTAGGGTTGTAATGGTAAACAAAAGTTACAGCTCGGTTCACACTGTGGGTCAGTACAGCAGGACAAAAGCAACAATAACCCTCCAAATGCATCAGGCAGAACTAGATTTTTAGCATTTATACCAAACAAACAGGTGTGTAAGTTACAGTTTGTCCACCCAGTGTTGTAGAGTCCTTCCTTAGGTAGCTGGTACAGCATGTAGTGTGTAAAGGTTAGCATGTTCGACGTGCTTCTGCACTGTTGAACAACAGTGATACTTGTCCTTGTCCAATCCATCTTGATTTCAAGAATTGGAAATAACATGGAAACAGGTCAGAATGTCTGTGAATACATCTATTTTAAGTTGTTTTTCTGCAAACAGTGAGTGATAAAGAAAGAATGCAAGTCTACAAAAAGAAAGAGAAAGATATGAAGAGGGGGCGGGGACGACAAAACTACTGTCACCACAGAAATACCGATAAACTTGCAAATTCCCACAATACTTTGCCAATCCAAACCTTACTTGCTGACGACTTCCAGCTTAAGGTTTACAGGTGGTACAACTCATGCCTGTGAAATTTGGTTCTTCATTACATTTGTAAGTATGTCATTCCCCATTTATATATATATATATATATATATATATATATATATATATATATATATATATATATATATATTGATGATAGGGTTGTGGGTTCAATATCCAGGCTCGGCAAGCTGCCACGGTTGGGTCCTTGAGCAAGGCCCTTCACCCTCTCTGCGCACCAGGCACTTCAAGTTGGCTGCCCACCGCTCTGGGTGTGTGTGTGCTCACTGTAGGGCCTCAGTGTGGCAAGTCACTCCGCCACTTAAAAAAACCTCCTCCAGTAGTCCTCCAGTAGTTAAGTTTAATTTAGTGTTTTAAAGAAATAGGCAGTCCAGCTCTTCATAAGCTCTTAATTTTCTCCATCACACTAGTTATGAGAAAGGCAAGGGCGTAGAGAATGGATCAATAGCCTATGGCAATTACATGAAAGCTTTAAAAAATACAAGAAACTGGGGAGCTATTTTCCTGCTCTTGTCTATGGCTGAAATACGATGAAGATTTATGAGACTTGTATTATTTATAATTGTTTATGGGCATTTTCCCTGCCTGTGTTCAGAGTAAATAGAAGAATATTCTATTCATATCCAGTCCAAACTGCATAGCCCATGCATAGCTCCAAGCAACAGAGCCATGCATACAGAGCTAGGTGCCTCCTCCTATTTGATCAGAAATGACAACCATACAGGTGCATTTCATAAATTTTCAGTTTCCAGCTTGTGGTGAACTGGTCCATGACAACATGGTCATGGCATGTTAGTGTGTGAGGCGCTGGTTATGAGCATATTAGCCACAGCAGCGCTACTGGGGTCTGGGCATTCTGTTTACACTTAGGCACGCCTATCTTGTTGGTACACTTTGTAGATATAAAGTTAGAGACCACAATTCCAAGCACAATTTGTACTGGTTATCCCCTAGCCTTTTATTAGTGGTCAGTTCTTGACCACAGGTTCACTCTTGGCTCTACAACTGTGCAGCAACATGATTCAAATCCCAGCAATGGCAGAACAGTGTGAATGGGGTCAGTGTTTTAGTTTGCTGTTTGTTGGTCTTTAAACTGGTAACTCTGTGCTCTACAGTGGCAGTAGTGTGGAATGAGGTGTGTATGAAGTCTGTATTTACACTCAGAGGACATTGATCATTCACATGCTCCTCTGCAGAAGCCTTATCGCACAGACTAATAGTGGCTCCTGATCATAAAGTGATTTACTGAGCTCAGAGAGCCCCAGCTCATGAAAAGCTCATGGCACTGATGGAATTTAAACATCAATACAGAGGACCATTTCAGAGGGATCCTCTGCACTGGGAGACTCCACTTCTTGGAGACGCCTATACAGACATATAACAGCCCCAATATATTTGCAGTCAGCCTCAAAATTTATAAGACTTGAACCCGAGAGACACACTACTGCACAGCGCATAAACAAGTGTGTTTCTGAAGCATATTCTGTATTCATTTGCATATGTATAGGTGTGTGAGAGAGATACAGGGAGATATATGCATTTATGCAGGCACATGTGTTCGAGAGAATAAAATGGAAAATACCTAAGAACCAAAAGACAGAGCCAAAAGGTCTGAGGAACAAATTTTAAAATATGCTGGTAAATAGAAACTCAGGCATTTAAGGCTTTTTATGACTAGACTGAGAGAAACATGAAACATGTCTTTCTTCGGATTTCTGGCACCCAATTTGTCTTGATCTTTAGGCACAGACCCACACAATTATAAAGGCTTGTGTTAGAAACAGACAGAAAGAGAGAGTGTGAAAGTGAGAGAGAGTTGGAGCATGTGAGAGCGAGAGTGAATGAGTAACAGTTAATAAAATGTGCATGACCCTGACCGCACTGACCGGAAGGCTCAAATCAATATTATCATTACCTACACATTCAGCTGTTGATTTCTTCCCATAGGCTGAAAGTGTGCATGAGTCTCACACACTCACACACACACACACACACACACACACACACACACACACACACAAAAAAGCCCACTCTTAGTGTAAGAAGTCATATTGTTTCAGCCAAGCAAATAAAACACAGGCGTAAGGTTAAACTGAATGACGGATAAAAACTCAATTACCCAGAAAGACTTGAGAGAAAATGGAGGTGTTCTAAAATTTAATGTAGTTTTCCTCGACCTCTCTTTAACATGGGGAGGTGTTCTGAGAAGGTTTGGGAAAAAAAAACATAAGCGAGGGAATATGAAAGTGTCTCTCTCTCTCTCTCTCTCTCTTACACACACACACTCTCTCATTAATGGGGAAATTATTCAGAGCGACTTACATAAGTGAAAGTCGTTTACTTACAATATCCAAGGCAAGGGTTGATGCTTTTAAACTCACACAATAACTAATACAAACAACTCACAACCAACACACAAGACCTAGAACCTGAATGTAGAGATTACTAAACTATGCGTAAGTACAAGATACAATAAGTGCAAAAAGTGGAGTAAATGCAATACAAGTGTGTGCTCTGGAAAGAGATGGGTCTTCAGTTCGGTTCACCAGGACAAAGAAAGGTCTGGATGCTTTACTTGGCGGGTCAAGCCGAGCCATAATTGAAGGGTTCTAGATATGGATCAGGTTTGGCCATTGCCATCAGGTAGGGAGGAGCTGGACCGTTTTTGGTTTTGTAGGCCAGTGTCAGAGTTTTCCATCTACAGAAAGCCAGTAAAGGGTATGCCGCAAGAGAGTGACATAGCTAAACTTTGCAAGGTTGGGGATAAGTCAAGCTGTTGCATTCTGGATCAGTGGAAAGGGCCTGATGGCACGCATAGGAAGATTAGGCAGGAGTGGGTTGCAGTAGTCAAGTCTCAAGGTGACAAGAGATGGAACAAGCACCCGGGTGGCCTCCCTAGAAAGAAATGGTGAAATGCTCTTAAAGTCCTGTACTCTTAAAGTCCCACACCTAAAGGGTGTGGTTTTACTCTGTCTATCTGAGATGTCAGATGGACGAAGGTAGATCTGCAGCTGCAATAACAGGAGTGTGTTTATCATCTTTATCTGTAATTACATCCACTGGAAACTCTCTTTGCCAAACAGTATAAACACAACATTCACAAGAGACAGCTCCATCGCTCACTGACAAGAACTGTAGTCTTGTCTTCATAACTGACATCAACTCTTGCACACACACACACCCACACACCCACAGTAAGATATTCTGGATTTTATTCTAAAGGGGATTAGAATAACAGCCTGTCAACTAATCTGTCTCTCTCTTTCTCTCTCTGCCTGTCTCTCCTTCTGTGCCACTCGCTCACTCTCTAAACTACTCAGGCATGTCAACAAACATGAAAAACAGAAAAAAAGCATTACCATAGCAATACACACTCACACCTAATCCTCACACACGTCATTACTGACACATATCTGGACACACACAGACACAGTGATGAGGTAAAGATGTCTTTAGATTTGAATTCTAGTTTCTACATTGATTTGTTTAAGTCGTCAGAGCCTGAGACATGGGGAGGGGCAAGAGACAGAGACAGAGAATGAGAGAGAGAAAGAGAATGAGAGAGATAGTTAATGACAGAGATGGTCAATGAGAGAAAGTGAATAAGAGAGAGAAAGTGAATTAGAGAGATAATCAGAAAGAGAAGGAATGACACTGAGACACTGTGAGAGATGATCAGAGAGAGACAAAGAAAATGAGAGAATAAGAGAGAAAGAATGAGAGATATTTAGGGAAAATGAGACGTGTGTGAGCGAGTGAGAAGGAAAGTGAAAAATAATATTTAGGAAAAAAAGTGTGGGAAATGAGACTGTGAGTGTGAGAGAACATGATATAGAGAAAGAATGAGCGAAAAAGTCACAGAATGAGACAAAAATCTGATACAGAAAGTGTGAGAGAATATGAGGTAGAAATAATAAACTAGAGAAAGAGTGTAAAAGAGAATGGAATACAGAAAGAGTGTGAGAGAATGAGGTAGAGAGTGAGAGAGAGTGAGACAGAATGTGTGAAAAGGGAAATCAGAGAGAGAGAGAACAAAAGAATTAGAGAATGTGAGATTATCAGAGAAAGAATGAGAGATTATCAGACAGAGAAAAAGAACGAGAGTCAGTTTGTTAGAGAGACTCAGTGAAAGAGACAGAGAGATAATCTATAAATGAGAGAGAGATAATCAGAGAAAAGTGACTGGTTGACAGTACAAGCATGGCAAGGTGACTGAGAAAGTTAGGAAGAATAAAGAAGGGGGAAGAAAGGGAAAGAGTGTGACAGTAGGAGACGTATCAAGGCAAAAACACAAGAGTAGAAGAGACAAAAAGAGCTGGTGAGGCAGGAGAAGAAGACATGTGATCAAGACTCAAATGCCTTTCATCCTGAAGCACTTAACCTGCTTTCTCGAGCCGGCTGTTAAATCGAGGCTGAAGCCAGGCATCACTTATGAAGGCTAAAGTGGAGCTAATGGGGGTGAATGAGAGTTTGATGACCAACATCAATAATGTAAAGAGACATGGCCCACATGGTTATGAACTTACCACACACTGCCCCCACATCACTCTTCACACCATTAGTGTGTACTAACTAGTTCCATTTACTTAGTTACACGCAATCAAATCAAATTTTTATGAATTTGTACTGTTCTTCAGGTCTTGGAAGGGCAAGTGCTCAAAATTTAAACAGGGGTGCATGAACTAAGCTTTTAAACACTACAATAACTATAGAAACAACCATTCAGAAAGTAAAAGTCAGAGTTTTAAATGGCACTTTTAGTTTTAAAATAATAATAATAAAAAGGAAAAGAACATAAAGCAAAAGTGTGGG
This sequence comes from Salminus brasiliensis, assembly GCF_030463535.1. Lineage (NCBI taxonomy): Eukaryota > Metazoa > Chordata > Actinopteri > Characiformes > Bryconidae > Salminus > Salminus brasiliensis. The sequence goes on from NC_132886.1 coordinate 15,883,656, forward strand.
CCCCCACAACATGGTAAGCACTTACTAACACCCCCTTTGGCAATTAATGCAACATTCAATTCTTGTTTGAGGAATTTCTGCCCATTCTTCTTGCAGATGGCTTCAAGTGTTTGTGAGATTATTGGGTTGTCATGCTGCACTGCTCTTTTAAGTTCAATCCACAGACGTTTTGGTTGGGGGACTGTGACGACCATGGAAAACCTTTAGCTTGCACCTCTTGAAGAACTGATGTGTTTAGGGTCATTATCTTGCTATAGAAGATTTACCATGAGGGTGGTGTTACATACATATGTTACACCATATGCTACAGACAACTTTGCACTTTTATACAGCTGAATTCACTTTTAAGAAAGTGTGTCCACAGACTTCTGGACACAGTGTAATCAACCAGACTGAAGATTCCAGGATTCTAAGCAATACATTTTACTGACCCACCTACATTTGCAGGAAGTTTCATTGGGATCACTGAGCTTATAGTGTAAAGAAGGAATGTGTGTCTGACTTCCTGCTCAAAAGGACCTCAATTCTTTCTCAACATCATATTCCAGCCATTCAAAGTTCTTTCCACGTGACTCACTATTGTAATCTGAGTATTGTTTGATTATCATTGCTGCCTCTGACAATACATATTTTTGCTAACCCAGCCCTCTCAGCAGTAAACAAACATGAGTGCTAGAGCTTCTCTTACTGCAGTCTTACCTGAGTACGAGTCTACGCTACTCTACCCACCTCTCATTATCATAACGAAACTCTGACCTCATTTTGGAATGTTTCTGCTGGTTCATTCATAACGAACTCCTCACATAAAGTAAGCTGCACTGCTGGCACACATGGTGTTAAAAAGAAAAGAAAAAAGAGAGCTAAAATGAATTACAAGGTCTTAATGGCAGCAACAGCATTGTTGGTGTGCTGTCCGAGGTGCTGAAATGACTACAGTACTCCAGCCGAGACACCCCAGTCTCGCTGCAGGGCCTCGAATATTGTAATTACATTTTTGCACATAGCATTAAAAATACTCCACCCCCTCCTGCCTCTTTGACAAAAATGATTTGTACAGTCAGTGTGTGGCTATCCCATTACAACAGCTCTCACAGGGGGGCCAAAATGCAAGACGAGAGCAAGCCACAGAGATCCGACATCGTTAAAACGCCCAGCAATGACTGTTCAGGTAAGACTGTTACCTGAAGTGGTTTATTAGAGATCGACCCACACACGTCTGAGGTTATTTTAATATTAATGTTAACTCCTTATACTGCAAGGGCCTGTACCGTCACTATCATGTCACACCAACGATAACCGTGGAAGATGCTGTCACTAAGCTTATCATTCAGTTATTGATTTTATGATAGTACAAGCTATATTGGCCTGTTTTTTTAGATGCACAGCAACTCATGGACCTAATTTCTCTTTTCCCTTTCTTTCGTCACTCCCTATCCACCTTACTCCTTCACAACAGGCTAAAGTTTCTCCACAAGTTGTAAGTACACAAATAGCCACAATAACACTCTGTGTCCTTTACTTTTGCGTCTGTTACTTTATTATCAAAAACCTTATTATAGACAATGTCTTTAAGTCAGAAATGTAAAAATAGTGTCAATACTGACTGGCTATGCGACAGACAAGGGTGAAACCCTTCTTATACCTTCAGTCTAAATAGGTGTGCCAACTGCTGTAGGCTATATATAGGCAAGATGCATGCAAATTAATTTCTATTTATGCAACAAAAAAAGTGCAATTACAGTGCAATTTCCACATATAGGCATATAAACAGGGAAGTGTTTTTTGAAATGTTAACAATGTGGACAACAATGAATGTTAATGAGATGATGTTGTTTTTCCAAGCTAAAAGTACTTTATTAAGATGCATTATTTCCTCCTACTACTGTGTTTTATTTAGTATCTACTATAAAACTAACATTTTTGGATCTGCTACAAATTCTCTGTCTAAAGAGCTCCAGTCTTCTAGGCTGATTTCTCTGCCACCATTTGGCCTTTCCATCACTGCAGCCTCTTATACACACGAAACACATGATGTCTGGATGAGCTCACTGAAGGTTGTGTGGTTTTGAGTGAGCACTGCTTGACTCATCTCAACATTTTCAGCCACTGGGACTAAATATAGAGGGACTAATACTGACTCAACATGCTCTCACACACACGGACACACAAACACACATATATAGTCAGGACCCTTCTGCTAGGTGTGAAAGCAAACATTTAAGAATGGTTGAGCTCTAAACATGTTAGTTGGTAAATATGTTAAATGTAAGGGTTCACAGTGTTCCTAACAGTGTTCCTTCAGTGAGACCTCCAAGTGTCGCGACAGTGATGCTGTTATATCGTGGTATGAGCTTAAAGTGCTATGTGCGTATGAGGGGTTTGTGAGGGTGTGTAATCGAATGCTCAGTTAAAGCCAGTGCCAGTAGTTGATTATAAAATTACTATTTGGGGATCTGTTGTATAATAACATGTCAGAGAGAAATGTACAGGCCACCTGGTGGAGTGTGTAAGGTGAAAATTTTCCACCCAATTCTGTTAACCTAACTGTTTACATTTGACTGGCAATTGAAGATTATAGAGTTACAAATAAATCATGTTGCCAGTTATGAAGAAGCCTCATGAAAATCATTACCATGCCTTAGCTGCATTATGAACAAGAGGAGGATTAATAGAGGCCAGGGCTAATTGGCAAGATATACTGGTGTAAAATTGTCTCTTCCCTGTAAGCATACAATAGTGTCTGTATCTACAGGACAAATTATTATTACTTTACAATAACAATAAAACTGCTTCCAGGTGGCTGTTAGTGGTGTATTGACACAACTGGATTCTATACCAGTCTTGACACTTATTTGAGACAGCCTGTACCTTTAAATATTCACAGCGTGACAAACTAGACAGCCCTAATATTACTTTTGTTTATATTAGAAAACCTGGTGTTTTCACATTCCCTCACTGGGTTTTGTGCTACAGCAGCTCAGCTGCTTTAGAAAGCTGGACAACAGGTAAATCCTAAACCTAATCCATTATATACTGAGGTACAATTGGCATTACAGGCCAAACACACCAAAATGTCAACATATTCACCAGTGTTTGCATGGTTATCTATGGTCAGAAAAAAGGACTGCATAGAGGTTATATATCCCCTTCTGATAGGGTCTATTTGCATTCCTGAAATTAGTAGCGCCCCCTAGTGGGCATGGCAGAGAACAGCCTGAAGCACACTATTACAGTTTTCTGTTTTACTCATAATATTAAAATAAATAATAAAATAAATCACCTACTAACATTCAGATTCGGTTTAGATGAGCTTTGCATTATGGGCTCCAGGGTGACTACCACCTCCAGCACTTAAACCAATGACACTATCCACTGACACCCCTCTATTGATTTAATTAATTAATTAAATATGTAAAACAAGCAATAAGCTGTAGAGGAGAGGAACTGTGTTCTCTGGAATGATGGTGATCCATACAATGTATTTGGGAGGAGCTGGGCAGTTGGGGATGAGATGGGGTTGTGTTCATCCAACATCTTGACCTAACTATTGCTCCTGTTGCTGAATGCCATCAAATCCTAACAGCAATGCTCCAAAATCTAGTAGAAAGCTTTCCCTGGACATAGTTACTCAAAAGAGTTACAACAAAAGCAACAAAATGGATAGACTCTTTAATACCCTTGGTGTAGAAGGAAACAATGAAAGAGCAGGTGTCCAAATACTTTTGTCCATATAGTGTAGTCCAACTTGTCAGTGTAGCATTTAAAACTGAAATCAAAATATTCTTCATTAGGCTGAATGTGATTTATGTTATTTGTTATTTATGGCATAGTCCGGTAAAGCTTGTCTAAACTGGCAAACAGCTGCTATGAAAAACCGTGTGCGGATGGAGCATGGATAGGTCAAGTCTGTGAAAAAGCTCATTTAACGATTTTGAATAAGTCATACACCAGATCATAATGTGTATAATGAGTTCGAACAACATATGGCCTGTAATAAAGCTATGAGTTGAGCATTTGCAGTACGTTCAGTATTATGATGCATGATTTTTCCTCTATATTGCCTTGTCAAACCCAAACATCTGTGCAGATGAATAGAGGAAAGATTACTTGCAGCTGGAAATACACTGTTAACAACACACTGTCTGACACTGTCCAGAATCCTATTTCCTTTTTTTCCTCTTGCCTGTGGTTACCTGGATATCTGTTCCTTAACACCGAATTAGTCGGAATGCCAATGCCTAATACGTACACAGGAGGATCAATCCTGGTTAAACACCTGCAAATAAGGTCTAATAAAACACATTCACAATCTATGAAAGGCACTCTCTGAGAGAATGAAAAATCATAGTTTAAATGGGAAAAGAAGGAGCTGAAAGAACGCTACGCCTCTTTCCTTCACTCTCATTATACTCTGTGTGTACGCTTGCCTTTGACAGTGCAAATGTAAATTTGAGGGCTGTTCATACATCATCTACTCCAATATGAGCTAATAAGACAAGACAAATATGCCAGAGACTGACGCAGAGAGAGGCCAACTGATACAACTACACACGCACACACACATACACACAGCAGAGCAGTAAACATACAGATATCATACTCGTTCATATCTACATGCCTGTGTTCTCGCAACAATATGACAGATCATTCTATGTAGTGATTTTACCCCAAAGAAGATAATTTTCATATAAAAAACAGGAGGAGTGGATCTTTCAGTTGCGACACACTAGCAGATCCTAGATCACATCTATATACAGTGTGTAAGCAGTGGCTTATATATACTTTATATATACTATCATTTTTATATACACTTTTTGAATGTACAAATAAGCGAGCAGACCAGTCAGTTGTAGCAAAGTAAAGTGCAAAATGAATGTCATGGGCAAAGGTGCGATTTCACAGATGTCCAAAAGGACATGATAATAGGGTACCAGGCAAAGGGTAGCATCTCGGTGACCACTGACTTCATGGATGCCAAAGAACTGCCATAGTGAAGCTGTATTCAGTTCTTTGAGTGTTGGAGAGTGGCACTGATTGCATCCCAATAGCATAACAGTGGAACGCCACAGGCTATTGATGCCAAAGGAGAATAATAACTTTGGTAAGGGGTTCAGAGCAATCAACCCACCACAGTGGACCAGAGTAAACCTCTGTAATGGACACCTTTCATCACCTAATACAGCCCATGACATCTTCATCTACTTGATAGGTGGTCATAATATTCTGATATGACTGTGTATATATAACTTATCCCTAAAGGATTAGATGGAGCACCATCTTTCCAAAGAACGCAGTTCCACTGCTCCACGGCTCAATGCTGGGGGGTTACATGGTTACAAGCCTTTAACACTTTATAATAGTCCTCTGCAGTACCATAAAAGGTACTGTACACAAATATGACAGACATTTAGGGATTTCTGTCCTGAAACTGTACAAAAACAAACGCAGACACACACACACATACATGCTAAACTCCACAATTAGACAGCAGTTGCCAGCAGCAGTGGGGGGAATCAAGCCCTTTCAGTGTCTGTGAAGTGCCACTTTATCAGCACACACTCATCCCCTGCTCTTTTCCTCCCTTTTCACTCCTCTTGCACTTATCTCTCCATTCTGCTCCTCTATCGCTCCCTCTCCTCCTCTCGCTAGTCCCCTCTCTCCTTTCTCTCCGCCATCGCTGCCGGTCTTCAGCCAAAATACTGCTGGAGGCTCTCCATCCCTCTTTCTACCCCCCCACCCCCCAGTCTCTCTCTCTCTCTCTCTCTCTCTCTCTCTCGCTCTATCCACGCTCTCTCCAGTCCTCCTTCTCCCTCCCTGTCTCTCCCACTCTCTCACTCTGTCCCCTCCCTCCCTCTCCCTCTCTGTATCAGACGCTGAGGCAGATGCATTGAGCGCGGTCGCTTTTCGCTCTCTCTCCTGCGCTCGTTTGCTCGCACCAAACTGAGCCGCGCTCACTGCACTTCTGCAAAAGAAGAGAAAAGCATAAAGGATAAATAAGGGGGGGAATGAAGCCGAAGCTGCTAGAGGAGAGACGCGTCTGAAGTAAAGAGGGGAATCGCTAAAAATATCGGCTGCTTCAGGGACTGCCCTGACAACATCTATTCCTTTTTATCCCCTCCTCACGCTTTCTCTACCTTTTTCTTTTTTTTGACATCTCTCATGTCGTCTCTTTCTGGATATACCTGTTCTGTTCGGCGGGATTAAACATGACTTAAAATTCAATCAACGGTGGGAGAGAGAGGGAGGGAGAGAGAGAGAGAGAGAGAGAGAGGGAGAGGGAGAGGGAGAGAGAGTCAGAGAGAAGGAGGGATGAAAAAAGAGGGGTTTGTCCTCTGAAGAGATTCAGCGGCGTACAGCTGGTGAGGGCGCGAGCGAGGGAGCATTAAAGAGAGAGAGAGAGAAAGAGAGAGAGAGAGAGAGAGAGTTTGAAGGAAAGAAAGAAGGTCTTTTCTCTTTTAAATGGAGTGACTGGTTGGACTGAGGACTATTCGACAGTCAAGTCTCAAAGTGCCTGGAAAACAGGTTAGTATGTGTGTGTGTGTGTGTGTGGTTGAGTATGTGAGTGTGTGTGCATCATTTGAAGGACAGATGTCAAACGGGAAACGAGAGGTAGGACAAAAGCAGGGACTGAGATAAAGACGTCTGATTTTGGCCAGAGGAGTAAAAGAGAAGGATGAACGAAGGGATTATGGTATTTAGAATGGATGAGAGAGAGAGAGAAAGAAAGAGAGAGAGAGAGAGAGAGAGAGAGCGAGAGAGAGAATGCAGTCTGGTTGAAAGCTAGAAAGCTGGTTATTCTATACACACACACACACACCTCACAGCTTTTCAGCTGGCTCGATACACACATGCACGGAAGGGCTCACTGTAATCATGTGTTTAAATAGCCACATTCTCCCTATATTGTATATTACCCCAGGTTTCTGCCTATTTGACTGTGCTTCTGTCTTGCTGCCTCACGCACGCACGCGTGCACACACACACACACACACACACACACACACACATACACACATACACACACATACACACATACACACACAGATTTCATTTGACTGCTGTCTCTGTGGCTCTCTGGCTAAGGGCTGACTGATGAGCTCAAAAAAGAATGACAAGTTGGAGTGCAGGGAAAGCTGGCCTAGGTAAAAGGGAGAGAGGAGGGGGTGAGAGAGGCACAGATAGGGTGGAGGAAAGAAAACAGAAAAGCGCTCTGGTGACATTTAAGAGAAAGATCGATGTTTCCGCTGTTGAATGAGGTGAGAAAACACTGCCCTGACATTAACACTGAACACACAGATAAACAGATAGAGAGGGAGGGGGAGAGAGAGAGAGATGGAGAGGTGGAGGGAAGGGAGGGGAGAAAGAGGGAAAGAGAGTGAGAGGGGGGTAAAGGGAGAGAAAGAGAGAGCGAGAGAGGCAAAGAGAGAAAAATGGAGAGGAGATGGAGGGTGCGAGAGAGGGGGTTAGAGATAGAGAGAGGAAAAGAGGGAGAGGAAGAGAGGAGGATGCATGCAAGAGTGAGAGGGGAGGAGAGAGAAAGGGAGAGAGAGGGTGAGACGGGATGATGAGAGGAAGAGTGAAAGAAGAAGAGAGAGAGGAGAGTAAGGGGGAGAGAGACAGGGTAGATGAAGAGAGAGAGAAAAAGAGAGGAGGTTGAGTGCAAGAGTATGAAAGCGATAGAAAGAAGGAGGTTGAGAGCAAGTAAAGTGGGAGAAAAGGGAGATGAGGAGGAAGAGAAAGGGGGGAGGGAGAGAGGGAGAGAGAGGTAAAGAGAGAGAGAGAAAGAGAGAGAGAGAGAGAGAGAGAGAGAGAGAGAGAGAGAGAGAGAGAGAATGAGTGGATATGGAAATGCCTGAAAGGCCTCTTGAATGTGACTAAATAGAGAATGGCCAGGAGTAAAGGGAGTGACATAGGGAGGGGGAGAGAAAGAGAGAGAGAGAGAGAGGCAGTAGAAGAGAAAAACATAATAAATGGGTGAAGGTATGAGTGTTGGTAATGAGGAAACACTATATGGGCAAAAGTATTGGGACACCTGCCCTTTCATTGTTTCTTCTAAACTCAAGGGCATTTAAAAAGAGTTTTGTTGATGTAACTGTCTCTACCATCCAGGGAAGAAGGCTTTCTACTAGATATTGGAGTATTGCTGTGAGGATTTGATTGCATTCAGTGTCTAAAAATTCAGTGAGGTCAGGTTGTTGTCAACTGAAAAGTACTGGATGAAGCGCCATAATTTCAGAGAACACATTTTCACTGCTCTACAGCTCAATGCTGGGGGGCTGTATACCCCTATGGCCCACACCTGGAATTAGGCATGATGCCAATAATGTTTATCTGCTGCAGAGAGTCCTACTCTATTAGCAGTGCTTCTCTACAGGGACAAGACAAGCTGTGTTTGCATTGCACATCTGTGTCAGCAATGGGTGCAGCTTGAAGTATTTTTTGAATTTATTCATTAGAATGGGTGTCCACAAACATTTGGCATGATGATGATGATTATTATTATTATTATTATTATTATTATTGTTATTGTTATTATTATAAAAACAGAAATAAATTTCCTAACACCCCCCTCTTCCTTCTTCTTCCTCCTCTAGGACTGTCATATTACATCCCCAGTCCTCCCTCCATCTCTCCCTCTTTCTTTGTTTCTTGGCACAGAGGAGGCTGTGTTTTGCCGGGAGACGAATGGATGAATGGATCTGTAAACTGATGCTGAGACGCCAGGAGACAGAGTATGGAAGCTGACGATGAAAATAGAGGAATAGAATAAGACTGATAATCGACAGGAAAAAAACAAAAAAACACACACACCTGGAATGAGGGATAAGCTCAGGTGGAAAAAAAGAAAACTAAACAAAGGGAAAAATGAACAGATGAAGAGGAGGAGACCAGCAGAGGGGAGAACGAGCGAGGGAGCGGCAGGAAAACGACGGAAAGGAAGAATGAGAGTGGGATTCTAGTGGGGGGGGAAGAGAACAACAGAAAAAGAAAGAAAGCACACGAAGACGACTGACAACTAGGGGCCTACACAACAGAAGCTGAATAGAGCTGTGTGAGTGTGTGATGGCCCCAGGTGAGAGAGAGGGGCTTTTAGCAGGGGAACATTCTGGAAGAAAGGAGAATAAAGGCAATTTCTCACTACAAAGCTAAAATGGATACAAATGTTCAATTGCGGGCATAAATCGACCTAAATCCCTAAACACACACACACACACAACGCCTTTCATGTGTGTGTGGACACAGTCCCTTCCCGAACTGTGGATACACACCTGAGCCTGGACACGTGCTCACCAAACACGTACATGCACACACGGCTGGAAAACACATGCACGGCGCGGCCACACGCAGGCCTGGAAACACACCCCTGCCTCTGGAAATGAAGAGCTGACCGAGTCCTCGCAAAGACACAGACGACAAAGGTAACCAGGGGCTTTGGGGAAAAAATATGCCTTAATTCTGTGCACACACAAACAAGTAGGGAAGGTTTTTTCCTTATTCATGAACAGACCAGTGGCCCAAAATGACTTAAGACTTATTTTAAGATTTTAACACAATTTCAATGTTTCAAGGTTTTCTTGCTAAACGTTCCAGGGTAGGAGGTTTTTCATGATTGTTACCTTACAATTGTTTCAGAGATACAAGCTTTATTTACCACAGCTGCAGAAATACAAACTTTCCTTACGGTACTTTCAGAGATACAAGCTTTATTTACCACAGCTGCAGAAATACAAGCTTTCCTTACAGTACTTTCAGAGATACAAGCTTTCCTTACAGTACTTTCAGAGATACAAGCTTTCCTTACGATACTTTCAGAGATACAAGCTTTCCTTATGATACTTTCAGAGATACAAGCTTTCCTTACAGTACTTTCAGAGACACAAGCTTTCCTTACAGTACTTTCAGAGATACAAGCTTTCCTTATGATGCTTTCAGAGATACAAGCTTTCCTTACAGTACTTTCAGAGACACAAGCTTTTCCTTCAATAATTTAATAGATTCAAGATTTTCTTCAATTGGTTTTCAAATAATTTCAGGCATATGGACGTACACAAGCTTTTCCTTCAATAATTTAATAGATTCAAGATATTCTTCAATTGGTTTTCAAATAATTTCAGGCATATGGACGTACACAAGCTTTTCCATCAATATACAAGCTTTTCCTGCTTCAGATTCAGAAATAATGTTTTCCTTTAGCAGTTTCAGAAATACTAGGTTTTCTTATGAATCTTTCTAATGATTTCTGACATACAAACTTTTCCACCAATTATTTTAGAGATACTGCGTTTGTTTAATGGGTTTAGAAACTCAGGTTTTCTTTTGGTAGTGTCAGCAGTAAAATATCTTCTTACAATATTTATTCGAGTCTGTTTTTTATGATAATTTCACAGAAACAAAGATACAAGATGTTCTCATAATACTGTACAGCTGTTTCAGCTGACTCTCTTCCTTTTCTTTTATTTTCATCTCTATTTTTCCTATTCTAAGAGAACTAATGGTCATTTCCGGTAACAATCAATACTTAATCACAAAAATGCATTCTAGATATAAAGTATAAGATTTTTGTTTGTAGGGGCATAGTCTTCTCGTAGGGGCATAGTCTTCTTGTAGGTTTAGTCTTCTCAGAGTTTTGTCAGCAACAGTATTTGAGCTTTTCTTGTCATTGATCTCTGATTTCATAGTTCTTTTCTGGTTTCATCACCACATTGTGCTTTGATGTTGTGGACGGAGGCTGTGTTGATCTAATTTCTTGGAGATTTTGATGGTGTTGTTTTGGACTGGAATATAATCTATAGGAAGCTTTCAGTGGTAACAGTGCGGTGACATGTCTTTGTGCATTTAATGTTGCTCATGTAATAGTCAAAGCAGATGTAACCGATTGGGCATGCATGGCTTGACTTTAGCAGATGTTGTAACTGTACTAACAATTATGACTGCACACACACACACACACACACACACACACACACACACAAACACAAACACACAGACAGACTCAAATTAAAAACAGATGGGCATTTGCAGAAACACACAGTTATTTATAGTTTGCATCTCACTCATGATGCAGGCCATTTAATATTCCAGCCCTGTTCGTTTCTCTGCCTCTGTCTCTCTGTTTGTCTGTGCCTCTCCTAATCATGCAGCAGAAGCTATGGCAGCGTGGCAGGGGTGCTTATATAAAAACCAACCACAGAAGAAAAAAGCTGTAAGTCTCCAACATTAGGAGACATACCATACTAGACTATCACACTCTTATCCCTACACACACACATACACACACATAAGCAGAGCTGAAGAGTTTGTGATCCTCTTGTCCTAAAGCATCATCATCTCCATGCATATTCATCCTCACACAGACAGGACACTTCACACAGCAGGATTCTCTCCCTACTTATGTCTCTCTGGTGCTCCGCCTCCCTGCTTCTCTGTATTTCTCTCCATCTCTCCTACTCTAACAGAAAACAGAGGAGGGGGTGGGGGTTGCACATAGGCTGGAAAGGGTGCTTACTGTCGCATGCCAACATCAATGCCATCACCCTTTTATTTACAACCTAAGCATGTAAGCACCTGCTTGCTCGCCCTCTCTCTCATTTTTGCACTCTGTCCATCTCCCTAGGGAGGATTCACTTTTTTTTCACACATTTCTCCTCCCTCTCTTCCAATGACCTGAACTCTTCCCAGCCTTCACTTTGCTCCCTTTTATTCCCTCTCCATGTTCTTCCGCCCCCTCACTCTGCTGGCTCACCTCCGTCCTCCTGTCATCCTGTGCCTAACGAGGCTTGCAGTGATCAGTCCCTGACGTCCCACCACCTCCCCTCTCAACGCGGCATGTATGTTGGACAGGGAGTATGAGTTAATTAGCAGTTAGCATGTAGCTGTGAGGGAACAGCAGGCTTTGATGAGACGCATGAGATGTATACAGAGAGAGAGAGAGAGAGAGAGAGAGAGAGAGAGAGGACGAAAGGCTGACATACCCAAATAAGCTTTTATTACATGCCTGTCCGACACTGCCAAAGTCTTCATACCATTAGTGATACTGTATGATAATAACGATACGCTCCAGCTAAGCATATTTCCTGTGGATACAGTCTGTGTGTGTGAGTATACACAGTGTACCTCACTGTGTATTTAAATAAACGTATAACTGGGTCATTACTTCAGATGTGTCAATCCCATGTAGTGGCTCGAGATTTGAGCTGATCCCAGCATATTTTGATAGATCGGGTATTGGCATTCTAAGCCCAGTTAACTTCTGATCCTTCATTTCTTTTCTGCTCTTTAAGCTACAGCCTTTAGCTGTGTTTTTTTTTTTTTTTTTTTTTTTTTTTTTTGTAAAGATAAACTGGCTACTTTTCACATATGGTTGCAAAGTGAACCACATATGGTTTCTGCACTGATTACTGAAATAATGTGTTCTAATAATTATGCATGTTACAATTACAAAGGAACAAAATCAAACTAAATTTGTACCTTCCATGTCCGTGTCCATCGAGTCAAGATTCATGGTGCAGGCGTGGGTTTCACAGGAGCGTTACACATTAACTAAAGACACACAGAGGCACACTAGGCATGAGTATCCTGTTAAAATCATGCCAAGAGCTCAACAGGCAATTCTGGAAGACGCAAGATGAACCCAAGGGTAACAACTAAATAATTTAGACTAAGTGCAAACCTTTGTTCATGTGTCTAATTTGGGAAAAAATAACACTAACGGTGTTAATTAGTGTGTTGGAAGGGGGATTTGAGCCCTGGCCTCAACCCTACTGAGGTGTTCTGGCATGACCTGAGAAGGGTGGTGCATGCAAGGCATCTTAGAAATACTGATGAACTGAAACACATTTAAGGGAGGAATGGTCCATGTTAATGTTTGAAATGGACCCAATTCCTCCTTCGCAATATGCAAACCTTATTTGCAGCTACAGGAAACATTTAAGGAAGGTGGGATCTACAAGTTACGACATTTAAGGGTCCACTTACTTTTTCTAGACTTTTTTTGAGAAAAAAACTCATGTTATTTTACTTGTAACTATAAATATGCCCAGTGTAACAAAGGCTTGGTGGGCATACTTTCTACAGACATATTTTCTGCTGTTTACTGTGAGCGACATGCCACCACATGAAGATGAAGTCTTTTTATTGTGATATTAGCAGACTAGTTTTACTTTGTGTGGCTGCACTATTTATGAAAACAATCAAATGGATCAGACTCAGCCAATACTTGAAAATAGCTTACTTGGATAGAATTGTAAGGTATCAAACTAAATTTGAACACCTCCCAAGAATGACATCATTTGGGTATAGTACTAGAGCTGAATAAAAATTCTAAATTCTTAAGGGTTAAATAAATGTCAATAAGTTATTTCAAAGACATGCAGAATTGATGATGTCTTGCACGTTAATCTATCAGGCATCATTATTTTATACACGCTCTGATCTACTTTTGTTAACTTTTACAGGCAACATTAACTTCTCTCCACCAATTGTTTCTGTCTCTGGCGTGGGAATGCCTACAGCCATGATGTATTTCAGCTACTAGAACTTCTCAATAAATGTCATAAGAACATTTAGTTCATCATGAGTGGAGCTCCCAAAAGAGCTCAAACATCTGAGCTGTAAGAAAAACTGTTCCAGTATTTACCACAGTGAATACGGGCAGAACTGACTAGCACGTGGACCCATGTGTCTGCTAGATCAGATAAGAAGAAAGGAAGCAGACAGGAAAGATGGTTCATTCGGCTTTTTGGACATCCACTTCTCCGAAATGAACGTATTCTACCATTTGCTACCAAAGAACATTGTTTGCCACTTGAAGGCATTCTGGGAGGAAGGAATTATCTTCAGACTGTTCATTTAGGGTATTGACAAGTTAAAAGTGCTGGTCTACAGATGAAAAAAAACACACATGCACAGACACAGAATCCTATCAGACAGAAGGCTTGATCAGTTTCGTCAGTTACTTACTTACATCGATTACTGGCAAGACACCAGACTTTCCCCAGACAAAGCATTTATATCCGCTTAAGAGAAAGCACTGCCTTTGTGTGTGTGTGCAGTGTCCGTATAAATAATGAATAGAAATAACAGGAAATAAGAAAAAAAAATGATGAGAATAAAACAAAGAAAGAGAGAAAGCTTGTGTGTGTAAGAGTAACAAACGCCAGCTCAGTAACTCAGTGAATGTAAAAGTGCAAACCCTTTTATCACTGAGCTTAGAGCACAGAGCAGTTCCCTTCCCTTAACGACACATGGAGCAATGCTTCCAGCTCATTGGTTCTTCAAGTGCAACGCTTGGCCCTGATTGGCCTATTGCTCTTCATAGTCAGCAAATCATAATAAAGCTCCAGGGTCTCTGTGGCCCACTAACCAATCAAATGAGGCATTTCAAGGCAATCTGGAATTGCCACTGGCTAGTTCTTTTTTCAAAAGAATGTGTGTAGCAAATGTCCACACTATGTTGGTGAAAAAAAGGTCTAACCAATAACACCAGGGCCAAGAAAGTGGTCTGGGGCTTTTTACAAAAGCTATATTACTTCAAACTAAAATGGTAAGCATTAAGTTGTGGGTACTGTTAGGGCCTGGCTGATATATTGGTTGGCTCATAATTTCAGCCAATACTGAGGTGGCACAGAGAAGAAATGTGGCAACTGTTTACAGCTGAAAAACAGCAATTAGTTAAAATCAGGAAAACCACAATTTAACTAAATGTGCTTTCACACCTACCTTGTTTGGCCTGGTCCTTCAGTTCCAAACCAAAATAGCAGGTGTTAAAGATGCCTGAGACACAGTCCAGAACAAAGGACCAAAAGAATCGTTTGCAATGTAAAATCACTTTTTTTGGATGGTTCATCTTTTTGGACCCATTACAGGAAGTTGAGGCAGGCTACTCATTAAATATTACAAGAAGAAAAAGAACCTGAAAAGTAGTAAAATACGCCGCACAAGCACATGGGGACAATTATCTATCTATTATCTATCAGATTATATCTGCCAACTGTTGTCATACAATAAGCACATTCATTTGGCAAATGTAAACTAATCTGGAGTACTGTTCTTGAAGCTGGTGCTGCTGGTAGTAATGCCATTCAATTTTCCCAGGAAAGTCCACCAGACAAACTGAAAACACGCTGAAATCAGACGCATGCCCCTATACAAACTAACCAATGTTAAATATAGGAAAAGGCAGCTCATGTAGGTGATGATGAATGGACATAAGTGTATCTTAAAAGGTTCTTTAGTGTGTTTGCAAAACTGCGAGTGTGAATCCAAAGCTAACTAGATCAAATGTATACAATGTAACAAAAACATGAACCTTGGTCCGGACATTTTAGGCGTGAAAAATTTGAACTCCGAAAAATCAAGAATATTAAATTTTATATCCCTGATATATTCAGTTATTGGGATTTTAGCTCTTCAAACACAATATCTTAGTCAGTCGTAGAATGCTCATATGAGTCAGGCCCTAACACAGTTTAGTGTTAGCAGCTGATGTGGCATTGTGGGTAAAAACATTGCCTTCCAGGTGGCAGACTGGGGTTTGGTTCCTCAGTAATTCAATGACCAGTAGCAGACTAGTCCCTCGACTAGTTTCCTGGCCAGTGGCAGACTAGGGTTCGGTTCCTCAGCCTGATCCCTGGCCATTGGCAGACTAGGGTTCCATTTCCGCCTTGTTACACGTTGTTAAAGAGTCCTTGGGCAATCCTCCTTACACTACATTCTCCTACCTGTGTAACATGATTTAAATGTAAGTCACTCTGGATATACCATAATGCCATTAAAAAGGCTTACAAACCTCATGTTATATTTAGGTACTGCACATATTTAAAATCCAAAGGCATACATACAAACCTATGTGTGTGTGTGAGTCAGCATCTTGCACTAAATTATAACACTTTACTGCTCATATTCCATTCCACATTGTCGTCCTATCGTGATTTCATATTACGTGCAAAGGAGAAGCGTATT
Organism: Salminus brasiliensis; assembly: GCF_030463535.1. NCBI lineage: Eukaryota > Metazoa > Chordata > Actinopteri > Characiformes > Bryconidae > Salminus > Salminus brasiliensis. The sequence goes on from NC_132886.1 coordinate 15,899,616, forward strand.
ACTGCTCTTTCTTTGCTGCTTTTAGGCCTAATTGCATCGGCTAATTAGAGTTTACGCTCCATATTCCAGTGGATAAGTAGCATTGCATGGATGGATGGGGATGATTTGCAGTAGAGGTAGTGAGCGTAAAAATTCAGAGTTCAGATCTTCAGGTGCAATTACAATAATTCTGCTGAATCACAGCCCACATCAAAGAGAGCTTGGAGGAGGCTGGGAAAAGAGAGAGGAGTGACGGCTGAGCGAAGGAATGCAGTTATTATTTTAGTGGAGTTTTTCATTCATTTTGTCAAAAACATTGTCTTTCATAAACATGGAGAAGAGAAGAGGCTGATGAAACACAGTTTTTAAAAAAAGCCCAACACATCAGCCGCAGTGGACAGCTAGTGTAGGTAGAGTGAAACACGGAGTGTGTGTACAGCTGGCATAGGGAGGGTGTGAGAGAGAGTGCGAGGGTCAGAATTAAATTAAGAGTGAGTGTGTGTGTGTGTGCATGTGTGAATGTACTTTTGTGTTAGACTCTACCACAAGCCTGAGGGGAACACACACACACACACACTCTCCAAGATTTACCAAAAATGAAAACATTCACACTCTGCTTTTCTTCTTCTCACTCTTTTCTCCCCTTTGGCTTTAAAGCAAACGCTCGTGTGTCTCTTCTTGCTATTTTTTCCCTTTTGGTGTTATTCTCATGAGTCATCTCTCTCTCCCCTTTTCCGTTTCTCTATATTTGTCCTCTATCTCTCCATCTGCCATTTCCTCATATGCTTCTTCCCTCTTCTTTCCCCTTCTCCCTGTCTCCCCCTCCTATCTGTGCCTGTAATTAGTCAGCTCAATCCCTCCTTCTCTCTTCAAGTCTGAAAGGATGTGATGGATGACTGCTGTCAGTGTTTTATCCTCCTCCATATTTCTGCGGCAGCGGTGAGTGTGCATGTGTGTGAGCGCGTGCGCGTGTGTGTATGGGGAAATCGGATGACGGAGGGATGACAGAGTGAGATGAAGGGGGAGAATTAGAAAGAAGGAAGGAGTGAAACAGATAGCTGGAATAATCCATCTGGGGATGGTCATAAGTTTATGTATGTGCATGATTACTTGCCGGTAGTAGATATGTGTGTGTGTATGTGTGTGTGTCTGTGTATACTGTTTACTACTATTCTTGTGGGGACCAGATGACATTTTTGTACTTATGGGGATATTTTTTGTGGTCCCAACAAGTTTAAATGCTGGAACCTGGAAAAACACCTGGAACTTAAGGAGTGATTAATGAAATGATTTACTTTGGTTACTGATGTTAAGGTTAGGTGTAGATGCAGTGTTAATGAGCTACTGTAACAATTAGGTCAATGGAACCCACAAGTATACTAAGACAGATGTGTGTGCTTAGAGTCTATGTTGAAAAAAAAAAAGCCATAAATTAATCTTACAGGATCTAGTCTTTCGGTTCAGTACTGGCCAGTGCCTTAGCCATTGTCAGACTAGTGTTTGGTCCCTCGGCTAGTTCCCTGGCCAGTGGCAGATTAGGGTTCGGTTCCTCGGCTAGTTCCCTGGCCAGTGGCGGACTAGGGTTTGGTCCCTCGGCTAGTTCCCTGGCCAGTGGCAGATTAGGGTTCGGTTCCTCGGCTAGTTCCCTGGCCAGTGGCGGACTAGGGTTTGGTCCCTCTGCTAGTTCCCTGGCCAGTGGCAGATTAGGGTTCGGTTCCTCTGCTATTTCCCTGGCCAGTAGCAGACTAGGGTTTGGTTTCTCGGCTAGTTCCCTGGCCAGTGGCGGACTAGGGTTTGGTTCCTCGGCTAGTTCCCTGGCCAGTGGCAGATTAGGGTTCGTTTCCTCTGCTATTTCCCTGGCCAGTAGCAGTCTATGGTTTGGTTCCTAGGCTAGTTCCCTGGCCAATGGCAGACTAGGGTTTGGGTCCTCGGCTAGTTCCCTGGCCAGTGGCAGATCAGGGTTCGGTTCCTCTGCTATTTCCCTGGCCAGTAGCAGACTAGTGCTTGGTTCCTCGGCTAGTTCCCTGGCCATTGGCAGACTAGGGTTCCATTTCTACCTTGTTACACTAATAAGAGTCTTTGGGCAATCCTTCTTACACTACATCCCCACAAGTATAGACAAGACAGATGTGTGTGCTTAGAGTCTATCTTTAAAAAAGCCATGAATTAATCTTACAAGATGTAGTTTTCGGTTCAGTGCTGGCAATAACTGTGTTGAAGCAATGTACACTTTATGTCCAAAAGTAATCTTTTTGTTTTTATATGCAAACACAGATGTTCAGTTGAGTTGTGGAGCAGTGGAACTGTGCTCTCTAGAATGATGGTGCTTCATACAATATTCCTGGGATGATTTGGTTAGCTGAGAATGAATCAGGTGACCATCCAACATCCTGACCTCACAAACGCTCTTGCCACTGCAAAATCTAGATGAAAGCCTTACCTGGATAGTAAAAACAGTTACTCCAACAAAAGCAGAATACACTTTTTTAATACCCTTGATTTCGGAAGAAACAATGAATAAGCAGGTGTCCCAACACTTTTGCACATAGAGCGTATCTTTAAGATGAGTTTGTGATCCAGAGCTAATCATTTAACATGGCTCTCATGGCTGAATGCAATCAAATCCTCCAAGCAAATGTTCCAACATCTAGTGTAAATCCTATCTCAAAAAAAGTGGATGCTGATACTGAAAAGGGGGTAAACTTAGTATCTCTGAATAACCTTGAAATGTAGTGATTCAGGTAGGATTGATGCAGACAAATGAAGACAATTCCATGATAAACTCTGTCGGGGTACAGCAGGAAGGGCATGCGTCAAGATCTGATGCAAAAAAAAAAACAGACTTAAGGACACTTAAGTCAGCTCTGAAAAGTCTTCTAATAAATCAAAAGACAGGATGCACCTCTGAAAAACTACAGCTGCTTTGGGATGGATTTTTGGGGGCGAGTTGTTTGAAATGTGTTTTCTAGCTTCCTAGAGAAACATTAACTGTCTTCTGTGTTCGCCAGCAATCGATAAAAAAAGGAAAACAACAAAAAACAAAAACACAAGAAAGGCAGCGCAAGTGAGTGCACATACTTCCCAACATTCTCCCAAAAACTGACCTCAACCCACCCCTGGACACAATTCCTGTTACTGTAAGTAGTTAAGTGTGAAGAAGATGAGCTGATTTTAGAGAGGCGTTAAGTAAAGATCAAGATTACAGTATTATTTGTGTTTTATACAATTTTAGAGTGACTGAGTGAAAAAAGTAACAGTGCACCATGCAAAAGGTTGGCCACCCCAGGATATTTAAGCTCTCAAATACCTTTAACCATGGTCTTAGACCTTAATTAGCATATTCCATTAGCACAGTCATCATAAGAAAAGGCTGAGTGATGCAAATTTCTTTAGAAATACTCTGATTATCTTGTTCCAGCTATAAGCACTCATTATCATGGGGCAGTGGAGGCTTAGCAGTTAGAGCTCCAGGCTATTGATGACAGGGTTGTGGGTTTGATACCTGGGCTCGGCAAGCTGCCACGGTTGGGCCCTTAAGCAAGGCCTTTTACCATCTCTGCTCCCCGTGCGCTCACTACCCCTAGTTCACTAGAGTGCCCCTAGTGTGTGTGTGTGTTCATTACCACAGATGGGTAAATGCGGAGGACACATTGAGCTGTATATAGTGCAGTGACAAATACGTGCACCTTTACCTTTTTAGCTTTTTATTATTGGCTTGTCTAAGCAACTGCTCAATAACCAGAGAAGTCTATAAGAAGACAGCAAAGCATTTTCAGGTAGCTGGTTCCTCGATTCGTATTGCACGGAGAAACGGATCAGGAATGGTGGAGGTCAAGTTGAAAAAGAAAGAGAGAACTGCTTTGGATTGCCATTTGACTGTTAGAAGAAAAAAAAAACCTTCAGGATGATTAAACTGATTTAACAGTGGTGGTTCACTCTTCTACTGATCAACGATACCTGCATTAATGTGACCTTCATGTAATGCCCTGTGGCCTAGCGCTAAAATAGAACTTTTTGGACGCAATGAGCAGAGGTGTGTTTGAAGAATAAAGGGTGCTAATTTTATGAAAAGATCACCTCTCCAAACACAGGGCGAATCCATCTTGCTTTGGGCTTTTCCTGGGTAATTTACTAGGTACTTAAGCGTGTTTTGAAAGAACAGTTCCAAGTCCTATTTCAGGAATAAGTGTTATCTCAATTTAGGAATTGTGTCTGATTTAACAGCATCTTAAATCATATCATGTTAGGAAATCCTAAACTGCTGAATCATGGTCCAATTCCAGATTTCTCCTCAATGCCCGAAGGCATTCGTTCAAATTCACCACCACCACCACCAGCAGCACAGCTGATTTAACATAATGCAGCACTGATTAGTCAAGCCGAACGTCCTCAACGAGAGGTTTGGAAATGAATAAATGGTCATTTATTGACTTACAGTATTAATGTATAACTAGGGGTGTACTGTAAACCATCAACCACAGTACAGTGTGTGACATCACCAATCAGTAAGCTCCTACAGGGCCCCCACCCTGTGGCTCTCTAAAATGCAAATGGGGGAATTAGCTTATTTGGCCATGTACTAGATAGTAACAGAACAGAAATTAGGCACAATTACCGGCAGCTTTTTAAATACCGCCCAAGCTTACTTGCACGTCTGTCTGTTCAAACTGAATGGAAAGACACCTGTGTTAGTCTTTGTTATTGTTGTACTGTACTTGTACCGAACTGTGAGCTCCAAACTGCGGATCCGAACTGAAACAGATCTTTTGTGTACCATTACACCTCTAGTCATCTGTATTTACTCTAGTGGTTTTTACTGAACACTGCTCACAGCTATTTAAATATAAGCTATTACTTTACTTGGATTGTGCATTATAGATGTCTCATAGATGCTCACCTTCAGCTAAGTACCTTGATAAAGTCTAATCCATCTAAGAACATCAAATTTGGTAACACTTTACTTGGATGGTCCATTGTAGATGTATCATAGATGCTCACCTGACTTTCAGCTAACATTCAAATGAATGTCTATTAAAAGCAACTGAACTCTAAGTAGAATGTAAATAACTGTGTATGAATGTAACCTTCACCTAACCCTAACCTAAGGTACAGGGTTGCAATCAATAGACAACCATTTACATTTAACTTACAGTTCAATTGCATTTAATAGACATTCATTTGAATGTTAGCTGAAAGTCAGGTGAGCATCTATGACACATCTACAATGGACCATCCAAGTAAAGTGTTACCAAATTTTATGTTCTTAGATGGATTAGAGTTTATCAAGGTACTGTAAGACAATCTCTTAGCAGAGTAGCAGCATTCTGAAAGCATGGGCTCATTAGCGAGGAGTTGCTCCCTGTCTTTGCCAACTTAAGACCCACCTCTTCCAAGAGTACTTGGGCAAAGTGTAGTGCAGAGTATTGTGGTCCCCACACTGACTTTTGCATTTGGTCTTATCTAATCTAAGGTATTTTTGGATCCTAGTCTACACAAACTAGCTAAGGGTATTTTTCTGAGTAAACAGCAAAGCACCTGTGTCTGCTAAATGCCTTAAATGTAAAATGTAACTTTAATAATGCAATAATGTAAAAAAACAACACTCAACTGTATTAATACTGCTCAGCACTTCGGCGGAACAAGCAGAACAAACTGATCACTGGCATATCCTCATCTTGAACTCACACTATCAACTTCATTTAGGGTTTCACTCTCTCTGCTAATTGAGAATTCCGACGTGAAGCGCTGGGTAAAATATTAGCAGAAACTTCTATCCGTTTTACCATAAACAGGTATCTGTGATAAACATCCTGTCAAAATCTATTCATATCAAACCTAAATTAAAATTTCCAGGAGGCTTCTTCCTCACTGCCTTCCATTAATCTCACTCAAAAGACACCCCCCCCCCCCCCCCCCCCCCCACACACACACACACACACATACACACTCATCAGAATATAACACCAGACAAGAGAGCAGGAATTAATCAGGGATTAACTTAATAAACACAGAAACAATATGCTACACAAAGGAAAGGCTGAGGCCTCACTAGCAAGCCTTGCCCTTCAGTTTGCTTCTTTCATCTACAGCAAGCGTGGAAGCCAAAGATCAGGCAGTAAGGTTAAAGTTCCCTGCGGCTCTGTGTTTGTGTCAGAGCAGAATTTAATGTGCAGGATGCCCACTAGCCCCCTGCAGTCACAGACTGCAGCAGCGAAAATGCTGGCATAATGGCACTGCTATTGAAGCCTATTCAACAGCAGCAATCAGTACTGACCAACGCTGTTTTCGCCCAGTGGTAGTGTTGCCTTCACTCACCGCTCAGCCTGGCTTACTGATGTTCATACTCAGTTCACATGAGTCTACACTTCCACTCTGCACTCACATGAATCAGTGCTCAGCCCCACATACCACGATGGGGTGTGGTGGGGACAGTGAAGCTGCTAAAGGATAGCTCTGTTTGTGTGTATGTGAGAAGGAAAGAAAAGTAGGGGGGGGGGGGCTTGAGTAAGATAGTGCTGCAGAGGATGCTAAGTGCATCCTAAAAGATTCTCAACACTATAGTGTGTGTGTGTGTGTGTGTGTGTGTGTGTGACTGAAAAAGCCTGACTGGGGATTTGCTAAGTGCAGAAAGATGTTCCAACTGTCCGGCTGGGCATCCAGTCTCTACATTAGATGCTAAGTGGCCTCGCGTGTATGTGTGTGCGTACACACACATAGACTCAGGCACAAACACACTGGGCATGCATTTTGCACTCATGCTAGGTATTCCCAGTATGAATTATGTAGAACATTATGGATTACAGAGGGATTATCACAATTTGTCCCTTCGATTCATGCCCTGCCAGCCCTCCTGTTCACCGAACACACTCACACAGACACATCAGATCCCTCCACAGGTAGAATGGCCAATAGAACGGTGTAGTGAAGCAAAGTAACTTGGTGAAAAAATAAACGACACACATAACAAACTGAAATAAAGTAAAGAGAAAAGTAGAGAAGATGAGTGAAGTAATCAAAGGGAGAGAATGGAGGGGGGTGTGGACGAATCAGAATGTAAAAGAAGGTGTGCTATTTATCCTGGCAGGCTGGATCGATGGAGCAAAGGAGAGAAAGACAAGAGCTGTTTCAGCTGCTTAGCTCTTAGATGACTTGTGCTTTCAGAGACAGAGAGGGAGAGAGAGGAAAAAAAGAAAGAGAGAAGGGGTGGTTTGTTTAAAGTTTAAAGTTTTAAATTGCTTCTTAGGTTACCTGAAGGGCAGATGGAGGAAAAGCAGTGGGAGATAAGCAGAACAATACAGTGTAAAAGTGTAAAAGAGAGTAAAGGAGGAGTTGTAGGAGGAGGAGGAGGAAGAGAAAAAGAGAAGAAGGAAGGTTGCAGAGGGCAGAGCATCAATGCAAAGTCAGACATAAGGCGAATGGTAAGAAGGAGATGGAGGAGATACCTGAGAGTGAGAAACTCTGATTTCCCTCTCTCTCCCTCCCCAAAGTCTCTTGACGATTCTACTCTTCCACCCTGTTATCTTAAAAAGTAATAGGCTTATGCATGTGCAGAGGTGGATAAGATTAGTTTGAATGCCTACTTAAGCAGAAGAATACATTAAAATACATCAACGAGTCATTAAAACAATGACTCACTAAACAACGCTGTCATATCAAAACCTTGTAACTCACCTAACACTGCAAGAACCTTTAAGAACTGCTTCAAGTCAGCTTAAAATCAGTATTTCGGAGATAGAAAGTTTGGAGGAACACCATTCGTAAAGCAACAGGATGCATACATACCCTTCTTAAATGATATAGGCCAATATATACATTTATATATTGTCGCTGTCACGCGAAAACCTTGCATCTTCATTTTTGATGCTTTACACTTGTTGGCATAGTTCTAATTTGTAATGTCACAATTGACAAAATGACAAACACTCTAGTCTTTGTGATACTTTTGGTTTGTTAAAGTTATTCACCTTTAGTCACCTTATTTTCCATTTGTCAGCCAAAGGGGACGGTATCTTTACATACATGTTTACATACAATAAGTAGTTCAATATGCTCAGCTTTAGAGGGTGTCACAAAAAGGAGGAGAATTTTGCTTGAGTTATGAACACAACATGAAGAGATAAGAGTGTTGTGGGGAACCATATAATATATCCACAACCTTCCCAAAATAAAAAAGAGGACCTGCATCTATGGATGATGAAGATAAGTTAAAGCATCTACTCAAATGTTCATATGTCTGCTCTTACCATTTTGTAGAGGGGGAGCCAACACCAGAACAACACCTGTGAGGCTCTTAGGTTAACGTAGTCTTAGGCTAACGTCTTACATAGCAGCCTCACAAACACCCAACGTGTCTGCTTCACTGAGTTCAGTAAGATCAGACGTATGGACATTTTAAATTGAGTGCCTTCAACCACAGACGCAGGTCCTCTTCTTTAGATGGTGGATGATATAAGTTATGCCGCCCCACAGCACTCAGAGCTGTTTATGTTGTTTTCAGAAGCTAGCTAGCTCCATAAGCTGTGCTCTAACTATTGCTAGATACTTTATAATCAGTGTCCACAGCAGTAGGCTACTTCAGACTGCATCCACTTTAAATATGATACAGCCATAAACCATTTGATATGGAATGCCTGGAAATATGAACTTAAGGACAGAAGAGACAAACTCTTAAAAGTGGGTGTAGCAAAATGAGGTGAATAAATCTAGCTTTAGGTCAGATGACTATGTAGATGTCAAATAAGGCTTATGTAGAGCCTCACAGTGAACTAAACAAAAGACTTTCATCACCTAATCAGTATTTATTAGCATAGAGCATTTAATTGACTCTGCACTTTTTGTTTGGTCTACACAAGCTTGAGAATCAGATGTGTACAACAGCAAATTAATTAAGGGTGAGAGAGAGCAAGAGAGAGAGGACTATCAAACAGAGTCAGCACAAAGTGCATTAGCCAAAGTCTGCAAATACAGTAACACCTTTAATAGTATGGGGGATATACTGACGCTACTTATTTAGGTATTAAACTACAGTGTGAATCCAATCATATGCTATTACTTAGCTAGGGGTTTGTTCACTGCAAAGGTGAGCCAGCGTTAATGTATTAGTGTAGATCTTGGCTAATGCACTTTGTGCTGACTTTGTGTAATGCTTACTTAGCTGTAGCTAGCTGATTACGTGCACTGAGTGGAGGCACATGAGAGCATTAGCCAGAAACGTTAATGTAGGATAAACCTGTTGGTGTGAAAGCAACATAATGTTTACCTGACTCAGCCGAGATTACAGTGGTTTTGGTCTCAAATCGACTTATGGGGGCGGTATTATGTAGGTTTAGGATCTGATTGGCTAACATATGCAAAGCTTCCATAAGAATCAACAGCATGTCCACCCTTATGATGTTCTTAGGCTTTATTTTTGTTACCGTTTCTCCTTCATTGTCTCTCTTATGACTGGTTGATTACGATAGGGTCTATTTAATGAGTCACTGTTAAGAATAGGTGAGGAGGTGGCTCCTTCTGTGGATCCCACCATTTAAACATTAAAAAAGGAAGGAACATACACATACTAAAAGACTGCTCCTCTGCTGTTTGTCCTTGAAGGATGGATTGATGGAACAATCATGTAATTATTTCATAAAGCTTTCTGCAGTTAAATGAAACAAATAGCACTTTAAGAAAGTCATTCTGGATGTTTAAACACTATTATGTATCATAACGCAGTTGTGCTGAATTCAAGTGGTGGTGGAAAAATGGGGAAATACCAATTTTCTAGTTTATAAAACACATTTCAGATGTCAGAAGTCGAGATCAAAGTGATAATACGAGCTTGTATATTTTCTCCTACAGAAAACTTTACGTACAATCGGTGATAAATGTGCAAAAACATACCTGATCTATGTGCTGTTTTCCATGTGGTGAGCGTAGGCTTTCAACATGCACCCGAACGGTGTGAGACCATATTTACAAGTTAACCATCTGGTATGCAAAACCCTCTGATGATCACCGGAATCCAGCATTAGTTCCCACCTTACAACTTGACTTGCAAAAAGGCACATTTTGTAATCTCACTTTCAAGTATTACTCCACCGTAGGCACCTGGAACCTAGCAAAGGCCATCACTTAATGGAACATTGTGGAACATCAGTAGACTTTTACTGTAATCTATTTTGTGTTCTAGCAATCTCAAACTAGCCACAAATACAGCAAATAAACTATAGTATTAGGGATGCCTTAATCCAATCCAGACAGCATATTATGAGGCAGATCCAGTTCCAATCTATTGTTATTCCCACTGTGTTTTAGTAGAGAACTATCTGGTGTCCTCTAGGTAGCGTCATTCATAGCCTGGAGCAGTTAGGAGTATTCTAAGAAGACAACAAACCAGCTTATAGTCTGCAGTATGAACTATTTTATGGTGGAACATGACCAATAATTGAATTATTATTATTATTATAATTGTTTGAGCTGCCTTTCCTCCAGACATGTTTTCTCCCATTGTTGCCCATGCTGTCAAAACCATGTGGGGAAATATTGATTAGAATGGAAATTGTCTTGGAAAAGCCTTGTTGAGCAGTCTTGCATAACTGTGAAAGAGGCATAGCGATGAAATCCCTCATACCCATTCAGGTCATATCCATTAGGTTCAGATGTCTATGTGGTAGGCCAAAGAAATCTGATTCAGTGTGAGTCTAGACATCAGGGTGGTAAGTGGTGCAGCTGGTTAAGTGGTTTGGGTCGTATCGTTGAGTTTGATTATGCTCTAGCCATCAGTGGCTAGCAGTCCAAGAGAGCTGAATTGGCTCTGCAGCTCTCTGCTCTAAGGATGGCCTAGTTCCCCTCTCTTGCAGTAGTGCTGGCCAATTATGAGCAACTGCCAGTTTATTGCCAACAGAGCTGGGCAGTCTGCAACTCCAAGCAAATTCAACTGCCCTATGGTGTTCTGTGAGCAGCAGTTCCAAAAGATGTGGTAGTTGGCTTCATGTGTTTCAGAGGTTTGTGCAGTGTAATAGGGTAGATTTGGACAGTGAATGGCATTAGAATGAGGAGATAATTGGGTAAAAATAAATAAACAAAATGTTTATAGCGGTGAGACACAGTTCTAAAACCTTCACTGAACCAGGCATTTCTTTAAACTGTGGTGAAAACATTACTGGACAATATTTTCATGTGTCGGCCTGCTTTTATAGAACTGTTCAGTATTACGCAGAGACTTTCCTGTGGGGTTTATTTGATGCTCATTAAAATGTTCAACCTGACCCCAATATATAAATAAAATGTTTTACATTTAATGTCTTTCTGGAGATGTTTTACTTGGGTGCGCACAAATGCATACACTAGACTAAGAAGAACCTAGACCATTCATGCATCTGCATTACAGTAACCATATGGATCTGTGGTACAGTAACTATTTTGCCTGGATTCTCTAGAGAGATCCACTGTGGTTGGTAGATCAGTGTTGATGACTCACTGCGGTGGTGGATTCAGTTGATTCTGGTTATTTGGGTTGCGGTTAGCCCACTTTTTTCCACCAGTGTGAGATGTACACTGGGGAAGGAGTGGATGCTCCATACATGACTAAGGGTGCTACTGTGCTATAAAGGAATTTTACGCACGATAAAGCACGTATTGCCCATGCTGAGAAGATAGTGTGTAGTTTTCAGTGTGTACAAGCACTTTTCTGCAGCAGGCAATGGCCTCAGTGTGAAACAAATGACACACACACCTGCATGCATGCGCGCACACAGTCTACTAGGCTTAAGAGGAAAGCAATTCTTTGTTCTGAAGCTTATATTTGATAGGAAAGAAAATGTGAAGGGATATGATAAAGGATATAGCATCTAAACCCTTTTTTTTCTTTCTTTCCCTCTAGGTCTGTGGATAAACCCCCTTTCTACCATGCAAGACTCCCCACCCCCCCAGTCACAAAAATCACACCCGTCCCACATTTTACGCCATCATCTGAGCAACACACACTCCTCTTCTCTTCCCCTTCAACCATCAATCCATTCTCAGCCACTTCTCCTCAAGCCCTCACACAAACTCCCACCATCACCTCCTTCTCTTTGTCCAAAGTACACCTACAGTTACCTGGCCCCTTCCACATTACCCCCAAGCCAACCTCTACCCTCCCTCCACTGGCTGACACTGGTCACGTGTGCATGCTTACTACCTGCTCTAATAGGACGGATTCCTGGAGCACTGGCTGGGGAGACGTGGGGCGTGGTCTCTGCGTGTCCTTTCCACTGCGTGTGCCGGAATTTATCCGAGTCTCTTAGCACACTCTGCGCAGACAAAGGTCTCCTCTTCGTTCCGCCAAACATTGACCGCCGGACTGTCGAGCTCCGCCTTGCTGACAACTTCATCCGAGAGGTGGGGGGTGCAGACTTTGCAAACATGACCGGGCTAGTGGATCTAACATTGTCCCGAAACACCATCAACTACATCAAGCCAATGGCGTTTGCGGACCTCGAGAGTCTCCGCTCGTTGCACCTGGATGGGAATCGTCTGATGTCCCTCGGCCCCAGAGACTTAGCAGGCATGCTAAACCTGCAGCACCTCATCCTGAACAACAACCAGCTCATCAACATTTCTTCTGATGCCTTTGATGACTTCCTCCTCACATTGGAAGACCTGGACCTGTCCTACAACAATCTGCGCAAAGCACCCTGGGATGCCATTCAGAACATGGCCAGCTTGCACACACTAAACCTCGACCACAACCTCATTGACCAGATTGCTGAAGGCTCTTTCAGCGAGCTCTATAAACTTGCTCGGTTAGACATGACCTCAAATCGCCTTCAGACTCTACCACCTGATCCCTTGTTTGCAAGGTCCCAGACGGGGGTCATAAGCCCAACCCCGTACAATGCAGTAGTCAGTTTGAACTTTGGAGGAAACCCCTTGCACTGTAACTGTGAGCTTCTCTGGTTGCGCAGGCTGATTCGCAGTGATGATATGGAGACGTGTGCCACACCAGTTCACCTGGCAGGACGTTACTTCTGGTCAATACCTGAGGAGGAATTCACCTGTGAGCCTCCGCTTATCACTCGCCATACACACAAACTCTGGGTGTTAGAGGGCCAAAGGGCAACACTCAAATGCAGAGCTATCGGAGACCCTGAGCCGGTGGTGCACTGGGTTTCACCTGATGACCGGATTATTGCCAACTCCAGTCGTACTACATCGTTTCGGAACGGGACACTTGAGCTCCTAGTGACTGTGGCCCGGGATGATGGGGCCTACACCTGCATTGCAATCAATGCCGCAGGTGAAGCCACTGCAATAATCGACCTTAAGGTAATTCCTCTTCCTCACCGAGGCAACGGAACAGTACCTTTAGCTCGGGACCCAGGGTCATCAGATATTACCAGAGGAAAGACATCCAATGGGCAGAGCCCCAGCCAGGATGCTAATGCTGACCCAAAGGAAGTAAGAGAGGATGTAGAGGTGGAGGCCGAGGATGGAGGAAGTGAAGGAGGAGAAGACCAGCTTGTGGAGGTGCAGGGAGTGACCTCCACCTCAGCACAAGTGCGGTGGGATATTGGCCGACTGTCAGGGACGTACCTGGTTTGGATGTACCAGATCCAGTACAACTGCACCGCTGATGAAACCCTGGTGTATCGGTGAGTCAAACCCACAACACGTTACAATTGCCACTACAATCCTGCAAACACTGTTCACTAATGTAGTCTTTGACTAAATAAGGAAGCCTAGAGGTAACTGACCTATTTGTGTAGGGTACAAAGAATTGACAAAAGCTCACTTGTAGATATGCAGTGCTCTGCAAGAAACATCCTTGTACATATTCATATAAAAGATCTAGCTGTGGCTTGGCAGCAATTTAAAACAGTATTATTGTGACATTTCAGACAATGCAGTGACAGAACTACTTGTTAGGTTCAGCCAATATTTAATGCCATTTAATGCCTCAGTTAAGTTGTAAGGGACTGCACTGTATAATAAGCAAGAGAACGGAAAGAAAGAAAGGAAGGAGCCTCTTTTAAAGGAAAAAAATCTAAAGATGTAATCCCTAAAAAGCCAGTCTTTATGACCCGTTTAATTAGTTCTTCCATTGTAGCTTGGAGAAGCTGTAGTCTCACACGTAAAACACTCATATAAACCTTCATTTCTGCAGCCCAAAAGATATAACACCTTTAACAAGGTTAGTATTGCAGCTGGTACTCAGTCAACGTGGTATTTTCTATCACAGCAGTCACATTTACGCCCTCTGACGTCCTGCAATGTTACAGAAATGTATCTGCAGAGGTTTGGTCTTATTCTTGTCAAGTCACCTCCAGGTTGCCCTGAGCCAGATGTTAAATTTGAGAGTGAGGCACTTCTACTATGCTTCTCGAATGATCTGCCTCGTTATGAGCTCCAGTCCAGGTGCTGTCAGGCATTTTCAGAACGTGTTCAATATGCACTTGTGCCCCTAGGAGACATTATCAATGGGAGCTGACATGCACACTCACCATTCCCGTTGCACACTGTAAGACACACACTGTAAGTGACAGGAGGGCTAAAACAGGGATATGAAAAGAGATATGAAAAGAGAATTTGACAGATGGCTTAAAGGGCAGAATAAGTCTTTATAAGAGCTTAACCAATGCACAAGCAATAAGTGTGCCACAAACTATCCCATCAACAGGAGAAGAAGGAAGCCAAGGAGCGAGAGAGCAAGAGAGACAGACATAGAGAGAGAAATATATTATGTTGGACGGCAGGAACTTATCAGGAACAAGTTGCCTCAATGTTCATGCAATATACATGGAGCCTGGTCTTACAAAGTCCACAACAAAAGAAAGAGAAATCTGAACAAAATGTTGCACTTGAAACATGATAAAAACCCTGATCTTGTTCTAATCCTGTCTTCAGCAAATATATTAAGAAATAGGAATATACACAGATACATATATGCATATACACACAAAAATACATGCAGGTAGGTAGGTAGTTGGGTGGTGGGTAGTTGGGTGGGTAGGCAGGTGGATTTAAGTAGGTAGGTACGTTTAGGTAGGTATGTAGATAAAAAGGTAGATAGCTAGATACATATACAATACATTATATGTCCAAATGTTTGTGGACATCCCTTCTAATAAATGCATTCAGATACTTTACATTGCCTCCACCGCTAACACAGATGCGCACATACACACATACAGCTTTTGTAGTACTGCCAATAGAATGAGAGTACTCTCTGGATGCAGATAAACATGAACCTACTGGCACCAAGCCTAATGTCAGGTGTGGGCTAGAGCCTTGAGCTGTGGAGCAGATAAACATGAACCTATCGGCTCAGTGGAGCAGTGGAACTGTATTCTCTGGAATGATGGTGCTCCATCCAATACTTGTGGGTTGAGTTGAGCAGATAGGGATGGATTGGGGATGAGGTAGGGTGTGATCATTCAACATCCTGACCTCACTAATGCTCTCGTCACTGAATGCAACCTTATTCTCACAGCAATGCTCCTATATCTAGGAGAAAGCCTTCATTGGACAGTATTGACAGTTACTCCAACACAGGAAACTCCAAAGCTGGATAAACCCTATTTTTCTATATTCTTGATTTCAAATAAAACAATGCATAAGCAGGTGTCCAAAAATGTTTGTCCATGTAGTGTACATACTAGGGGAGTAAAGATGAACAAAACTAATACTAAAACAACCTGATGCGATACTGTGGCATCTTGATTCTACGCAGTTTTTAATGTAGCAAAAGTTTGGGTACCTTTGTTTAAATTATATGTTTGGCTGACTTTCTAAGTGAAAATATGCAAACAAACGGAACACAATTGTGCATGTTTTAACACACAATCACTGTGTATTTGCTGAGTTATATATCTTGGGGACAATGTGTAGAAATGTTATTACACATTTTATCAACTTTTACCAGTATGTTTAATGATCTAATGTATATTAGGTAAGAGCTAACTTGTTAGCCTTGAGCTAATATGAGCTTACGGCAAGTGTGCTTTTCCTCCCTGCTCTTGATTTTGAGGTAAAGTAGAAGCAACATACTGTATTTTTGAGGAGACATGGACTGGCCTCCTTGTGTGCTTGCTAGTTTCATGTTATTTCCATATTACTTATGCAGTATACACAGCAGTGAAAGGAGCCCTTGCCTTGCTCCAGCTTGTTGAATGGCTTGCTCGATGCCTGTGCGTTCTGAGAGACTTGTACTAAATGATAGAGTATGACATGACGCAATGCTACATTCCTAACAGATACAGAGGGCAGACAGGAGGAGAGTGGGATGGGTGAAGGCAGGGTTTATATTAGAGGAGCAGAGTGATGTTTAAGGTGAACCGAATGTGTAAGTTAAAAAAAAAAAAAAGGGAAGAAAAGAATTCTGCTCTACCTCACCCACTTCATTTCTCTCTTCCATTTCTCTCTCATCCTCTCTAGGGCTCTAATAATTGCCTGTTTCTGTGTCACCAGCTCGGTGACACTCCCCTGTCAGTTTCATTGCACTAAGAGTGAGTGTGCGTGTGTGTATGTGTGAGTGTGTGTGTGCCTGCATACGCTTACGTGTGCAGGTGCCTTTGTATGTGGCTGATGGGACTGCACTCTAAAATCTAAATCTAAAACACACACACTCAATATAGCCACACACACACACACAAACAGAAATACAGGTAAACACACATACACACACAACAATGAGAGGCACTAGAAGAAAAGGTCAGGCTCTTATTCCAAAGTACACAGCCATGAGTGCTGCATCTGATTGGAGCACCAGAACACTATTTCAGGGGAAGAAAAAAAAAAAAAAATTAAATAAACTAAAATAAAAAATATACAGCTCTGGAAAAACTTAAGAGACCACCCTACATGACTAGTTTCTCATGTTGTACTATGTATAGGCAATGTGTTTAGGGAAATTAACATTTGCATTGTCTTTCATAAACCATGGACAACATTTCCTCTAAATTTCAAATAAAAATCTTTAGAGCATGTATTTGCAGAAATGAAAACCGCTCAAATAATACAACAAAAAATTACTATAATAATTATAATGCAAAGAAGTTATTATTCAAACAACACAGTACTACTATTTGAACTTTCATAGCATTCAAAAAAATACTGTGGTGAAATAACCTTGACTGCTGATCACAGCTTTCATGTCTTGGCAGGCTCTCCACTAGTCTTTTACGTTGCTGTTGGGCGACATTATGCCATTCATAGTCTGCAAATTCAGGTAAAAGATTTGTTTGGTGAAATGCCTGGAATAAAATGACTGCAATACACGTAGAGAATAGAGGTCTCTTATTTTCTTTCCAGGGCTGTGTATATAAATATGTACTGTATCTGTTTAGAGTTGACAGTATGTACATCTGTGTACTCTTTATTATAGCAAACGCCTGCAAGGTCCGCCCTTTGGCTAGTATCACAGCTCGTAAAGGCTTTTTGTAGGAAGCTTAGGATCTTTCAATTCTTGTTTGGGAGCATTCCCCCCATTGCTCCTTGCAAAAGGCTTCTGGTTCTGTGAGATTCTTGGGCTAGCTTGCTGCACTGCTCTTTTGAGGTCTATCCCCAGACTTTTGATGTTTAGGTTGAGGACTGTGAAGCACCATGGCAAAACCTTCAGTTTGTGCACCCTGCTGTAGAAGCCATCCTCTTTTCATCTTCTGCTGTTTTTACAGATGTAGTGTAATGCTTGCATCCAGAATCTGCTGGTATTTAACTGAATCCATTTTCCCCTCTACCAGTAAAATGTTCCCCTGTGCCACTGGCTGCAAGACCAGCCAAAATAATGATCAATCCACCCCGCTGCTTAACAGTCGGAGAGGTGTCCTGAAATTCTGCACTCCAAACATACCTTATTGCTCATTGCTTTCAAAAAAGTTGCTTTAGCTTAACCCAAAATGCATCAGGCTTGTTTAGATGTTCCTTTGAAAACTTCTGTTACTGAATTTATGGTAAGATGCAGGATGACTCTTCCATTAAGGGTGTATATTTATGCAGGTGCCTTTTGGAGATCAGGTCATCTTTTGCTTAATTAACTATTCACAATGACCAGGGGTGCTGAAACTTTTGTGTACCACTGTATATATTCTTGATTTTTGTCCCATCCAGAAGGAGGTAATAACGTGTAAAATTTAATGTCAAATGATTTGAGAAGAACACTACAAGCATGCCTTCTGCATAGGAGATGGAGGATAATGATGTGGCGAGGGCACAACCATATCAAGACCGTGTCTGAAAGTATTAAGAATACTAGGAATGACACGAACAGAGGAGGTTCACAAGTGTGGACTGACTGTGTAAGCAAACATGATGCTAAATTAAGCGAACATGTTATCAAACCCAATTGTACCTACCACACAGAAACAGCCCTTGTCAGACACACATAGAAGCATGCTCAATACAGCAAAGTCACTGAGGCTGCATTACATTACAAGCCTGGTAAATAAATTCTGATTCTGCGCTTGGATCGGATTTGGCTGTATTTCTAAATGTAAGTTTATGTGTCTGTAATGTGAACGAATCTGTCCCTCGATTTTCAAAAAAGCATGAAATACGATTTAACTGTTCACATTCATTTTGCATGCCCATGTATCTGATCTAGGACGACATATGAAAGTGACTCAAATCTGATTTGAAAAGATTGTATTTGACATACCCATACAGTCCTAAATCAAAGGCAGTACTAGCTCTACAGTCCCACTAAGGCAAAAAAAATCTGATTTGAGTGAATGCATGTACCTTATTATTAGACAATCTGTATTAATTACTGTTCTATTAGGAATCATATATGCAAATGACCTCTGCTCTGATTTACCGCCATGTAATATGCCACCGTCAAACAGCAATCCAGCACAAATTATAACCTTTTAATTGTAATGTTAAACAAAGCTAATGTGCTAAATAAGTGAATATACAGTATGTAAAGGTGTTGATTTTTATCATATCACAAAAACAGGGGTTTCAAAATGAGTTGCTTTAACTTAGTGTTTATATACTACATTAATTAATGTTTATGCCTTAGCGTGTAATAAGCCTTGCTGTTGCTGTGTTATGGGGTTGAGATACTATTTATTTTAAAAAGGGAAGAAAATAAGCTCTTCCATTGTAATGGGCTCTTCAAAACAAATCTCCACCCCTAACCGCTTTCCAAAGCTCAATTTTCAGTGACCTTAAGCTGCATTTTTATGTTGACACGAGGTCAAAACAGACCGGGGAAAAAATAAATTTCCAAAAACATCCTCATACACATGGACAGAGCCTTAGCCTGCTTCCAAAGGCCTTCAGGTTATGCACTATAATGCAGACTGCGCCAAGACACATCTGCTTGCCAATAATTCTCTGTCTGTCTTTGTTGTTAACATTGACTTACCACCTGAAGACAGAAACCACTCCCTTCACCTGCCAAAGGTACTTGCCGCCAACATCCATAGTTTAACCTTTTCAGAACTGCGGTGTAGCTGACAGTGCATGTGTCTAGGGCTAAACACGCTGTATAAGGGAAGGTACAGAAATTGAAATTCTGCCCCTGTTCTTTCTACCACTAATCTCACTCCAGCATCCTAATGCAGACTACTAATAGACTAATAACAGCCATTCTCACAACAGCTGGAGAGAAACATGCACAATTAAAAAGTTTGTTTTGCACCTGTTGCATCTGAAAGACAGACTTTTCGAGCAATAATCACGTCTGTGGCATATTTAAACCCAAGCAAATCTTTCTGTGCTGTTCGGGCTGACAGGTGTCGGGGTTGAAAGACAACTGATTGAGTTTCTGCAATTCCCTGATGTGCTCCCCTGCTACAACTGTAGCACATTCACTTGTAACTGCATTTTGGCTTCTGAGCTGCAATTCAATTAGTCGCTGAAGTTTTTATCTTTTCCCCTTTTCAATTTGCTTTTCAAATGGCTTTTGTTTTTGTGTTCCTGAAAGATTAAACAGTGCACATAAATCTGCACTTGCTCATTCTCCTTCTGACGCCTGCCTGTCAGTATTTGCAAACAAGACACATGGCACTACACAGTAACTGTAGTCTTTAAGGATGCATTTCGGTGGCTTTTGTTATGGTCAGTAAAATATTTATTTATCAGCATAAACCTTCATTTTCCTGTGTATGAATCACATGGCTCTCAGTAACGCACAAGGTTATTTATGAGGCTGTCACATTCTCCTCTGTGTGGCCTTGCTTGCTGCTCCAGTTATACTACTGCTGGTCAAACGAGCATATGCAAAACACTGAGCGCATGAGAAATGCAGGAGGGTGAGGCTTATCTCAAAAGCACATAAAAGGAAACATAAAAGGAAATCAGATGAAAGTAAACACAGAAGGAAAAGGTGAATAATGCGCGGTCACTGCAAGGATGCGCTCTGTAATGATTATACTGAAGAGCTAATCGTACATAGACCTAATTTTAGCATTTCCCAGCAAACCGATCTATGCTCTATGATCTATCCATGCTGTAGCCACAAATGAGTTCCTTTTATTGCGGTTCTATTGGGTTGGCCAAGCTTTATTGAATGTTAGCAAAAATCCCATTCAACCTAATGAGCTGAAAGTTGTAGAGCAAAACTAGAGCTGCCTAAATACTTACATTTAGAGTATGCTATTTATTTATTTTGTGGATATGAGTATGTGAAAAAAAAAAACACTGTTAGGATAGATTACTTCCTGGTCTTGTCATGTACTTAAACCCTCCCAAACGTCTACAGGAAGCATCCAATAATCAGTGGCAGTGGCGCCTCAGTGGTAAGAGTGCTGGTTTATTCATCACAGGGTTGTGGGTTTGATACCCAAGTTCACAAAGCTGCCACTGTTGAACCCCTGAGTAAGGCCTTTAGCTGTCTCTACTCCAGAGGTGACATATGGCTAATTCTATGCTCTGACCCTGGCTCGTATTAAATAATACACCTAGCCAATTAAATAATACACCTGAGTGTGTAATAAACCTTTATGAATTAAGGGGTAAAGATGGGACATGAGAACAGAGAACTTTTATACACATTTTATAGCACCCTACCCTTTGGTCGTTCAGAAACCAGGATTACCACCCTGTTCTGACCTCTGTGTGAAATTCTAGCACTCCCTCATTTGATAGAGTGGTTAGTGATTCATAACCCACAATGTTTTTTGCAAATGATTTCATATGGAATAGCCTAGTGGTAAATGTCCAGTCAAAGTGCTGTTGTGGATTTAATGATCTTACACGCCCTGTTTTCAAATATGTCTGGTCACACAGGCAAGCTGTAATGTACGTACATACACTCAGCTGATTAGTCCATAGATTTTTAAAAGGCTAATTCAGATCTGTTTGGATCAAGCATTATGACAAATGTTACACCTCCAGTTAAGATAAACTTGATCGCAGAGTGCTAAAGATTCAACCCAAAAGGTTAAAAAATATGTACAAAATATATAGAGATTGAGGAAAGTGTGAAATGCTGCTGTGTAATGACAACAAGCTTACAATGTCAAACATATATATCTATATGGCAGTCACCTTTGAGTTCTTCTGCAATGTCTATGTCAATGTCTCTATTCCACACCCTTCCCTAAGATGAGAGCAGTGTTCATTAATATACAAAATGAACATCTTGCAAATGAGCTGGATTTCACAGAGGAGTAAATTACAGAGTGAGAAGCATTATACCAGGACTGATTCAAAGTGCAGTGGGTTTTATACTTTCCTGAGATGTCTTTCAAAAAAAAAGGGCATGCATTCAGATCTGCCACAGTAACTTTATGAATAGGACTTAAACAGTGCGCTGCTCATTCTCTTTCATTAACGTTGCGATCTAAAGATCTCTACCTTTATTCATCTCTTGTCAAATCTTTTAGAATTACTCAGCTATTCAACAGTAGCTAGAGCTGCAGGCTCTCTAGCTTGCTAGACACGTTAGACAACGGCAAACAGAATCCATGTATTCTAAAAGTGTGACTGTATAATATAAATATATAATACATATATTTTATGACACAGACTCTTAGTGATATAACAGCAACACTCCGTATTGTAGCACCTGAGCGTTAAGTAGATTATCAAGAGACCTTTACTGAAGACTTCACTTCCACTGAATTCAGCTGTTCTTCACTTTATTTGGAGAGCCCAGGTTAAGATGTAGATGTTCACCTGAGAAATCCTTGATCATCTAACAGGTCTAATACAGACCATCTCAACATCCCCAACAAGCTGTGTGTAGACTTGCTGCTGACACCAGTCTGGAACTGGATCTTAACTGAATCAGGTTGAGATTAAGGTTAATTAGGTTTTGGATTGAGGTTATGGTTAGGATTAAGGCTAGGATGAGGGTTAGGATTAGGTTTTGGGTTGAGGTTATGGTTAGGATGAGGCCAAAGATGAAGGTTAGGATTAGGTTTTGGGTTGAGGTTATGGTTAGGATTAGGTTTTGGGTTAAGGCTAATTTTAGGGTTAGTGCCTAAGTTTAGGATTCAATTTTGGGTATGGCTGGGTTAGATTTTGATCTTAATCTCTTTAGATCTTAATGAAAATAACATATGAAATCTATTTCATATGTATATATCATATATCCACAGTAAATCTCTTCTGTAAACAGTAAATCTCTAGTGTGTTAGTTTGTAGCTAGTGAGTTAGCTTTTGGCTTTTGTGTTATTGTGTTAACATACTAACGCACATTTTTAAACATACCATATATTTGCTGTATCAAAAGTATATCCTATTAAATGTTGTGTTTAGTCTATGGCTACCGCTCTAGTCAACAAGTATAAACTGAGAACTGCCTTCATATACAACTATGCTGACAGTTCAGATTAATATCAACTGCCACAAAAGCAGACTGTACATATATGTATGCTGTCCCTGCAAGTAGGACATATCAAGTGTCCTATCCATGCCTAATGGAATACCGATAAGCGCATTACTGAAATATGCAAGGCCATATTTCCAAAAGAGCATTAACAAATACACATGCCAATATCTGTTTGGTCAATATGACCATTATATTGACCCCCTCTGCATGCTCTCATTGATTTATTTGTCTATTCAGAGGGCACATGTATATTTAATAGCATTTCTCTATGTCTTTTTTGTTTGTTTCATAAACTGAAGCAACAGAACAAGGGCAGATTGACTCAGAGAATCCATAAATATATAAAAAAACACTGGAGCACAGGCTGGGTGACCTTGGCCACTAACTCATAATTTACAGCCGAGCCACGCTTAATAGAACCCAGCCTCAATGGCTGAGTAACTCAGGCAGAGAGAGGGAGGAGAGAGGGGAGAGAGAGAGAGAGAGAGAGAGAGAGAGAGAGAGAGAGAAAAGGGATAGAAAAGAGGGAGAATGGAAGAGAGAGAGGGACTGAAATGGAAAGAGGCCAGATATGAAAAGAGATGGGCAGACAATGAGGACATAGGTGCACAATTAGATATAGAGTTGGGGGGAAGAGGGAAAATTAGAGGGAGAAAGAGATGGAACGTGGATGGAATGGTGGAGAAATTAGAGCATGACAGATGAAGAGAGTGAACAAGGCAGAAAGGTCATGTAGGCTGAAAGAGAGAGTGCATGCAGAGCACGGGAGCACGGGCGAAATTAGAAGAGAAAGAGTAATTGAGTGATCAAGGCACACTGAGGAAGGGGATGGAAAGAAGAGACAGAAGAAAAGAGAGAGAGACTGAAAGAGAGAAAAAGAGAGAGAAGTGTGTAGGAGGTGTGGGAGGGGGTTGTTAATACCGCAACTAAAAAGGGATTCTAAATGGCTCAAGGTCTCGCTGAGAGCCTGCAATTACGTGTCAGTGGGAGAACTACTGAATGGTAGGGTTGTGTTTTTGCCAGCATCATTTGCCCATACATGCCTATTATGTTCGTTATGCATTTGTGTGACAATAGCACACTGCCTTGTGTGGAAGAAAGTGGAGCGTTAAGGGGAACAAACAGAGCACCAACACAGCCAACACACACCCACACCTTTCCACACACTCCCACACACACCCACACACAGACCCACCTTTCACTGCTCCCTGTTTCCTTGTTGCACTGTAACGACCTTTTGCTGAGGTTCCTTGTCTCGCTCTCTCTCTCTCCATTACAGCTTATTCACTTAATCACTCACCCTCTCTCAGGTATTGCTCACTGGAGGTGTTCTATTCTCCTAGCCAGTCTCGGCTGATACAGCTAAATTATCAGGCATTAGGAGTTGCGCTTTCTTTTCATAATTCCATTCTTCTTCTCCGCTTGATCGGATCATTTTCTCTCTTTTTCTACCGAGCCTCCATTCACCCTTCTACCTCCCTGCCTTCCTCCCTCCTCAATTTCAGTCAACATCTTTTCTTTGCCTGATAGTCTGCATGTCAGTGCTAATTCAGTCTTTTATTGCTCTCTCTCTCTCTCTCTCTCTCTCTCTCTCTCTCTATCTCTGTCTATGTCACTCTCAGAATCCTGCCCTCCACAAGCAACAGCTTTCTCCTGAAGAACCTTGTCTCTGGAGCGGACTACAACCTGTGTGTTCTGGCTATTTTCGATGACACAGTAACCTCCATGGCGGCCACTAAAGTTCTAGGGTGCATTCAGTTCAGCACCAAGGACAACTACCCTGACTGCCGTTCACTTCAGGCCCACTTTCTGGGCGGGACCTTAACCATCCTGGTGGGAGGGATTGTGGTGGTAACGTTGCTGGTGTTTACCGTGGCGCTGATGGTTCGTCACCGGGTTTGCAGCAACCACGACATCCACCACCACGACATCGGGGACGAGGCCAGGTGCTCTGGATCTGACTCCCCATCCCTTTCCGCCAAAGGAGCCGGTGTATTTTCACAGAGCAATGGTAACGGGGATGTAATGATGGTAGTCCTACCCAACGGGATGCTCCAGAAACAAAGAGGAGGGGCAGGGGCGGCGGGGACATCGCCGAAGCCACATCTCACTCCCAAACCCAAAACACTGCCCAAGCCCAAGGTAAACATGGACCAGCTCAGGGCAGGGCTTGAAGGAGGGGTGGGGTCACAGAGGGCACTCCCACCTTACACACCAGAGACGGAGCGAATGCCAATGTACTACTGCCCCAAGAACCCATCCCCGTCTACACTGCCACGCCAATCGCGCCAATCAGCAGTGGGGCAGAGCAAACTTCAACCCACAAACAGAGAACTAGCAAAGCGGGCTAGCTTCAGCTTAGCCCCGCCTCCTCACTATGACACCAATTTAAGGGACAGGCGCTTCAGCATGGGTGGGCCTGTGGTGGTAAGACGAGGACTCACAGACAGTCAGTGGAATTCTTCGCTGGCCTATCAGAGCCCAGGCCTGAGCTGCCAAAGCCCCATCCATGGCGCCGTCAGACGCAAGCGTAGCTCCTCCTTTGACATGGGCAACATGGCCACCACGACCTGTTATAGCTACGCTAAGCGACTAAGCGTCATTTGGACCAAACGTAGCCAGTCGCTGCACGGCATGCTGGTCCAGTGCGCCTCCACCACCAGCGCCTCCACTACAACTAGCAGCAGCAGCAGTGGAGATTCACAACTACGGCACAAGCGGGGCTACATCCATGCCTACAACACTACCAACTCCAATTCCAACCCCAACCCTAGCCCCAGCCCGACAAACACAGACCGAGAGAGGGAAAAGGAGAAGGAGAAAGAGAAAGGAGAGGAGCTGGAGGAAAGTGTGGTGTAGTATGTACAGAGGGAGATGACTTGTAACAGAGACTGAAGAAAAGAAATTTAGGGGCTGAAGAAACGTGAGTGAGAGAGAGAAGGAGGAGCAAGGAAAGGAGAAATGAGAGGAGCTGGAGGAAACCATGGTGGAGAAGAAGTACATGAAGAGAAAGGTGAGTTATAACAGGCTGAAGGAAAGAAACATACAGTCTGAAAAGCGGAGAGAGAGAGAAAACAGGAGAGCTTGGGGAGCAAGAGAGTGACTGTGATCGACCAAGAAGAGGGAGATGAGAGAAGGAGAGTTAACGGGTGAAGTGCGAGGTGAGGTGTGATGCGTGGGCATGTAAGCTTGGTGGAGTTGGGGGGTTGGGGAGTGCCCGGCAGCTGTTAAGACCCAAGCGAAAGGTTGAGTGGAGAGATGAGAGGTGGAGAGAAGATGTCACAGGAGAGGAAAAATCAAGAAAGAGAGAGAGAGAGAGAGAGCAGGCTAACATAACATGAGCACAGGGAAGGAAGGAGGAGGTAGGAGAAGCAAAGTCAGGCATAAAGGAAGGGAGCCGGGAATCAGGTTTGCGATAAATGGACTACTGAGACAGAACACACGCTTGGTAGATGTAAGACAAGTACCCCGAGAGACACGCATCTGAACAACAAAGAAATTACACCTTTCTAACAAAAGCCTATAACACGAGAGAGCAGAAGATTGAAATAAAGGCCAAGTATGTGGCCTATTTCAGGACAAAGCCTTGCAGACAATGACTTCTAACTAATGACACCGAACGATGGCATTGGATCTGTGATCAATTAGCTGAGACCACGCTGCCAGAGGCGGTGGACGGAAATGCAGAGTCATGCTGGATCGATGGGATATGATCATTCGATAGGGCTGGCACCAGCGGGGCAGAGGGCTGGTGTTACAGCAATCAGAGAAAGGAGAGAATGCGAACCAGACATGGACCTGAAACGCAGCGCTGGGGTGATGATGAAATGATTCGGGACAGATTTAGCACACAGACCAATAAATGGCTGTTGACTGCGGAGGAATGGGATTGGATATGGTGTGCGTGTGATGTGAGTGTCTAAAGCAACTAGCATTGTGAATCTGGAAGAGGATGAGCAGAACCACTCCTTTTGTTTACTTCTGTGACATCACTGGATGCGCCATGTACCCATAACCATGCTGAATGTGTTTTCACAACCAGAGACTGAAGCATCGTTACAGTGCCCAGGGTCATTCATTCAAATCCCAAAGGGAGTCATTCAGATTACAAAGTCACAAATTCATTAAATTCCTGTATTCCAGGCTAAAGCAAGGACAACTGCGAGGAAATGAAAAAAAAAGAAAAGAAAAACAAGAGTTGATGCCATGAACTTCTGTTTTCTTATTGATTTTCATGAATGATAACAGAACTCGAAAAAAAAGTGCAATTTTGTTGCAATCTTTCATGATGATTACTTATTAAGATGATTGTGGTTATCGTTGAGCTCGGCTGAAATTAGAAGAAAAAAAAAATTAAGTTCAATGATGATGATAATCGTCTTAATAATGTTTCCGTTTGATCTTATTTTGCCAAAGTAAATATTGTTACCTTGACTTGATATTCTAAATAATGAAATAAAACTGGAAAATAAAAGAGGGGAGTTATTTTTGGATGGATACTTATCATTCTACAAACAGTGGTTTGAGTACTGTAATTCGTATTCTGTGTGAGTCTAAGTGTGAGCTTTGCTATCAGAACCTAGAGCCCGAGGGGGCAAAACTAGCTATGCTCTCTCTGGGTAGGTACATTGCACTCTCTCCCTTCAGCACTCGTAAGCGATGTTGGCCGGCACAGGCGTCCTGTTAGCTGGTACACTGGAGCTGGGGACTCAGCGATTTCCTCTCAACGCCCCGGCTGCCCGGCAATGCCGCATCTGCGTCAGTTTGAAAAGAGGCAGTGGCTGGCTTTGCATGTATCGGAGGAGACATTTGTTAAGTCCTTACCCTCTAAGTGTTGGGAGCATTGCTTGTGCTAGGAGGAGTTACCAATAGATTGATTAATTGGCAATACCAAACAAAAGAAAGAAAATTTCATCAGTTTGTGTATTTCCAAGATATTGTTCATTGGCAAGAGCCTGGCGATACAATAAGTATCACGATACATGGGTTAGTACTGTAAGCACTGTGAAATTTTACGATTGTTAACCCTTTCATAAAAGAGTTCTGACTGTCTGTGACGGTCTGCACAGACTGAGTTCTTTTGGCATGAGAGCAGTGGGGAGATCTAGGACGTGACCTTTGCTTAGCAACTCAGCTGAATGTCATCTGTAGAATGGTGTGGGAAATCAACAGTAAGCAACTATGCAGACATAAACCAGATCATTACCTTATTTTTTATTATTATAACCAAATTGTGTCCATTTTTATTAAGTAGTGACAATTCATGACATCAATCCATGTATTCACTGGTTCTGACTGATTAAAAAAAGTCACAAAAAGACATTGTAACACGTTTGCTTTGTGTTGCAGCATGAAGCTAACATTCCACCTTAACACAGCACCTGGTGCCTGTAGCTTCTGCACCATTTAAAGTAGAACAGAAAATTCCAGCCTCCTGTTTACATTCCATGTCTACTGAGAAATGTTTTACTGAGGTTATGTGATGGGGTGGTTACATTTACCGACGCAAAGTGCAACTTTTCTGTTTAACTTAAACTTAAAACAAGCAAGTGTGTGAGCATTATGACTGTAAACCTTACATTACGTCAGATGTTGATGCGTTTCGATGTGCTGGTTGCTGGGTCAGGTCAGATAAGCTAGTGGAATTAAAGCTGATTTTTGCCTCACGTTCAAAACTGAGCGTCACAATATCCCAATTCCACCGGTAGTACCGTACCAGCCGGGGACCAGCCACGACATTAAAAATAAACACTGGATTTTTGAGAATCTAGACAGTATTGCAAAACATAACATCACAATACTACGATATATCACTATTTTCTACACCCCTACATGGCTGATGACCTCAGTGTCTAAGCAATTATCCATAATGGATAATGGTCTCACTCTATCTCTTTTTCTATCCCTCTCTCTAACTCAGATAGAGTGAGAGATGAAGTGGGACAGAATGAGACAGAGTTAGCAAGGACACCAAAGAGACTGCTGATGCGAGTGGTAGAACGAAGGACAGAAAAGGAGGCGAGGCACATAAAAATAAAAAAAAGGAAGGAGAGAGACAAAGAGTGAGAGCAAAGAGAGGGATGGATAGAGAGCAGGAGAAAGAGGACACTGTAATGCCTGAGTTAGGGCTATTTTTGTGGTGTAAGTACTTTGGCAGAATTTATCGCCTTGCCAATAAAGCCCATTTAAAGACGGCCGAGGTGGAATGAGGGGGAGACGATGACTCGAGTGTTTATCTGTGTGAGCGAACATTGCATGCCCTTCTGCCTTCTGTGTTTACCCATAGCAACAGAGAGACTTACAGCAGGTTCTTGGAACACCAACATATTCACACACATACACACCCCCCCAACAATCAGTTTTATTCACCAAAACACATTCTGCATAACCAATGAGCTCCTGTAAATAATGAAAGACAATCTGCATCATTTATGACACATTCATTACTGCTGTAATATTCAAACAGCACTAAGAACATAACACACACACACACACACATACATACTGACGCTTAGATATTCTGGAACACTCATTCTCTCTCTCTCTCTCTCTCTCTCTCTCTCTCTCTCTCTTTCTTTCTTTTTCTCTCACTCTCTCGCTCTCTCTCCCCCACATCAACAGAGCTAATGGCCATGACCTGTGTGGTAACTGGTATGTAATTTGATCCTGGTGCTTTATGAAGATTAAAGTGTGCTCAACCCTCAAAATGACCTTCTTATAGTGTGGGCGAGTGTATGTGCGGTTGTGCGAAAGACAAAGAGACAAATGAGACAAAGAGAGAGAGAGAGACACAGCACATATCATGATGCTTCCTTTTAAAGAGCTATATATACAGATTGTACTGCGTACAACATCTTAATCACCAGTATGAACTTTCATTCAAACAGACTGGTCCTCGTCACCTTTAGTCCGCTGCAGCAAGCTTTTATCACTGAAACACTGACACTGTAATGAGTAATGAAGCCACTGAAAGCGTTCCAACTGTTGAAATTAGTATTTTCTACGTATTAATGGAGCACCGTTATTGTTTCTCTGTGATTGTATCATGTTTTCAGTATAGCTTAGAATACTTGTGCAGTGTGCACAGGAATGCTATGCAGTAAAAAAAAAGTACAGTGTTAGTTATACAGTAAAAATGCCATAGGAGAACCACACTTGGTTCCATAAAGAGCTGTGTTAGTAATAGAGATGTATGAAGAACCATTAAAATAACATTCACTTGATGTATTTTTTTTACTAATTCAAAAAGTTGGCATCACTCAATGAGCCATTCTTTATGGAGTTCCTTATAGAACCACAAGTAGTTCATCTATGGCGTCACTCAAAGAACCATTCTATTATGGAGTTCTTTTTAGAATCACAAGTGGTTCCTCTATAGCATCACTCAAAAAACATTCTTTAGGGAGTTCCTTATAGAACCACAAGTAGTTAATCTATGGCATCACTCAAAGAACCATTCTATTATGGAGTTCCTTATAGAATCACAAGTGGTTCCTCTATAGCATCACTCAAAAAACATTCTTTATGGAATTCCTTATAGAACCACAAGTGGTTCCTCTATGGCATTGTTCAAAGTACCATTTAAAGGAATTTTTAGAGTGTGCTTGCAAAGCTATCACCATGGCAATCTTTGTGTCATGGCCGCAAGTACCGTCACTATTTACACCAATGAGGAACAGAACAAAGGTGTTTTTTTTTCAATGCCATCTTTTAAAGCAGGGCTGCTAAACCTTGGGTCCTGGAGATCTACAAATCAGCAGAGTTCAGCTCCAACATACAACACACCTGATCCATTACTACCAAGTGTGCTGGTAATGCTTTAAAGCATTGAAGACAGGACAAGATAACCAAGATAATCCATGAAGTGAACACACACATACACACCAGTAAAACACACACAGTGGACAGCGAGCACACATGCCCGGAGTGGTGGGCAGTTATGGCTGTGGCGCCCAGGGAGCAGAGAGCGTGAAGGGCCTTGCTCAAGGGCCCAACAGTGGCAGCTTCCTGAGCCCGGGTATCGAACCCACAAGCCTGTCATCAATAGCCAGAGCTCTAACCGCTGAGCCACCACTGCTCCACAGCTCAGTGCTGGGGAGGAGGGGCTTTCTACCCCTCTAGCCCTCACCTGTCATTAGGCATGGTGCCAATAAGTTCATGTTGATCTGCTCCAGAGAGTCCTATTCTGCAGGCAATACTTCTCCACAAGAACTCTTTCTAGAAGAGTAGAGGCTGAAACTGCAGCAAAGGGGGGGACAAACTCTCTTTGATTTTAGACGGATGACGATTGGATGAGCGGGTATCTCCAGATGCTTGGTATTGCTTCTGCAAGAACAATACAAAAAAAAGAACATGTTCTTTGTTCTTCGTTGTTACTAAACTATTAGTTGTTCCAGTCCATACTAAATGCTTTTGACAAGAAGTTAAATATATACTGGACCAAAATGTCTGTAACACATTACATAATCAATACTCACAATAATCATAATAAATGCATCAATGTACTTTCCAAGACTTTACATGCATATGGGGGAAATCAGCATAAAAATTATACGAACCTTAACTTTACAGAGGTTTTGAACAGTTTCCCACACCTGTCCTGTTGTCACTTCCTTATCTTTCTTCTAAATCCAAATATTGTGTTTAAAATGTGTGAAACAGAAAGAGCACAAACAAGAGAGTGTGTGTAGTGTGGGCGTTTAGCCTAGAAGGGTGACTGCGTGAGAGCCGAGAGGTAAAGTACATGCCGCCCTTCTCCAGTTCGCCCTGCAGCAAAATCCTGGTCCAATTTGCTTAATTAAAAAGGACTGATTGGTACACACATACACACACACACACACACACACACACACACACACACACAGAGACTAAAACAAAACACCAGGTTCATTACCTAACTATCATCATCAGCTCCACCAAAACACATACTTTCCTCACCCCTGCTTCTCACAAGCTCTATAGCCCCTATAGTCCCCCAGCACAGCATGGGCAGAAAAAAATCTCTCAGTCTGGGCTTGGCAGCTTCCCTCTAACCCTTCTGTTTCTCTCCATCTCCAGTCTGAGGCCGCTTTGAAGCTTCTGCCAGGGCTTCTGCTGACTCTCTGTCCACATCAGCACCACTTTCCCCCAGCAGTACAGTCTTCAATTATGTTGGCACAAAACACTGCATTAAATTGCCAAGAACAAAGGACTTTATGGACAGCCACTCACTATCTGGATGACTACTGACTCTATTGACATTTACAACTATATTTCATAATAAACAGTATTTATACTACCTACAAAGTGCTCATATAGTCTTTGCCTAGCACAATAATAAACTATAACACTCTGTGTGTATGTGTGTGTGTGTTTGTGTTGAATAATTTATTCTTCTAAACTGCAGAGAACAATACATATACTTCAGCTACTCATCATAATGTGGACTTGCACTACTTAAAGTGACTGTTCAGTCTTTTACTAGTCTCACAATAAACTATAATCTTGAGCAACATACATGTTAAACTGTCAGGAACAGGGGCTATATGGACAGCCACTCACTGTTAGACCACCTACACACTCTTCCACTGACATACACAATTCTTTCTCTTTACATGGAAGTCTTTATACTACCTACAAATTATCACAATAAAACACACACAACACTAGGCTCTAATTACGCTCACACAACATACCATGTTAAATTGCCCGGAATAAGGCGATATGTATAGCCACTCACTATCTGGATGACTGATTCTATGGACATAGCAACAATGGCCCTATTTTCTCAGGTGATCCGATCACAAATGATTATCAGGGTGCATAGCTGGCATTCACACCAGGCATTTTTAATGTGCCTTCTGTGACCGTTCTGATTTTTCACATCATTTCTGCTGGAGGAGGGGCATTGTAGAGTGCTCATCTAACTCATGCAGTCAGTGTTGCTTCGCGTTACTGCATATTTTCCGGCTGAGGCAGTGATGCGGTTGATGTGGGCAGTGCTTTGCAGTTGTCTGAAAATACTATATAATATAAAAACAAGGAGATGTGTACAATAAAATTTAGTAGCTCTTAATTAAATATATGTATATATTGCTGTCATTATCAATCAATATACCTATATACTGGCGTCAATATAATATTGTGCCATTCCTATTCACAGCTCCATTTTACATTTTGAACGGTATATGATTCGAAGTGCATGTCTGTGAGGTTTAGTAGATTAAAATAGGTTTAAAAGACAGCTGCTACAGACCTCTATTGTCTCTGAGCAGCTAATTAGCACAGATAATACTGTAACATAGTGGTCATTACAGAGCACATCTGTTGTACTTCCCAACTCCAGACGGCTCGGTCCACCAACTGGACAATTAACAGACCCACATCCACCATTTGCATAGTAACAGGTAATGCCAGTTGACTGTGCTGGGCCATTTGCAGCATGAGTGACACTGAGATGTGTTTGGAATGCGCCACAAATTGCATCTGTGTGATTACCAGAACCTCCCTCATGTTATGATATCCTTAACATCGGCCTCAACAACACTAGTTGTCATGCCAACAATGCACCGAATCGTGGTCTGAGGAGACTATTAGCAGAGTGATGCGGATTTGTACACAAGCATGGATTAAAGCATTAAACAGCTAATGCTCAGGTTTTCACTACGCAACTTTCCGGCTATTGGGATTTCCAATATATGCGATATGCAGTCTGATCTACAGCTACAGATGGCAGACTCCGGAACCACTGACTTCTGAAGTGTGTCGACCACAGATGCACTTCTTTTCGCTTAGAAGAAAACAGCTGGGACAAACTTCTAAGAAAAATTAAGTCCTGTTGCTCATTGGTTGGTGTTTTGAGGCCTTATGAACAGAGCTTTAAAAGCTAATCCTAATTATTACCCTATATCTACAATAAAAACAATCCAGCCGCATCAGAAAACAGTAAACATGCAAAGGCTGTACTTCCTGAAAAGTTATTTTACATTAAAGTTATTAAACTCATTGTGTTTTTTTTTTTAATCCACATATTATTAACTATGTCTTTCATTTTGACCTCACTATGCTGTTGTTCTTCAAGCAAAAGAAAACAGTTTCAGTTTTCAGATTAAATCATTAAATATTTAGCTGTAAATTAAAGCCTGTGAAGCGGTTCAAATCCCTCCCACCATGCTAGCCTCCAACAGGATCCATGATTAAATGAAGCACAGGTGTTAAATATAACTACTTCTCTCAGGATTGAGTATGAAAAGGAAAGGGAGCTCACAGGTAGCATTTCTAATAGTCTATTGACAAAGTTTTCTTTTGTTCTTTAGAAAACTTCCGGAATCCCTGCTAAAAGTAATCTTGTATTCCTGCACTGTTCCTCTTCCCCCCTAACAATACAGAACGGTTCTAACTGAACAGAAAAGTTCTCACAGGATCTAAAACTGCTGCAAAAGGACAGAACATCTGGCAGATGCATTAACTATGACAGTTTAGCCCTCTGTAAATGGAGCCCCTACTGAGCACGTCCTATCTCATAACACCTCATGCATTTGGTTGCTGACAACCTATCTGTAAAAACTGCCTGAATGACTTTACACCTGAATTAACATGAGATAACTCAATTCCAAGACCCTGTTGAAAAGCAAAAAGGTGGCCAGTATGACAGCATTTCCTCATTATTATAATCAACAGTATGCCTTTCCGAGCATAATGCGGATACTGTCAGTACATACATAGCAATAAACAACTGCCAGTTTCTTTATAAAGACCTTAGTTAGCGCTGTTTAACTGAATGCACCTTATTATTAATGGCTTGTCAAGGGCTGTATATAAAATGACAACTCAAAAACATGTGGCGGACGGGACTTCCATCGGCCGCCCAGTGGCCACTTGCCTGGAGCCCCTTTCAGCATGTCTGCCCAGCTGCCTAAGCCCAGCATACTTCCTTTGAGTTGCTCTTCATACCTCTTCCCTCTCATGTTTTGGGCTGGACAGGAAATACAGTCCATTACGGGGTTGTTTTTGTTAAACCACGTCTCTGACTGGATCAGGCCCACAGCCCGGTCAGGGCAGCCCATACGTTACGTGGTTACTTGACTGGTTAAATCATTCTTGAGATTCAAGTAGATGGGTCTGTAAAGAATCTTTAAAAAAAATCTATATGGCACCTAAAATGTCTCCAGTATTGTCATGACGCCTTTTTTTAGTACTATTTATTTTAATGTCATATTAAATGAAAAATGATGTTTTGATGATGAGTATTGGAACTATAATACCTTTCTCGTATTGCACACCCCCGTGCTAATGACTCCAGGTACTGGTCCATTTGTAATAAAGTATGCACACAATGTAATGGGTAGGTGACACTTGCTGTAAAATGCCATTAAAATATAATAACTAAAACTGAGTGGCAATGTTTAGTTGATGTTGGTGAAGAGTCTGAAAATAGGGCTCCTCTTCCATCATCAGCTAGACATTCCTCTTACCCATTTTCATTCTATCCTCCTGGCCACCGGAATCTAATGCAGAAACTCACAGGGCTGAGAACGTTGTATTTATTTAGATGTCATGTTAGGTTAACACTGAGTGACCAGTGTGTGAAGAACTGGCTCTGTTTTTTTCACTGCTGCTGTTTATTGTTGTTGATGCTGTTGTCAGTCTCTGCTGAACCTCCCTGCTAAAATAAAAGGAAATAAATAAAGAACCATGAACTGCCTCAAATTCCATTCCAGCTCTAAAATTGAATTTGTCCTTAAGCAATAAGCCCCTATATCAGCTCTCAACACAGTGACTGCCGAGGCTTCCCGAACACGGTCACACACTTTCTAAAGCTATTGTTGGAAGGCGGAAATTATGTAGGACAAATGAACTAGGCTAATACGTGACTCCTTACGTAACACAAGGCAATGATTTCTTGGACGAGTTGAAGCCTACTTTTTCAACTGACTTTTGACAATGTCAAAGGCTTTCCTTTTTTGTTGAATGCAGATTGAGCATTTAGGAAGCTACATGTCGGATTAAACAAGTGATGGCCTATTATGGTGTAGTACAAGCTCCTCGTACAAGAGTACAAGAGCTCATGATCCTCTTCTTGTTTAATCAAGATTGCATGCGCTTCTAGTAACAACAAGCACAATCACACTCATCACATCAAATTGGATATGAGTGCTGGAACAGTCAGTGGCTTCAGAAAAAGCTGATTTGCAAACAGTGAAATGAGATATAATGATGGGTAATGGCGTATGATTCTTAATTAATGTTTAAAACAATATCATGAAGATTTTATAATGATCATTTAACTGCAAAAACAGCTACTACAATTGCTTCCTCTGTGCCTGGGGAAACTGTTCATTATTATTGCTACCCTTCCATCCCCACCCCCGCCAAACCCACCTCGTCACTGTGGCATGCTTTAATAAACTTTCACTGCCAAACCTGTAGCTGTATTGTTCTAGGAGCATGTCAATCCTTGTTATATAAAGGAACACTGCACTGGGTGAAAGAGAGCACTGACTAAGTTATTAGCAGCTCATACTTC
The DNA here is from genome assembly GCF_030463535.1 of Salminus brasiliensis. NCBI lineage: Eukaryota > Metazoa > Chordata > Actinopteri > Characiformes > Bryconidae > Salminus > Salminus brasiliensis. The sequence continues at coordinate 15,935,843 of NC_132886.1, forward strand.
AAAACACCAGGTCCAGGTCAATGATTAAATATCGGCCTAGTTGGCCTTCGTCAGAGAAGAAGTCAAAAAGCAGCAGCAGGTGATCTCCATAAGCCTGTACACTGCCATAATGGTGAGAGTGAACCAGGGAACTACAGTCAGGATTCGTATCATGAACAAACAGGACTGCATCAATCAGATACAAGTAGGAATGTCATCTCATGATCTGATCTGAAGAATTATCCAATCTGATCCAGTTCTGATCCTTTTTAGTGTTAAGATACCATACACAGACATTTGGGGAACTCAAGGGTACCCTTTTAAAAATAAAGGTGCTACAAACGGTTCTTTGAGTGATGCCCGAAAAGAACCAGTTTCGGTTTCAGAAAGAGACACTTTTGCAAAAAAAGATGTATGTGTGAGAAACCTTTTGATGGTTTAACCCCTTATGCTCTGTGACTTTTATGACACCCTAAGGATTACTAGTCAGTAACTATATGCAAAGCAATGCAAACTGGATGAGCTGGTCCCAAGTTATAACAGTGGGGTAAATGCCAGGAACCACAGGCGGAGTTTAAGAGGTTAAGAGGTCACCAATTCAAAGGTTCTTCACACTTTACATATCTCTTTTACGAAAACAGTTCCTTATGGAACCAATAATGGTGCTTCTATGGCAGCGCTCCAATTTTTATTCTGTTCCTAACTCTGAAGGGGTTCAGGAGCAGACACTGTCTGAAGCTTAATCGCTGTCAAATAAAACAACATGATAAAAGCACAGTTTAGTAATAGTTGAGGTTGTAAATATAGTCTCAGCTTTTAAATGAAAGTGTAATTAGCCTAGTAATAAAGGACAGAATTGCGAATGGCACACGCACACGTTCCAGTGCTGTGGCCGACTCTTAGTTTTGCTTGATTGTATGAGAGCTGAAACATTACTTTTTTATTATTATTATTATTGCTGTTTTTTATGTGTTGTCCTGCTTCTCAGTTGGGAAAAATGTACACCATTCTATAGACAGCTTTTTGTAGGCAAGACGCTGAGAGCACTATGCACCTTCAACCAGTGTTTCACCGCATTTCATCCTTGCTATGATTTACACTGAATGTTTTTTGGTGTGCTTTTACCACCACTGGAGGCTGTTATCACAATAACTCAGCTGACTGTCGCTGGGTTCAGGCCTATATGCTGGGCTTAGAGGTGATAAATTAAGTAAACCGAAGACGAATCTGTTCTGTTCGCTTGTGTTATTTCACACATAAAGGTCTTATTTACCTGGTGCTTATTCTTAGAACTCCCCTCTATCTCTATCCAGGAATTAACCTTTTGCCCTTTTTCTCCGTTTTAGCTATCCATCTGATTTCACATGCACAAATAAATCAATCTGTTCTCCTCTATTTTGTCCTCTGTTCCTCTCACTACCTCTCCCACCCTACATAGCAAATCTAATCTATAAAAAGAACATTTATTCTATTTCGACTTTTATCTCTCAATTTTCCACAAACTTTCATGAACCATTGACCGCCCCTGGCTATGGACCTATACAGAGCTTCAGTTCCCCCCCCCCTCCCTGCCTCTCCCCTGCTGGCTAACTTTGCTAGCATGCTAGCAGGGCTCCATGAGCCCAGCCGCGAGCCTGAGAGGCTGCCTGCCCCTGTCAACTCTCCTGCTGTGCTAACCTGCCACGGGAGACGCCGGCTAGCGCTAATGCAGGAAATCTCCTACTTACCACAGTGCAGCTGCAGCCTGCCATGCATGCTAAGCACTAACACGGCGTAAAAGCAGCTCTGACTAGACAGACACTGGAACTCTACAGCATGGTTATTGCATTATCTCTAGAACTACCACAGAGGCAACTGCCCTGGTCGTGCTTATTCTTCCAATGGATTATATAAATGGATCTCATAAATGGATATCATCTGCCTAAATGAACGAAAAGGGACTCACAACACTGTTAGCTTGGTGCTAACAAAACACTTAAAAACACATGACTGGAATGACTGCATAGGTATGGTTGATCAGTAGGGAATAGCTAAAGTAGAAAAACTAAGTCTCTCCAGTCTGCTGTCATTGAATCTGCCTGATCTGTATCTCATACCTTCACAGAATATACTGGGTGAGATGATTAACCTACGGATCCACATGACTACCAGATCAGAAAAAGACAACTGGTGAACCAGTGACAGGCTCACTAATGCGATCCATGAAGCCCCCTCCTCACAACTTACAGGACTTAAAGGATCTGTTGTTAAAACATCTAGGTTCCAGATACCACAGGACACAAAGGAGTTTTTGATGCTAATCATCAGGTCTTGTTAAACAGTTTACATCAGGTTTAAATCTTGCCCACTTCTGGTCGAAATCTGGATTCTTTCATGGTGTTGTGCCTACACCTCTTACTTGTGAGAAAATCACAGTAACACATGGTCCCGTGTGGCTTATTGATTCATTATATTTATTCTGCATGCATAATGCAGGTCTTACTGTTACGACAGACTGGATGTAATTTCAGTAATCAAGCTAAGTTTAGCATGGTGGAAAACTCATTGCTGTTGATTGCAACTTCAGCAGAATTTTAATTACCATCAACAACACAGTTCAACATGACAGTGTATCATTGTAGTTATCATTAGTGTATATAACTAAACAACACAATGCTAAAAAGCAGCTCTAAACAAATATCGCTGTCATTTCTCATTAGTCTATAAGACATTTCTGCCAGCGTTCTGTAAAGCTCATCCAGCCTTGTAACAGATGCTACCACAGAACACGTCTGTGGGCGGAGCATACACAGTTCGATTGATTCTGTATTCAAAGCACATGACTTTTCATTTTCTGAACAGACAGGTCTGCCCGTTTCTTTTAATGGGCAAAAAATGCCAAAATCTCCTTTACATATTTAATCAAGAGTCCTGCACTCGGCATGCCTGTCTCCTGCTAATGGCTTGTTTATGCTGGCTTTCAGCGATGTGGCCTGCAACTGCGTAATTTGCTGGTGGTAATAACGGCATACAGTTTGACAGAGAGGCACTTAGCGGCCTCATCGGGATAAATAAATAAATAGAAATAAATAGAACTGGGACGCACATCTGAGGAGAAGGACGGCGGTGGTTGAACGCAAAGAAGAGCCTTAATGATCGAGAGAAAAAGTGCAGCAGAAGACAGATGGATCAATGAAGACAGAGTAAAAGAAGGAAATGGATGGACGAATTAGAGGGATATTGAGGTGTAAAGAGAGTTGGTTTTGCGATGACGAAAGAAATGGAGAAGGGAAGGAACGGAAAAGCGGAGAAGGCAAATAAAAAGTTCTATTTCCAATTTCAATCAAGGCCCTCTGCCATGACAATTAACAAGTGTGTCACCAAAAGCAATCAATTCAATCAACCATAACAAAATGGAAGTAAAAACAATCAGAATGGTGACAGCTGCAGCCTCTCTTTCTCAGTCTGCCCCTGTCTCCCTTTCAGCCTCAAAGAGAGAAATAACAATGCTGAGTGACGATCACAACAACAAAGATGAAGGAGAGAGAGGGAAACATGGACGAGACGGAGATCAAGAGAGGGTGTTTTAGCTGACAACAGAACAGAGCTCCTCTTTTACATGTGTAGGTGGTAGTGGCTGAACATTATGTATGTATAATACATTACACACATTCTTTTACATTAAAGGGTGTATCCAGGGAAAGTAGGCTAAGCTCATTAACACTCCTATACGTTCCCATGGACTACAGAACACACATGCATACATTTATTATTTAACAGAAACCTTCCTGAGCGCTGCGCAGTTTGGGACCACAGGGTAAGTATGGTCTAAAACAATGAATGTGGCTTTTAGGGTGTTAAACATTCAGGAACATGGCAATATAAAATTATCTACGTTCATATTAATGTATTGGTGGCCTCCATCCAGAAAAGCCTCAGTGCAGACACAGGTTTGGAAGGAGCCGGCCAAATTAGCCAAGATTCCTGCTGATGAAGCACTGAACAAGTGTGGCGATGTCAAAAACACACACAAAAAAACCTCACAGTTGAGGATGTTATGATTTCTTGCTTATACATCAGTCTTTATAGAAAAAGCTGAAGTGGTAGTCATTAGGTGCTATTAAGTCCTTCACACCAAAAAAAGATCAATACATAGTTATGTTCATCTTAACTTCCTGTAAACATCGGTTTGTCATCAGAACTCTCCAGAAGCTCCAGGAGACTGTGTGCAGCTTACAGGATCAGTAGGGGTTTCACAATGCAGTGGAACAACAGATGGATCTCATATTTCCATAACGGCTCTACCAGAAAACATAAAGACTGCTTAAATTGAAAAGGGAATAAACTCTAAAATACTGCCATCACCAAGCAGTAAATAAGCACAAGCGTGCACATGGGCACACAATCACACACAAACACACACAGTGAGGTAAACAGAGCAAATTATTATAAAATATTAACTTTTTTTTTTAACAGATGTACTTTTTTTGTGAAAGAATCCATTTACATTTACATTTATAGCATTTAGCTGATGCTCTTATCCAGAGCGACTTCCAGGGTTACTCATATTACATAGGTGGGTCAATGTAGTGTTAGGAGTCTTGCCCAAGGACTCTTATTGGTGTAGTGCAGCATAGTCACCAATATTGGGAATCAAACCCCAGCCTCCCACATGGTGTGGTAGCGCAGTGGCAGGTAGTGGTGTTATCTGTTGCGCCACACCAACCATATCCAACCCTGTTGTGTTAAATATGGATAAAGTCCGTCTCTGACCACCGCCGAATTGGTTTGAGTGATCCAATCTTAATCCAATTACAATGCGTCCTAGAGGGTGTTTACAGCTAGCCTTTTACGCAGTCAAGTGAAATCTAATTGTGATACGATCACCAAAAACAAATGTTAATGCCAGGTGTAAACAGGCTCTTATTGGTGTGGCATGGTATGCTTGCGTGCCTGGGGAAATCGAACCCCATTCTGCCATGGGCTACACCAACAGAAATCCAAACCTCTGCTGCTAATATTTTAATAACATACTATCATGTTTATTATTATATCAATAAAAACAGCCCCCCTTTAGCCCCTTAAGATCACTATTGGAACCTAATTTTCATATCAGTTGGGCCTCAATCTATGGCAGAGGTCCAGAAAGTAATAGGCAAAAGCAAACAGATAAGATCACACAAACAACGCCCGCTATCACTCAGTAAACACATAGAAAGGCGTGTGATGGGCACCATCTCTGAAATCTAAACTGCTCAATGAAAGATTAATGATGTTGTTTGACAGAGATCACTAATTCACAACAAAAACGAAGGACTTTTGCAGAGGTGAAATATTACATTTAACTAAATTACATAGTATGCATAACTGATACAAACTTTATGAGCTTTAGAAATGATTTCACTTTGCTCATAGAGAGAGATCTCCCATTGCATATGGCCTTGCATATTAAGAGTGGAGTAAAAAGCACATTTTTAGCATGCAGTCTGTTCTGTTGTGCTCTGCCCCAAAGGTGTGTGTAAGGGTGAATGAATTTCTAATTAACTGGTTCCTATGCCTTTAGGCATGATCCAAGGTGATGCATTGTCCTCCACTTTGTTTGCTATATACTGTATCAGTCTGGTCACCAAAATCCCTTAAATGTGGACTGAAGGGTGGCGACTGCTGGTTGCGGAGATGGCATTCGTATTTATGCTTATCTGTTGGTTTTGTTTTGGGCCTAAAAATGCGTCAAAAAGAAGCATAGGTTCGTATTAGTGTAATGTGTGTTGTAGTGCCCTGTGGTTTGGGTCAGCATGAGTTGCTATGAACCCTGGTCAGGATTTCTCAGCAGCAGTAAGTGCAGAAAAAATAAATGCAAATCTACCGCAGAAGTACTAACATGCTGTGTTTGGCCTGAAGGTGTTTTTATTGGACAAGTATGACACATGAATACTATTTAAAGATTTCGAGTTCACAACTGAAACATTTACAGAATACGTCTTGACTACGAGTGAGTACTACCACAGCAGAATACAGAACAGGGGAGAGCGGAGCACGCTTGTTTTTTATTTTCTCTACGATATTTTAAAAGCACAAAATCATGAATATTTGTACACAAGCAACCTACACATCCCTCGAATAAATAAATCTTGGTGTCCAGCACCTACAGTCTGTAAACAATTCCAAGCAAAACTGCACACATTTTCTCCAATAGGTGGGGTTAATTGTAACAAATGGAAGGGCTGGTTGTAACAGTCGCTACAATATCTGGTAAGATATGGAAAACATGGGGGTTCAGTGTGGTTCAGTGGACTAAGGCACTACCACTATGACCGAGGATTACTGGTTCGATTTCTATGGTGTGGGCCATGCTGCCTGCCATCGGCAACCGACCTTGATCTCTTCAGGTGGGTGGATGGTTCTCTCTCCCTACATCACTTCAGTGTGATGCTTGCTGGCACAGGCGTCTGCTAGCCAATCCATCAGAGCTGGGTACCCAGCAATTTCCTCAGAGTGTGTTGGTTGCTCAGTGACGTTGCATCCGCGGCAGTTCGAAAAGAGGCAGTGGATGTGTCAGAGGAAGCATGTGTCAGTGCTCACCCTCCCATTGTCGGGAGAATTATATAGTATCAAAGGGGTTGAGTAATTGATTATCTAATATTGGGGAGGAAAATTGGGTAAATTATTTTTTTATAAAAACATAAGCAAACGTAAGTTAACATAATTGATCGTTGTTCATATAAGATGAGTTTCACAACGTGAAAACATACAAATATCGACATTCAAATAAGTACAAAAGTGCGAAAATATCCAAAACCAAACTATTCTGAATAGTATAGTGAATTTCTATGGTGGGGATAAAGGCTTCTTTAATTGTTTTCACTAGAAGGCTTAGTTGTATCACTATGTTAAAACTACGATATGTATATACAGACTGTCTAACACATATTGTGATTTGTTTACATGCTTCACTAAGAGGTGATTTAAATAATACAGGGCACACAATATGGTTGTCTAAGCACTGACCATACAATTAGGTGATCGCTAGTTTGATCCCAGTGATGCTGGCCTTACTCTCTCTGATTGGGTTTTCCCTTTTTCCCCTTTCCTCAACACAATGCTAGCCAGTGCGGACATCTGTTAGCTGGTGGTTGGTGTGGTGCAATGGATAACACCAGTACCTGCCAGTAAGCTACCAGACTGGGGTTGGGTGACTATGCTGCGCTACACCAATAAGAGTCCTTGGGCAAGACTCTTAACACTACATTGGCACAAAATGGCCCTAGATGCCCGTAAATGTAAAACAGAGTTGATGGTTAGTACTCTACTGACAGCTGTCCAATGAGCTAGCAGCAGTTTGCAAAGATGCAGCAAATGCTAGCCTTCACCCTCCTAGACGTGGCAGTATTGTGTGAAATGAGAAGGGCTAGCTAGTGGGTCAGAATTTGAAATGACTAAATTGTGGAGGAACAATTGGGAAATTTTGGGGAGGAAACCAAAGTACTAGGTAGAAACCCACATGACTTTGGGGAGAACACACAAAAACAAAAAAAAAAAAGATACAAAAAAAATCTATTAAATCCTTGTGAAAATCTGTAGATGTTGTTGCTGTGTACATTTGAGCATATTATTAAAAGCATGCATGATCTATTTCAAACTGTTTAACCACAGAAAGACCATGTTATGCTTTTACCAGACGTTAGCTTGTGCCCCACTCTCAAAGACCGCCCAAGTACTGAGTTTGTCCACTGACAACCGCTCAGTTTGTGTGTATGTGCCGGGTGATCGTACCATTATACAGTTCAGTAAATACTGTACATGTGTTACTGCAGGATAGAGGGAAGCTTTATCACCCTGCCAGCCTGAGCAGACAAGCAGAAAGAACACCAAATGGGTGTATAAGTCTGTGTGTGTGTGTGTGTGTGTGTTTACTGTGTTCTCTTCATCAGATTTCAAACCCTCATGCTAAGGTCATCTCCCCCTCGCTCACTCTCTTATCACGTTCCAAGGTGCCTTCTGATATTCTGTCAGGGCTGTATATGGCAGGCTAGTATAATGTTTAAATGTGTACATGTGTGCACCACACATGGGCTGTGGAATGATATTAGAACTGATTATCCTACCCTTTTCGTTACATAAACATTATGGGATGGGATTACTGGGTCACAGTCAGCGGAGTGACAAGGATTTTTCACTGGACTTCAACTTCTTTATTTTTCACTGGTTTAACTTCATGCCAATAAATGTCTTCTAATTTCCACCCACAAAAGTACACTTCACTCCAAGGTGCTAACACTGTAATCCAAAAGGCACAACATAGTCCTAAAGGTCCAATTGTGAACCTCATTTATAGATTCATAGATAGTCTATATTCACTTAACATTTTTACCCTCCCATGCCGCTCCACTGGCCTGTTTTCCATATACAGATAATACAATATAATAGACAAAAGTATTGGGACATCTTCCCATTCATTGTTTCTGAAGTCAGGGGTAGTATAAAATAGTTTATCCAGGGAAGATTTTCTACTAGATTTTGGAGCATTTGATTGCATTCAGTGACAAGAGCTTCAGTGATGTCAGAATGTTGGATGGTCACCGTCCCACATCATCCATACCAAACTTCCCAACTCATCCATGCCAAAAGTACTGGAGGGAGAACCATCATTCCAGAGAACACAGTTCCACTGCTCCACAGCTCTGGCATGAGGCATGGTGCCAATGGGTTCATGTTTATCTGCTCTGGTTATCCTAAAAGTATTGGATGGAGCTCCATTATTACAGTGCACACAGCTCAATGCTGGGGGGGGGCTTTATACCCCTCTAGCCCACGCCTGGTAGGTTCATGTTTATCTGCTCCAGAGAGTTCTGCTCTATTTTCTATACTTCTCTACAAGGACTAGACAAGATGTGTGTGTGTGTGTGTGTGTGTATTTGTACACACAGAGTGCAACCTAAATTAACTGAATGCAGTCATTGGAAGGGGTGTCCGCAAACATTTGAACATACAGTTTCAAAAATCAAATAAATGCAACTCCAGCTGTGATCTAAGAAGAACTGCACAAACAGCCATTGTTTTGCATTGGACTTAAAGAGTTAAACAATTGTAAGTAAGCACTATGTATTTCAGCTGGTGGTGACATTGCTGTGTGTGTGTGTGTGTGTGTGTGTGTGTGTGTTTGTTGGGGGCTGGCACCTGGCCTCACCAATCAAAAGTACATTCCACGGTCCACGCACCCACACACATGCATATGTTTATGTAAAAACGATATTACTCTGGGTCTGTATACTATGGTTCATATGTGCAAATGTGTGCAACTGTGTGTGTGTGTGTGCGTGGCTGTCTGTCTGTCTTTGTGAGGTGTACATCATGGCAGAGGGCAACGCTGCTGCCTTTTGATCTGAAGAGCTAAAAGTTTAGCCTGGTCTAGATTCCCTCTGATACACTCATCAGCTTCACCAAAGACAGCCTCCTCAGATGGTGACACAAAGGGACATGGAAAACCTCATCTATTTCTTCTGATCCCTTCTTTTCGGAGCTCCTCTCATGCTTATCCATCAGCCCACTCATCGCTCTTCTTCTCTCAGTCTCTCTCCTTGTCCTTTTTCCCTCCCTCGCTCGCCCGTCTTCTTCCACTGCTCCTTTGAAAGCCGGTCACACCAATTCAAAAAGCGCATAATCCTGATTACAGCTTCAAAGTCCTCTGCACTCCTCCTCCTGTAGCACACTCATGTGTATGTTTGTTTGTTTGTTTTGCATGTGTGTGTGTGTGTGTGTGTGTGTGTGTGTGTGTACATGCGTGTGTGCAGATGGATCATACTCAGGATTTCGCCCAGAGAAACTCTCCCGCATGGTGCTAAGGTATAAGGAAGTCTATAAACAGGGTTGTAATTACTGATTAATAGGCCTTGATTTAAGCTTTAATTTAAGCCTAAGGCTTTTCTTCAATTACGTTTCAAGGTTCAGTGACGGTGTCTGTGGTTTGTGTGCACACTATGTGAGAGGTAGAGGGTGTGTGTCTATTTGTTGGTACTACCTGTAACAGTCGGGCTGTGTAATTCCCTGTCTTGTAGCGGCGCTAGAGCAGTGATGTTCAGCGTGTGAGTAAGACCATCACTAATGCTCTCAGTGTCAGTAATACTCCCTGAAGACCGACCCTGCTCTCGCCCATTCTCTCTCCATCCAGTTCTATTGTCCCTTGTCTCTCTGTCTATTTAACCCTCCCATGCCGCTCCACTGGCCTGTTTTCTTTATACAGATAATACAATATAATAGACAAAAGTATTGGGACACCTTTCCATTCATTGTTTCTTCTGAAATCCAGGGAAGACTTTCTACTAGATTTTGGAGCATTGCTATGAGGATTTGATTGCATTCAGTGACAAGAGCATCAGTGAGGTCAGAATGTTGGATGGTCACCGTCCAACATCATCCATACCAAACTCCCCAACTCATCCATATCAAAAGTACTGGAGGGAGAACCATCATTCCAGAGAACACAGTTCCACTGCTCCACAGCTCTGGCATGATGCATGGTGCCAAAGGGTTCATGTTTATCTGCTCCAGAGAGTCCTATTCTATTGGAAATACTTCTCTACAGGGACTAGACAAGCAGTCATGAATGCATTTGCACACCTGTGTCAGCAGTGGGTCCAACTTAAAGTAGCTGAATGCATATATTAGGAGGGGTGTCCGCAAACATTTGGACAACTAGCATACTATAAATGCAGCTCACTCTCATAATTTATTTCACTGCTCCATGGCAAATGAATTTCTACAAAAAAACAGATTTACTAGCACCTCAATTCCCTTATCAATTTCTGCTATGGTTGGGCTTTTTGACACACAGGTGGTGTGTTTACATTTTGTGCAAATTTTGACTGGAAACCCACAAGCATTGGTACAGTCTACGCTGTTCCCCTGTGTGCGCTCAGTCAGCCTTCCGTTACAGTAGGTAAGGCGCCCTTCATAAATCTGCTGTACCATTTAAGGTGATAAGAAAACTGGATTAAGAAGCCTTCAGAGGAAGCTTCAGCCTGCCTGCAACTGACCTCGGCTAGAGAGGTGCTGGGACTCATATTGGTAAAAACATGTTTATGTGGCTGGTTATCTGTGTAAATTTACACTTCTCTGAACACTGACTGAAACGCAGCATGTCTGTGCATCTGTTAGGACTGTGTTTAATAATAATGTGTTTATTTAGCTGACAGTTATGAGCGTTGGGGGGGGGCATACTACAAACAAAAATATCGCATTTACTGTGTTGTATTTATTTTAACATAGTATTTTTAACATAGTCCTGAGAATGTAAGCTTACAGCCCAGTAATTAACTTATTAAAAATAGATATTTTGCTTTCATGCATTCCTCAAAGCACCTTAATTTTTAAGAGTGCATGCAGGATGTTTTACTCTCCCACAACCGTGAAATTAAAAAAAATAAATCGCAATGTTCAGCAGAGTGAGAGGGAATTAATATCAAATGACACTGTGCTTTTGTTATTTCTGGCAATAACTGTCATTAAAAGAATAATGTATTGCATAAGGACTGTTACGATCATAGTATGTTGCAATAATATTGAAATCTGGTATTTTGTCTGCATTGTACAGTCTTTATTGCCATGGGGTTTGTTATGCTAGGGTAAGCTTTATGGTCTGTGCCACTGTGTTTGCTTGATGCACAGCTCTCCGCTGTTTTGAGGGCGAGTAGATGGGAACGTGCGGCCAGCCTCTACTCTTCTTCTCACTATCAGGCCTTCATAAAAGATGAGCAGCAGGGGGAGAGTTGAGGATGCTGAAAGCGAGGGAAAAAAGCATGTGCTGAAGGACAGGGAGAGAAGAGCTTGGAGTGACCTTGGAGTGTTTGCAATCAAAACATCTCCGTTTGAGGGCTTTCAGAGTGATGGGCTTTGCATGGGCTTTGCATTGGCTGTGCATTTAGCGTTATGTCGCGGCCACTAGATTGAATAGATACAATGGGCGCAAACAGCAGAACTAGAGGAGAGCGGATTAAAGAAGAACTTAAAAAGGTGAAGAGTAAATGGATTGGAGTTGAGAAAAGAAATGGTCCAATGGAGAGTCAGAGAGTAGATCTCTAAGAAAAGCAAGGAAGCTTTTAATGTCTCTGCAACATGAAGCAGTCTTTCTCTCTCTCTCTCTTTGTCTCTCCTTTATTCTTCATTCACTCTATGCCCTCGCTTTTTTCCTTCTCTCGTCCTCGCTCCATCACTGTCTGCTCTTCTCTTCCGCAATCTCCTGCCTCTCATCTCTTTTTCACCCTTTTCTCTATTTTATTCTCTCTCTCCCATTCCTTTTATTCTCTCACTCTCTCTTGTTCTGCATATCAGGTCTTGTCTCTCTGACTTTTCATCTCCATTCGGTTTCCAGGACAGTCCAGAGAGATGGCATAAGCAGGCAAAACTCACTGCAAAGCACTAATGAAGACAACAGGATATGAAGGTTGGCATCTTCACTGTTCACACTGTGGCCGTAAGTGTGAGCACAGAGAGTAAGGGTGTTTTAAGGTCCAGCAGAGGCGGTGAGTTTCGGTTGGATGCCTGTAAAGCACAACTTGTGCATATCTGAATGAATCATCCGAAGCATCTGAATCACTAAGCTATGTGAGCCGTGTCAATGAGATTATCTGAGCTTAATGATTCAGTTGATGTGAACTAAATGACTCAGGCAAACAATATGGCGGAAGTGATTCACATCGCATTAAAACGACCTGGCTGGGTCAATGATCAGTTCTTTTATTTCACTGCTAGGTAATTGATTCACTCGCTCAGATGCTCAGCTCTTCCAGACAAGTGATTTGCACCTCTTAGAATTATATATTCATAGCACAGAAAAAGCAGGGCTGAGGTTTATTGAGCTTCACAGTCACCATTTTTGTTAGGAAATAAATCTCTCCCCTGCCTCCACAGTGCTTTGATATTAAATCGATAGTTAGAAGAAAGGTCAGTTTTACACGATTTTTCTCTTATTACAAACTCAGCTGATTAACCAAGATGATGTTTAACTCCTTAACGTTCCAAGGCTTTTTACACTCTCGGGTGTGTTATTCAGTAGCTAAAGGGACTTTAGTTAGACTGTACAAACTGGTGGGGCTATTCTTTGGTAATAGACGTGTGTAATAAAACCTCTGACTCGCAGGCTTGCAAATGGCCATTTTAAGGGTTATACTTTGTTTTTACACTAAAGCTATGAGGCTGATATGACTAAAAAGTTATGGGAGCATCTACTACCACTTGAACAATAGTGCCAACTGCTTCATGTTTTCTGCTCCAGAGTCTCACTTGTTTCAGACATTTGTTTAGGTTGTTCAGTACTGAAATAGACTTGTATATGTGTTTTTTGGCAGTGAATAACAGAATGATGCCTGCAAAAATAAATTACAGTAAATAATTAAAAAGAAACCTTAGAGTTCACAAAATCAAGCCTTTTTAAAATAATTCAGCATGGTTTGATGCAATTGTGTAATAATTAAAGCAGCCTAAGCACAGCTAACTAGTGAACTACAAGATTCTGTTATTACTATCTACATCTGCCTCAAAACTCCAATGCAAACTGAAGGAAGCTGACTTGTTCTGTTATCCTGATAATGGCTAATAAACAACATAATTACATATTATATAAGAATAATTAAACTCATGACTTAAAATTCTCATTTTATTAGCCCGTAACTGGATCTGTGTTAGAAATTGATTATTATGCCAAATAATAGAGCGATTTTACAATACTAAACTAAATGTTTGTGTGTGTCCATCAGGTTGTTTCTCACTATGAGAGGGAGAGCCGCAGGGGGATAAAAAAGACATATCATCATTATCTAACTGCCAATTAATCACTGCTGACTCATTGAGAAGAAAAGTTCAATCAGTACATGTTAATTGGGTAATCATGTGAGCAAGGCTGGCCCTAATTTGGTTTTCAAAATTGAGGACACTGGGGAAACACAGGAGGCTGCTGTGGTTAGGATGTTGTGGTTGGGGGACTTCTTGTTAAAGCCTTAATTATGAGTTTGAGGGTGAGAGGGAGTTAAATTCCCCAAAAACCTTGCAAGGGTGTAAATAAGCATTAATCCATAAACATGTACTCATTTACCAAAGGTAATACATAGCCTACAGTATATGGCCAAATCTTTTTTTGTTGTTGTTGTTGAAACAAATGTATGCTTCCATGAAATCAATGTGAAATTTGGAGGACATGTCCAGGAAAAAGAGGACTTATGGTCACCCCACTAGTTTGAATTACTCCAGCTAATTACTCTGAAACTTAACCTAGTTAGTTAACATAGTTATAGGAATGGGGGACTGGAGTATTCACCCACTGATGGACCTCCAGAGTTTAAGTCTTTTTTTCTGCAAAGTAATTCACAAGGACGTTTAAAGGTCCAGTAATTCCAGACTTCTGAAGTAAAGACTGTTCAGTGACCAGAAACCCTTTTAAAAGAACTCTGTGTATAAAACTGCATTCAGGACAAAATTATGTGCCTCAGATTTGCACTTTAACCTTATATGTTATAGTTCCATTTACAACTATATTTACTGGTCTACAGAGCCAGAAGAACAACTGTATTAACTGCCCACCTACCAAGTACTGTACACACACACACACACACACACACACACACACATATATATATATATATATATATATATATATATATATATATATATATATATACACACATATTCCCAATACACACTCACACAGACACGCAACAAACAATAAACAGGGCACACACACACTCAAAATAGCCACCAGTGCATCTTTTCACTGAGACATGTTCACTGGTGACAGTTGCTATGGGCACTACCACCTCACGTCATTCACTGTTACCATCTCTCTCCATCGCTCTTTTGCCTGCTCTGCACTCTTCTTCTCCACCCTCTAAACTCTATCATCCCCTCTTTTGTTGTTGCATAAGCCTATTACAGCTCCAGTGATCTTCAGGTCAGCGGCATCCTGTGTGCACATACACACGCGCGGCCGCGCACCCAACAGAATTAATGAGCATATCCAGGAGAAAGGCTGAAGATGGCAGAAATTCCGCAACAGAGCAGCTAGAGGACAAGAGTGAAGGTATTCAGACTGTCTAATTAAATACTGCGATAAGACTCATTCCTCCAGTACACTACAACAAGAAACTAATTTGTCTTTGTGTGTGACACCGTGTACCTCACGTACTTGGCATTGTCGCTTACAATAGATCCTGACAAACGAGATGATTAACATTAAGAGCCTGATATTATTTCCCTAATCCTGAATCACACTGCTTTCAAATGACAGGGATTTCAAACATGTTGTCCTAAAAACGGCAATAAAAGAAGCTGTAGTATCAGACTAGTGCTGGGCTGGATATCGCCTATTCTCGCATAGCAATATCAGTGTCACACAGCAATACTCATTTCCTAAAGTTTCCTGTTTGGTCCAATCAAAACAAACCCAAAAAGTAGTTCTTAACCCTTGCGCTGAACTTGCTAGCATAGCCTGACCTGGCCATGTTGGCAGTTGTTTCATTTGTAAATTATGTATTATATAACTGTTCGGAGATGTTTTTAAATCCCTTCACAGAGTCATCTGCATCTACAAGAGGGATGGATAACTCTGGATTTTTCCTGCCTAAGCACACCTGATTCAACTCACCTGTCAATTGCAGGGGAATCTGCAAATGATGCTTAACTCTGGCCTTCGCTAACCCCCCCCCCCCCCCCCCCCCCCCCAGATCTACACCTTTTTTCTGATGGCCTCTCTTTGGATCTCTTTGGATCTCACCAAGGTGATACCACTCATGTCAACAATCAAGAGCAAACTAAACTAAATGTCTGAGGTTTAAATAAGACAAGCTCCTCCAAAATCCTCTCTAGCCTATTCTAATCATCTGCAGCTAATTATTTCCACAAGACTGTATAGAATCATGACACCTCAAAAGAATCATTTGCATGGTTAAATGATTCTTTGCATGATTATAGGATTCTTTGAACTGTTGTATAGTTGTTTTCTTGAGTGCCACAGGAGAGCACATGTATTCATGATCACAAAAACCATGGCTCTATATAGTACCAGAAATAGTTCCACTACCATTGGAAGTCAAAGACCATGTTTTGCTTAAAGGGTATATCAGGTTTGGAATGCATTCTATATGCTCAGAGCAGAACTCAAGAAGCAGGTGTGGATTTATTTTGTGACAGGGAATTTTATCACCTCTTCTGATTCTTCATGTCAAATAATCATAATAAAGCACACTACATGGACAAAAATATTGGGACACCCGCTCATTCATTGGTTCTTCTGAAATCAAAGGGTATTAAAAAGAGTTTATCCTGCTTGTGTAGGAGCTTTTTATTATATGACAAGAGCATTAGTGAAGTCAGGATGTTGTATGGTCACCACCGCACCTCATTCCTAACTCCACAACTCATCCCAAAAGTATTGGATGGAGCACCATCATTCCAGAGAACACAGTTCCACTGCTCCGCAGCTTAATGCTGGTCTCTTTACCACTCAAGCCCACGCCTGGTATAAGGAATGGTGCCAACAGGTTCATGCTTATCTACTTAAAGTAGCTGAATGCATTTGTTAGAAGGGGTGTCCACGAACATTTGGACATACAGTGTATCTCTTCTCCTTTTTAATGAACATGAGGTATTGACTGAGTTTCTCCTCTTGCTTCCTTGAGCTACGAGACAGAAATAATTAAATATTGAATTACACCATGCTATTGTTATTGCTGGCAATAACTGTGACTTCCATGCATTCATCTTAGCGTCATGAAGAAAGAAGATACTCCAAGCACACAGTGGGAGATGAATATTCACAGCACTGGCTGGGTGATGAATAACCACGATGCATCACAACTTCATAGATCAATCGCAACAGCCAAGCAACAAACAACAAAAGAGCTCCAGTCTCCAGCCTCCTAATCAACTGAATAATACAACACTGGAAGCAATCGAGGGGTGCAGCACACCTTCCCTGATCACCCAGCTGTCCTATGAGAGCTACCTTTACACAGTAAGCATCTGTAGCATCTCATCATTAATGTCTGACATTTCCTTATCATCTTCATGCTCACAAACCCAAACATCTTTGGTGGTAAACTTACATCCTTGCTCTCCTGCGATTTTGAGAATTTTTCAAAGTAGCTACAAAGACAAAGAGCCTATCATAGTGAAATTGACTATTGTTTTAGAAGTGAAGGAGCTTCAAAGTCAAACACGGTCTGTCTTTCTGTCTCTTGCGAGCGGCAAAACAGCAATTTAAGCAAACAAATTAAGGACTCGAGAATAAATACTTAATGTGACTATTACCTGAGTGACATATTAAGAAGAGCATTTATTCAGTTTCAGAGAGCTGAAACTACTTCACATTAAAATGCTTCCCGTTTACACAGTTACCACAGACTTCTCATGAAGACCTTTGTCTTTTTTATTTTTAAAGATATGGACATAAACATACAGACTTTATGGAGAGGTGGAGGTAATTTAACTAAACCTTTAATTTTCATGTTAAAAAAAGGTTAGGACACCCCCACATTTATTACTACATAAGAAACAGCTGCAGATATTTAGACTCCGTTTATACCTGGTCACTTCACGTGACGAGTATCCGGATTGTATCCACTTGGTAGTCCTATGCATCTCCAGTTAGTCAGACTGAAATAGGCAATCTGAAATCGCTGTGTGGGATGGAATATGCAAATTCACTCCTTATGCAGCAACCAGTTGTTTAACTGCTCAGCCTCTTCCTGTGCTGTGCTAAAGATGGTTGCTGTCTAGGAAATTGCAATTTTACATGCCGCCATGCATGATTTTACATGCTGTCGTCCTCCATGATTACCTTCCTCACAGGCACGGATCATGTACCCAGTGGCAACCTACATGGGGAGGTAGTTCCACTGCCCGCAAAATAATTTACATAAGATATTTCTTCCATTCTATGTGTATGTAGTTATATTACCCCCATCTCTCAGTATTATTCAAAGGAAGATTAAACATCCAAATGTTTAAATATAAAAAAGACAAAAGGTTTTGATAGGGTGCCTTATTTACGTTTCCCTTATATGCTTTTAAAAGACAAATGTAATTAGTTTGAACCTTGTTGTCCTGATTCCCAGCTAATAGAACACACATGATTCAAACTGTAGGCAATCTTAGCACAATGCATTCAAGGTGTAGCATGGTGTGTGCTCAACCAACCCACAAGTTTGAATAATGTTTCCACCTCTCCTGCGTAACATTATTTTTAGCCATGTGCATTCATATGTAGGCGTATGAATGCCAAAGCTTAAAAAAAGACTTTTGTTTCCTGTGAAAGTTCACAATTCTCACAGTTGTGGCTGCCAGACAAACATACTTAAGTTGCCATCTTACATTTCTCTGTAACTTCAGACTGTGAGTGCAAAATGGTTTAAAAATACAGACACCGCACAGCCTGTTTAGCAGGGTACTGAACTGGATTGCAGATTCCCAGCTCAAACACATCTACTCAACTTGGTAATTAACTGATGAGTTGAATTAGGAGTGTTTGAGCAGGGAAATCAGTTGTGCTGGACCTTCAGGACCGGAGGTGAAAAGCCCTGCTATATAAGCTGTATCTAAGCTACTCTGCATCTGTGCCATAGCAGCCTGATTATAAAATGTAAATATTGCATGGGGAAATGAGATGCAATCAATATCTGGATGCACAAGCTACATTTGAAAAGGGCAAGTATAACTGTGCTGTGCCTTGACTGGCTGATGATGTTAATGTCAAGTGTCAACCAGATCTAAGGTATTACTTAAAGGAAGCTTAAAGGAAGCGTGCAGAATTTCCTGTAAACGCAAAAATTCTGCTTGCTTGTTTTCCATTTATCCTGGGTTGCTGGGTTACTGAACACAGGGTTGAGGGTTTTCGAAACCTGGGTTTCCTAGGCTGCCACTGTTGGGCACTTGGGAAAGACCTTTAACCTTTTTTGTTCAAAGGGGTGATGTAGCATGACTGACCTTGCACTCTGATCCAAGCTTTCTAAGCTGGGATATGTGAAGAGAGGAAATTCATTGTACTGTACAAGTGTAATGACAATAAAGGCATCTACATCTTCAGAAATGGATATTGAGTTGACAATTTGATGTTATGATGATATTTCAATGAAAATAAACAGAATTAAGAATGAAGAGATATGATGGCTCTGTCCAATGAGATAAGAGGTGGGGGGAATGACCATGACATAACATGACAGTGCTTTGGTGTTTAGATGTTGCATTAGATACTTGCAGAGAAATGTACTTAATGCTTGTGCCATAGTTGAGCCCTACCTTCACCCCACGGATGCGAAACTCTGCGAGTGCTCGAAGCATCTTGCTGGCTGCTGTAGGCAGATCCTTTCCACTGGAGATGACTTTGACCAACAGGGAGTCGTAATGTGGTGATATGACCGCACCCTGGAATGCAGAAGCGCTGTCCAAGCGAATGCCCATTCCCTCCGCACTCCGAAACACCTGTAATAGAACGAGCAGCACAAAGGGTTTACATTTTTAGTAAAGTCTTGGGAGAAGTGTTAATATTGAAAAATACACCACATGGACAAAAGTATTGGTACACCTGCTCAGAGTTTATCCTGCTTTTGTTGGAGTAACTGTCTCTATTGTCCTTGGAACGCTGTACTACATTTTGGATCACTGCTGTGAATATCTGATTGCATTCAGCGATTTAGCACAGTGATGGTGATCACCACCCAACCTCATCCCTAACTCCCCAACTCCCAAAATCCCAAAGTACTGGATGGAGCACCAGCATCCCAGAGAACACAGTTCCACTGCTCCACAGCTTCAAGCTGGGGGACTTTATACCCATCTAGCCCCCGACAAGACACATCATAAAAGAGTGGTTTACTTAACTACCGCAGCTTTCTGCATTAATAGCATTTCAATAGCCAGCACTGTGAGAACTCTTAACAAAAGCTATAATCCAAGTCAGTTTGTAACTAAATACAGCAAAGCAGTTACAGGAGTTTAATTAGGATACATACAGTACATTAATTCAGACGTATACACAGTGTTACGCAGCGCATGCACACACAGACACACACAGCTCCTATTAATAATACGCATACGTGGTAAGTGTGTGCTAAGAAAAGCTGGAGGTTAAACAGAAGGAGAATGTGAGAAAGAAACAACTTAGAAAGTGTTGTCAGCTTCACTTGTTCACTTGTTTTCACACCCTCATTATGGTCTAAAGAGCAGACTCTTTAATGCTAAGGTACAGCGGATGCTGTGTTATCAGTTTCATGCTGAACAAGCCTGAAGTAAAAAATGCTGATGAAGCATGAAGCAGACATTATTGACATCCATTTAGAGAACATCTCTGTTTCTGCCCAGATTTCTCTCTCTCTCTTTCTCTCTCCAGTCTACATACTAAATGTAAGGCACGGCTCCAGAATACTGTCAAGCAGAGTTAAGATTCCTTTCTGAATTGCATTCGAATGGTTTCCTAGGGTTTCCATAAATGCTGGAAGGTCTTTTTCATGTATTGTATGCAGAGGCTCTAATTTTTCCATAGGGTCTGTGGAACAAAGCACCACAAACCGAACCAGTTCTTTTATTCTGAAGGCTATTGTTGCTATCAGTGATAAACTGAAAGCACATGTGCATTTTTTATATTGTTATATATTTTGCTGTGTGTGTGTGTGTGTGTGTGTGTGTACAACACTGTGCATGCCCAAAGGTTTCTTTTCTTTTAAGATCAAGTGCACTTGAAGGAAGTTTGACCAGTCGAAAATCTTAAAGCCCCCATGCTGATATACTGACATTTTAAATATGAAACTTGGGTTTTCAATGAAATGTTCAGCAAAGTTGAACAAAATCTGTTTCTGTTACCATGGCACTGCACACAGCCTGTAGACAGAGAAGTTGTGATTTTTAGCCTTTATGTTGAATTGAGGTTTTGTGATTTCTCCGATATTTAGGGTTTACTGAGGTTCCTATATCTATAACCGAGTTAGCAGCCCATATATAGATACAAGCTTGATGCCCTGTCGTCCCATTAGCCCACGCCCATCACTTCTCCAATTTATCGCAGCATTTAGTGGGGGAAACAGCTACTCATCGTGTCAGTAAGGTATGGTACACATGGGCACAGAGGTGCATATCTCCCCGGCCAGAGTGCTGTGTCAGGACTGCCCTGGCACATAACCACTAAATTCCACAGTGACTGGGCTTTAGCTCTCAGGTTTTCCTCAGACTCAAAGAGAGGGCTGAGCCATGTTAGCCTTCGGATTGGTCAGGGGTATGCTGGTGTAAATCTGCCCCCATCATACTGAATGTTATAATGCTGCTATGCAGAGTTTATTGCTTCATCACTCGCTCAGGAGAATGGTGGCATACTTGGCATTGGGCATGTGCCCTTGGACTCAATGTGTGGCTGTTCTAGAGCATCCTTTTCCGACAACAATGCTTGCCTACGGAGATTAAAAAAAGCTGCCTTGATACTTTTGGAAAGATCATGTATGTTGTGATGTCATGTAAACTGTCCTAGAAGGGAATACCAAAGATTTACTCCTACTACAACACCTTTCCCCTCTTTGTTTTTGTCTGCCTTTAAGTAACATATTCTGTGTCAAGTGAATCAATGTGAGGGATAATGGGAAAGAACTTTGCTCAGCTGTCCAATCACAAGTCGATAACAATCTCGTTCTGAGCTCAATGAACAGAACTTATCGATCAAGCATGACACAATTACCCTGACCATCTTTCAGCCAATTAGCGATGCCACAAGTTCCACATAGAAAGAGCTCATTTTTCCGTTCCCCATAATCAAACGTGGCTAGGGCAAAGAAGTCAGAAATAATGATGACAGAACGTCGCCCTCTTCATAAAAGCAGCGAGGGTCCAATTATATTCATTATTCCATCGCCAGCGCACACCAGGACACTCCTCCTTATCCTCATGCTCTGCGTCTTTGTCCCCTCCTTTCAAATGCTCCCACCGTGCTGGCCGGCTCGTTCCTCAATCAGGCCTCTGCGTTTATGTAATCAGCTCCAAATCTTCCCTTATCACACCAGCTTATGACCTTATGTCTCTTTTATCAAATCTCTTTCACTCTGTCTGTCTGTCTGCTCCTCTTTCTTTTGCTCTCCCTCTCCTTTATCTCTTCATCTCTGTCTCAGTCTTTTGTCTTCATGCAGGTCTCCTGCTGCTCAGGCTATTGGATAAAGTGTGGCCATGGACGTGTGCAACTGCTTCAACTACCTCCTGTCGATTTAATGCCAATTACACCTGCACAAAGGCTTTGCAAAAAACTGCCCACACACACACATACCTACAGCTAACGGCCTTTCAGGCTCTAAAACTATATGACTTTATATTGATCTTCATTAAAACGTCAGGAAGGGGTTTGAGGACACAACAGAAGAAGTCTGTGTCAACACACATTCCGAAAGAGCCGGGAGCACTCACACAGTGAATTCTTTTGGTTTCTAGCATCACAGAAGTGTTACTTAACACGGAAATTATGAAACCGCTGTTTGAATGAAGTGTCCGGCCTTTCATTAAAGCATTTTCTACAGGGACTGCAAAGTGGCTGACAGTTGAGAAAACGCTCTCCGAATGTATGACCTTTTGGTTTAATTGGATTGGCCCAGTGTGTGTGCTTTTGCATTAAAAGGCCCATCAGTCAAACTAAAAGAGTAGATACGGACCAACATATTTCATTATCATAGAGTAATACACACAGTGGCTTTGAATGTAGTGGACATGCGTTAGTAAGGTAAACACAGGTACAGATTTCACAGCTGTCACACAAAAATCATGTATCTCCACTCCAACTTTCAATGGAAGTCAATGTAGAAAGACTTTTTTTCAGTACGATTTTGGAGCATTTCTACTAGTCCTTTCATCATCAATTTATTTATTATTTTGGTACTTTACTATCTTTGTAATAACATAAAATAATAAAATGTAATTCAGTTGTTAACTGTCTGAACTTCTCAATTTCAACTTTCTGTTGTTTATTTATTCATACAACACTCAATACTGGACTGAGTCACAGACTCTCAGTGTGTATCGGGTTAGTGCTCTAATGCTGTACTGGGCTGAGTGATGGACTCTCAGTGTGTATCCGGTTAGTGTCCTAATGCTGTACTGGGCTGAGTGATGGACTCTCAGTGTGCATCAGGTTAGTGGTGTTAAACGTCTTTACCCTGCTTTCCTAAGAGTTCATTTTACACCTTTTACAGTAGCTTTTGGCTAAGTTTGAGTCAGACATGGTAAAAAGCTGACAGACTGACAACACTTTCCTGAGAGCAACACGCAGTTCTGCAGCCAAGCATTAGGTCAGACATGACGGCCTGGAACCTTTCTGTGACACTTGTTTTACAACAGACGGAACAAATACGTTGCAAGGTGAAAGCGGTTTCTGTTTATCTAGCATTGGAATGCAAGCTACAAAGGTCTATCAAATTAGTGTATTACTGTTATTAGTGTATTAGTCTATCAAATAAGTGTATTACTTGAATAAACTATATGATTAAAAAACTACAGCAGCAGCAGTAAAAATGTGTTCCACAATATTATGGTTAAACTTTAGGAGTTTACTAGGTACTGGCTGCAGGCATGCTGCTAATGTTAACGGCAGCTGTTGCGTGGCACTTGGCTTTCAGGTTATCAAATGTGGTACTTTTTTATTTGACCGGGTGTTTACTCAGGTTAGAAATGCTGCCATTGTGTGTTACACTTAAAACAAAATCTGGCACCGATTAATTTGATACGTAATCCGGTCGGTACCCCTAACTGACACCCAACCCTACATTATACTCTATATATAATTTTTTTTCAATACATAATTAAAGGGCAATATTCTTTCTAGAAAAACATTTACAGAATATTAACAGAAACCTTTCATACTTTCCATGTAAACTTGAATGTATTCTTCTATTTTACTTGTTGGTGTTAATTGCACTGTGGACTCTATTGGACTGAATGGGCCTCATTCATCATATCTTCTTAAGAATTTTCTTGAATTTCTTGAAAAGTCTAAAGAAAACACTAGGAATGTCTTAAGAATGGTTAGTAAATAATGTGCAATATTGATTTATTTTTTCACTTCCGTATTAGGAATGTATCGAACATCATATCATGAAATTGTGGATCGTTAAACCCACACTAAATAAATCGACTGATAGTGTCTCAGTTTAGTTGGATATTCTTGTTAAAAGTTTCTTTAACTAAATTCTGTGTGTTGCTCTGAGACTCCCACTTGGGGGCCAATAACAGATGTAATGATGTTCATAGGAGGAGGCAGGACCTTTGAAGACTTGTATTTGGCCTGCTCTCTTCCTCTCATCCAATTAGGGCATAATTTGCAGAAAAGAGACTGATCTGGCAAAGCATACGAACGGTAAGGAGCTAATGAGTCACCGCAGATAGCTCCCCCTTCCTGAGCTAGATCTTGGATGACTTGTTAATGTTTCATTCTTGCTTAAAAGTATTTGTCAAAAAAAAAAAAAAAAAGGACTGAGGCTGTCATGACAAACTATATAGGTAAATATGTGGTAAATATCATATCATATCAAATAACATATGCAAGAACTGTGCAATGCTGCAAAAGTCATAGTGTAAAATCCTGTGCAATATTACTGTACCCTCCTAGTCCACATGCTTCTTTCACTTCCAGTGATAGCTCAGCTCATCCAGAAAAATGTGTATTTAGTGGTGGCTTAATGTGCAAATTGCACTTCCTAATTGTAAGGGGAGCCCAGGAGCAAGGAATGGCAATTTTCCGTAGGGTGGCTTTAAAGGTTTTCTTTACACTCTTAAAAATAAAGAACCAATGCTACCAATGGTTCTTTAAACAATGTAATTGAAGAACTACTGTTGTTTCCCTAAAGCAGCATTTTTGGAATAGAGATATATGAGTGTGAAGTACCTTTAAATTGGTAAAGAGCATGTACATCAATTAAAGAGTATTTAGAACTTCAAGTGGCTCTTCATATTCATTCAGCTCTATTATAAGCATGGTTCTTTATGGAACCAACAGTGGTTCTCTTATGGCATTGCTCAAAAAAACACTTGAAGCACCTTTATTTTTGCTGGCCTGACACTAATATTGAGTATCGGATTGGAGCTTTGTCTAGTAGCAAATGTAAATTATATCCCTTGTTCTGGGTAGTATAGCTGAAGAACCTTTTAGACTTAATGAAGCTAAACACGATGCACAGGGTGCCAGTTTAATTTGGTGAATCGTTTAGTTCTTTATGGATCCTAAAGTGGCTCTTTTATGGCATCGCTCAAAGAACCTTTTGCTGCACCTTTATTTTTTAAGAGTACACAACAACAATCTGTGGTCAGCCATGTCATTTTCTTTGTCATTTTGCAAGAAAGGCATTCTTAATTTCTACAGCCGTCTCAATGATGGTCTTATTGAGAGCTCTTCGATTAAATTATCTTTGACACTGCTTGAATAAAGCCCTTACTGAGAATTCCATGGGATGGTTGTGTATTTGTTCCTCTCCTGAGCTTACATGACCCCAGCACTGCACAGATGCAGTATCCGCTGTATATATAATCCTTTTCTAATCTATAGCACTGGAACAAATTAAAACCCACCTCTGACCAACAGCCTCCCAGTATACTACATTTATTCCCAGTACAGCGGCTGAAGCGGCACTATGAACCTGTCAGATTAAAACCAGAAAAAGGTCATGCAAGGTGGTGGACTAGAGGAGTAGTGATGTCACCTGGTATTATCCTATTGCTATCTCTCTCTCTCTCTCACACACACACACACACACACACACACACACACACACACACACACACACACAGTACAACCACTAGTGGAAATAGCCAGTAGCCAGTGTAATTTATACGCGTATAGACGGTCACCTCAGGGGTCCGATGATGCATGTCTGAAAGTGTTCAGCCTGCAGGAACTAATGCCTTGCTGATATGCGTGAAATATGGCAGCCTAGACACTAAGATGTGTATATGAGATTGAGGATGGGGGCACGTTTGCTTGTGTGTGAGTGAGAAAGAGAGGGAGCATGCGAGCAAGTCAAAGGGACAGAAAAGGCATTGGGCTGGAAACATCACAGCTGGATGTGAGTTTATGAGTAAGCAAAAGTGAATGCGAGTGTGCTCGGAAAGAACAGTAAGTGTCAGTAAACAGTCATCATATCGGACATGTCGGTTCTCCTCATCCTCCGTCTCCAAGGAAACCAGACAATCCAACATGGCCGCCTGCCAGATCGCTCCTGCCTCTTCCTCTTCCTCTCTCTCTCTCTCCTATTAAACACATCCTCCCTCTGTTTCTAAACTAGGTCACTACACCTCTGCTGGCCCTCCCTCCCTCCCTCTACAATCTCTCTCTCTCTCTCTCTCTCTCTCTCTCTCTCTCTCTCTCTGCAAAAGCTTGGTCCACACATCTGGCCCTCTGTCTGTCTAGAACTGCGCAATACAATCATTTGGCAATCATTATCGTATTACTAATCTTTGTAATAGTATGCGAAAGACTGGGCACCCTAGAAGGACAAATTCTGCATGAACAGATTAAAAGGTCTATTCACAAATTTACTGCGAATAGACCTTTGGGACTGCGATTGACATTATAAAAATGGTAAATGTCATTCCATCTCTTAAGGTAGTTCATGGTGGAGGAATGTTTTGGCCATTTAGGCATCTGAAACCGATGGTTTGACATTTGCATCTAGGATTTGCTGGTGTTTTGTGTAAGTCACTCTTGCTGTGCAATATTGCCAGTGCCACTGGGAGCAACACAACAACTAATAGCATGATAGATCTACCCCTATGCTTCACAGTTGGTAAGGTGTTCTTTTCAGAATATGCAGTTCCTGTCTTTTCTCCAAACATACTTTTGGTAAATGTGGCCAGATTGATTGTTTTTGTCTTAATCAGTCCACAGCCTATGTTTTCAAAACTCATCTGCCTTCTCTAGATGTGCTGTAATATTCTTTAAACAATGGGCATTGTGACATGGCTGCAAGCAAGGTGTCCTTGTTTTAACTTTCTTATAAAGATCATAGTTGTGCAAGCAATGCTGCACAGTGGAACAGTGCACCACCACTCTTGACTGAGCTCACTCGTGTTAGATGAGTGTTTAAAGTGTACAAAGTCTGATGAGAATTTATTAAGCATGGAGATTTGATTTAGTGACAAATATCAGGCCTGGTTAGCTCACTAAAGTCTAAAACTAGGGTTGGGCAATTCAAAACATTCACATAAATCCACCCCATTCAATCTGCAATGTGGAAATTGGGAATTCAAACAAAAAGACTTTAAAATAAAATAATTCTTTAATCAAGGTCAAATGTTCAATTAATCATGATATTGATTTGAGGTGTGGCAGAGGTGCGTACCACCAACCACACGTAGTCAGCCTGCCTTCCCAGGACTCCCACGCTGTCTAGCGTGCTTACAGCTCAACCCTGCTGTTCAGCACCTCTGTTTTGGACAGCTACACACACCAAATGGCCGAAGGGAGGAGCCGACTGACACAGCACGGCTGGCACCCACTGACGAGATCACCTGAGGCCACTCACTCACGGCTCAAAAACCCTACTGGAAGAGCAGTGAGTGCTCCTGCTCCGGTTTCTCTTAGTCTCGGTCACCTGGCTCCCAGTATAGCCAACTGCCTCCAGCCTAGCCTTTGAGTTGCATCCTATCATTTGCCCCATTCTTTTGTGTTTGTGTTTTAAAGTCTGGTTGTCTTTAGTAAAGTTCTCTATGAGGTTGTTTTCGTTTAGCTGTCTGAGTGGTTCCGATCCTCTACCCGAGACGGGCGGCCCACGGAGGTCATATCACCTAGCACTATCTGAAGCCTTTTGAAAATTAATGATTTTGGGTTTTTTGGCTTTGTTTACTAATTTTCATTAGAAAATGTGTGATTTGTCCAAGGAGGTGCACATATCTCTAAGAATAGAAGTAATATGTTAAGTTATAAATTAATTGAAAAAGCTCTAATTTCACAGTTAACATTTTTGAAAATGTACGAATTTGCATGAATTTGCAGAAAAAAAACTGTAGATGTATATTCCTTCTGTTTATTACAGAAGGACTTTGTAAGTCAATGTACATTTATATAGGGTTAACATACCGCAAAGCACATTACAGTCTCAATCTGTAGCAGTATATATTATGCCCATGTCGTGTAGTCTCTCCTCCGCCCCTCTCGATACTCTTCTCTTTGGCCCTTCACACACTGCGTAGTTAAAGTGCCTCATTGGCTTGACAAGTTGAGCTGATGCTTCAAAGCCCCCAGAGCAGTGAAAAATACATGATGGTGCAAATGAGAAAGAAGAGTGCTAAAGGCAGTGGGAGAGTGATTGGCCTGTTTTGTATGTTTACGCACTCAACATTGTCCTCTAAAGCTTAACCGCTGCACCCTCTTCCCCAGCTCAACTTTCCACCCGTCACTTTCCTTTTGTCTCCATTCTTTCCCCGGTCTCTCAGGTGCAATTTTATCCTCCTAAATCCTTCCTCTTATCCTCCTCACCCCTTCTTCACCCTCGCTGTCTCATTTTCTCTCTCTCTCTCTGAGAAGACTCTGTTACACTCCTCGCTTTTCTGGGCCTCATACTTCCCGCAGTCTACTCTTTTACCTCTCCTCTGAACCAGAGCTTAAATCTGGCCTGAGATTTTGGTCTGAACCTGAATATAGCCTGAGAACATTCTGTCTCAACCAAAGCAGAACTCACTCACAGCACCAAGTTCTGTTTGATTTATTTTTGACTTATTAAATTCAGGACCACCCTGAAAACGTCAGCCATTCAAATGTAAATGTTTAAAATACTCACACTATGGATATCCAAATCCAAAGTCAGACAGTAATTAACAGTATATATATGCTCAGTACACACCTGCTCACATCTGTACACACTCAGATACACAATGCATACACATCTATGGTCTAGAAATACAGTTATACAATATGCATATGAATGAGAGTGTGTGTCAAAGGCTCTGTAAATATGTAATGCTTTAAGAAGTGTATTCAACTCAATTATTCAATTCAGTTGGTGCCTAGAAAGAGGGATTCCAATCTATAGAGGCTTTACTAAGCTTTTGCTGCGATTGTTATTTGTATGTGCATGTGTAGTTTTTTTTTATTGAGTAAGAACTCAACCTATTTACGAGCATGCACATTTGTGTTTCTCTGTTTTTATTTTTTTAATATACATATTTTTTTGTTAATATACTTGCTAGCATATAACAAAAACCAATACAAAAAGTTACAAGAAGTATGTAATGCACTGCATTCCTTGCATGCAAACCAAATAACTGCAAGATTAAGTTCAGGCTCTCCTGCAATTACAATTACAATTATTATTAATTAATATTGTTGCCACTCTTCAAAACCACCATTCACTTTTACCATCATTTTTATCATCCACTGGGCAGCCTTGGTGTTGTTCTCGTTTAAGCCTTACTGTAGACCTTACTGCAGCAAATGGCTCTAACAACCAGAGTAGGTATGAGGACTAAAGTGGGGTAATTCTCTAAAGAAAAAAAAACTCTGAACCTGAAATCTGAACCTGACTTAAGCCCAACAAATATTTGAGAAATGTTGTCTGAACCTAACTGAACCTGAAACATCTGGCTTCCTCAGGCTCAGATAAATATTTTAAGCTCAACTCTCTACCTCTTTGCCTTGTTTTCAGTCTTCTGTCATTTCAGGCCTTTTTCCCAGTTCTCTTCTCTGCCTCAGTCCCCAAAACACAACAGCCTCCTCCATTTCTACCTCAATTACTCGTCTCCTCCTCTCTCTCTCTCTCTCTCTCTCTCTCTCTCTCTCTCTCTCTCTCTTTTCATTTCCTTCTCTTCCTCTGCCACGGAACACAAATAATCAGACTTGGTGGGGAAGATTAAGCTGTTAGTCGAATCAAGCCCTTCGGCCAATAGCTGTTATCCCCCCCTGTGCGCTGTATATTTTCTCGCCAATGTCTTTGCTACTGTTTGCTAAACATGTTGATCTCATTACTTTAATAAATTAGGCCCTACGTTTTAATGCAGTGCGCAAATCAGTGACATTTATGCCCACCGCTATGAGTCCCATGCATAATTAACACACGTTCATCGGAGCGAGTGCTTTTAACGAGGAGCAAAACCTTTGATCCAAATTTGCGGATTGATCACCAGGCATGCGAGTCATGTTTCGCCGCCTTCATCACACTTCCACTCTTTTCTCCCTTTCTGTTTCTTCTCCTCATCTTTCTTTCTTCTCTCATTACCTTGTTTAACACAAGTCAGCGCTTCCTGGCTTTCTCTTCACAGTCTCTTTCGTTATCTCGACTCCTTTTTCCTCGCTCTCTAGTTCAGGCATTAACCCTTCTCCCAGTCCTATCTAACATCTCATTAGCAGTACATCCAGTCTTTGACTTGGTCTCTTTTAACTCCTTAAAATCTGCTCCTAGACTAGTGGGAGGTGTGCACTGGTCAGTAGCTTGTATCAGCAGGTTTTTCTATCATACAAAAGCACAATGCTGCCTTTATTGTTGGATACACTGTGATTTCTGAGTTTCTGAGAAGGTGTATGCACACAATCAGAATGGAATTCAGATCACTAAAGGCTAATTACTGATTTATTTCATTTATTTAAGCTAATAAGCTAATGCAAGACTGATGGCTGGGGTCTTCTGCCCCTGACCAGTTGCCTGTCCTCCATTCCTGGCATCTGTTAGATTTTACACATTCAAACTACATATCTGTGTCATCCTGATATACCAACATATAGATATGTGACATGACTAATTCAGCAGTATTTTTACTGTAATAAATAATCATATCAAAACAGCAGCTTAATATCACACTGAATCCACATTGATTGTTTGTTTAGTCTTGGAAAAAAACAACAACAACAATTTAACAATTGGAGCAAACGTACAGAACCTACAGAACTGTAAAATGTAACTTCACTTTCTTAATCTACAGCTAAACCTTATCTAACCTGAACCTTATTCTACACCTAAACCTAATCTAACCTGAACCTTATTCTACACCTAAACCTAATCTAAAGCAAACCTAACCTACACCTTAATCTACACCTAAACCTAATCTAACCTGAACCTTATTCTACACCTAAACCTAATCTAAAACAAACCTAACCTACATCTTAATCTACACCTAAACCTAATCTAAACTGAACCTTAACCTACACCTTTATCAACACCTAGACCTAATCTAACCTGAACCATAACCTAATAAACCTAATCTTAAACCCTTAATCTAAACCCTTATTCTAACCTTAACCACACATCATGAATCCTTACTGTTTCTTCAGTACTTTTAGTCCATTCATCATTTAAAGTCCATAAACAGGATTTCCTTCAACAAGATCCCCCAGCGCTGTTTTATCAATTCTTTATCGTGCACGTGTGTGTTAGTGTGTAGTTTGCTCGAAAGCTGTACTAGTGCATGGGCGAAAAAAAAAATATGACCAAATAGGTTGTATTTTTAAACTGAAGCAATCCACAGACCTATGTAGTCAACTTTTTGGGGACTTTCTTCTTCCACCTTTAAGTTTCCCTTGCCAATGCCATTTCTGACTTGCTCACCTGAGTTTACATGTTTTAATGATTCCGTCTCATTTCTGTCTTGTTTTCTGAATTTCTGTAAATCTTTTTCAGGTTGTAAAAAGAGCAATGCAATTACATTTGACATTGATGTCATATGCTCACTTCTTTATAATAATACTTTGTGGTTGGGTGTGATAAATTATTAGTGAGTTTTTATTGTGCATTCGGTATTCTGCATTCTTTTTTCTTTTTCTTGTTGTAAGAATCCATGTTTGGTAATGACAAAACAGAGCTATAAACATTTGTGAGAAAAATAAAAGGACTTCAGGTTACTGCTCAAGCAAGCTCAGACAACCAAAGGACCACAGGAAATTCAACATTTCCGATATGGACATTAATGAGTTAACCTTGGCTACCATGAAGATTCTAGAAAACTACCTTGAATGCTTAATTTACATTTGGCTCTGCCATAAACGGTAGATATAGTAAGGATGTAAGGGTCAGTCCATCCACACTGTTACTGTGAATGAAAATCTCTCTCTCTCTCTCCCCTGCTTCTCTCACTGTCAATTTCCTCTCCCCTTCTTTTCCCTTCAGACGATGATGAAGCTTCAAATGGAGCCTTTGTGAGGCTGAATGAGTTTGACTTTCTGCCTGATGTTTTCCTGACCTTTTGTTTTTTCCATTTCTGATCATTTCTCTCGACTTGTTTGTTTGGTGTCTTATCGACTCATTTTCTTTCTTCGCTCCTTTCCCACTTTCTTTCATTGGGACTGTATCTTTACAGGACACTGGAGCATGCTATTATTACTGTTTTCTACTGCTGACCTTCAAACTTCCCAATTGACTTTAGAAAGATGTGTCCACCTGCACGTCAATATGTTTTTCTCTATCCCATCTTCCTGCGAGCTCTCTGTCCAGTCTGTCTTTCTTTCCTTAATGGTGCAGTTTTCACTGTAGCATCACGTCAGCCTGACTGCAGGGAGCACATCAACAGAGGGTGGACAACACTTAGGTTCAAACATGTAATTCCAACCCGCTGACATTTTATACACTCTGTCCCTCTCTGCCTCTCTCTCTGCCAACCGCTGTTTAAATTCATGTGTTTTTACATTGGGAATACTGAATAATGATCTAATCTACTACCAATCTATTCTATTAACGCTATCTTTTTCATGCGGTCACATGTTGCTCTAATCCTTTCAGTTACTGGGATTCACCACTGCCTAAACTGGTTGTCTTTAGAGAATCTTTTCAAAAACAGTTGTCCCTATGTAGAGGGTAGCATAAACCAACCAAAGCTATTCTTTGTTTAATCAAGACTGGGTGAAAAGGCATGAGAGAAACACTTCACACGAACTCAACATGTAGGCTAATTCATGTGAACCTATCATATTCCAGTCCAGAAATGAAATTTTCCTAGGACAAACAATCAAGTCCGGTCAATCCAGTACAATTCCAGAAAATCCAAGATGGATGAACTCTAGCCTCTGTTTTTAAGATCATTCTGTTAGCTAGTTCACTGGAAAACAAGCTAGTAAATCTGTCAGTTGTTTGGTGTCCTACTTCACCTGCCAGCTTGTTAGCTGGCTAGTTAGTTTGTGAGCTGGTTAGATAGTTAGGTAATGTGTTATTGCTTGGCTATCCAGTTAGTCTTCCAGCTTAAGATGTAAATGTTTAGTTAGCTGGTTAGATAGTTAGTAATGTAATGTAATGTGGTAATGTGTTATTGGTTGCCTATTAAGTTAGTCTGACAGTTACATATGCATAATCTGGTTAGTTAGTAAGTTATGTGATTAGGTGGTCAGGTAACAGGTTATTGGTTGACTAGCTGTCTAGTTAGTGTGTTTGCTGGTTGGCTAGGTAATTTGCTATTAGGCTGGTTACTTAGTCAGTTAACTTGTTAGACAGTTAGTTTGTTATCTTGTTATTTGGTCAGTTGGTGTCTTAACTGGCTGGCTTGTCTGCTAGTTTGTTAGTAAATTAATGTATTTAGTTAATCTTTTAAGGTGTTTGTTTATTATTATAAGTGGTTGTTATCTTGTTAGTTAGCCTGGCTTTTTGTTTCTAAGGAGAAAACAAAACCAATGCAACTACAGCGCAGACTGGGGTTTGTGACCTATTGACCTGTATTATTACCTCAGTTCTGTGAAATGCTAAACCCCTAAGACTGTGAGTAAAGTCCCAGGAATCCTTAAAAAAGGCTAAATTGATTAAGCGCTCTCACCACAGTCCACTGACAAAAGCAAATCATGTGAAAGTGGTGTTCTGAGCAAAGCCGCAGTGTGCAGCACATCCCACAGCACTCCAAGGCCTGCAAGCAGACTTTAATGCTTAGTGAAACACACTCTCTCTCTGCTGCAATAACTGAGTGGATTGGTGGGACTGCGTGGCTGTTGACCCTTACACACACTGCTGCCACATTCATTAACATTATCAGCGGCCAGAGTTGCCGTGGGAGATTAACCAGACATTGTGGCAACAAGCGGTAAACAAACACAGAGCAGCGTGGCAAGATTGGATCGTCATGTCAGAGCATGGAGGGATGATAAATTGCTCCGCACAGGGACAACACAGGCTAGAGTGATAGAAAGGAGTCTTCTACCTGCCTCCAGCTTCATCTCTCTCGCACTCTCTTTTCTAGTCTGTCTGTCTTGCTCTGTGTCTGTGGAACTTGTTGATTCTACTCCCTCTCTTATCCACAGGCCAATTTGTGCAGTCCAATTCCAAGATACAAATTCCAACTGGACTCTTTCTTGGCTGTCTAGTATTTCTCTCTGCCAGCACTTCACATCATGATTGTGTCCCCAGTGCTTGTCAGTAACTGCGAGTGTGTGTGAGTATGTGTGTCGACGAGTTGACTAGTCCCACGTTTCTTGGTTAACTACGATTCTGACCAGTGATTAACCACACTGCTGCTGCTGCAAGAGTATATAGTTATTGAGTCTCTATACTAGTACTAGACTATCAGGTTAGAAGAACTAGTGGAAATAAAGCTGATGTTGCATCACACCGAGCGTTCTATGCTGAACAGTCCATTTCCATCAGTGGGACAGTACCTACCGGAGACCAGCCACAGCAAATCCCGCTGGTGGGACCGCACTTAGTAATAGGTGTATATCTAAACAAAAGAGATTTTTCAAGCCAAAACCATGAATCTAAAAAAGTGAACTCTAATAATTGAAATCATGACTAATCAAATGAAACTGTGCTCTCATTGACAGTACGTACCATATTGGCCCCACATATGGACTCCTAACAGTAAATGGGTTAAACATGGGCCACACCTGGTTTGTACACTGCACACAGGTTCTTAGATGGGGCCCATGTGGGATTGAGATTGGCTGTAATAATTTGGCCCACTTGGGAAGCACAGTTGGGTCCCAGTAACAACACATGTGCAAATCCACTCAGAGCCCATGCTGGATCCCACCTAGAATGCCCCACATGAGCATGTTGGCCTGGTTATTGTGACACAAACAACTATATACAACCATAAAATCTTCATTGGATGCATGGTATTTTCCTTATCTTAATAATCGAAGTTGTTGGGTGTATAGTTCTCTCACTTTACACACAGACAAATGCAAAAAACTCCAAAAACACAACGTCTTATCATTAACACATTAACATATGCAGAGGCACAATCACACACACCCTCCTACATACCTCTGTTACATTCATCACTCACACACCTACACTCCAAAAATGTGACAGAAACCACAATTCCAGGTGGCAATTTGCATTTACACTACACAACTGACAAGAGCACACATTCATTCAGCTGACAGTGAGAGTAAGAGGGACAGTAAGAAACAGAGTTTTAATTATTCTCTTTAGACTTAGAGAGATGGACTTATTCCATCAAAGCAATTGGAGCAGCCACACAGCTATACTCTCCCTCTCTCACTTTCGCTCACACACACACACACACACACACACACACACACACACACACACACACGCACGCACACACACGCACGCACACACACACACAATCCAGTTAGAATTTTGATTATCCATCATTATTATGATTCAGGGGAGCTAGCTCATCTCTGCATTCACTAAGAACAAAAAGCCCACCAGCACTCTCACCACACCTGTAAAAGAAACACTGATAAATATGCAGGCTGTCACAGGATCTTCTACTTCTATGTGTGATCTTTTACACAGGAGTTTGGTAGATGTTAGAATAAGGTGTAATCAGTAGTATGATTGGAGGGGGCAGCAGAACTGCATGCATGTTAATTTAGTCAATTTCTATAGACATGGAGATATACCCTCATGTTTGCAGGGTTACATTTATGAACCACATTATATACCTGCCTGTCCAACAGCATCTGCACATGAGAGCTACCCAACTCTGGTCCTAAAGGGCCTCAGTCCAGCACAGTTTGGTGATTTCCCTGATCAAACACAGCTGTTTCAGCTCATCAGTTAATTGCCACTTTGAGAGGGTGTGTTTGAGCAGGGAAACCACCAAATTGTGCTGGACTAACTCCTACAGTACTCTCTCCCTGTGTGAGGCCTTCACCTGTGTTACAGGAATAAAGCATCGGTTCAATAAGGGATCTTGGCTATAGGAGTTCTTAGATATAGCATCCTTGGTTTAGTAAAATAGCTGGTTGTGGCTTTTTGCATCCCTCTTAATTATTTAATTTGAAAAATTGTTACCAACCTCTTTTTGTAACTGAAAAACAAATTATGTATAAACGCATTTTCCTGGCTCTGACAATGATTGTTGTTTTACATCCACAAAGGTATCTAACAAGTATATGATATATTGTAAAATACAATATATGCCCAAATGTTTGTGGATATCCCTTATACTAAATCCATTTAGCTACTTTAAGTTGCACCCATTGCTGACACAGATGTGTAAATGCACATACATAGCTTTTCTAGTGTCTGTAGTGAAGTACAGCCAATAGAATATGACTCATGTGTGCAGATACACATGATCCTAATGCCATGACAGGTGTATGTTTATATGCTATATATCTATATATATATATATATATATATATATATATATATAGAGAGAGAGAGAGAGAGAGAGAGAGAGTATCAGATTTCCGCTCTGCCTCCAGAGGGGCATAGTACGAAGCACCTGGGCTTCACTTGTGCAGCAGAAATAGAAATCAGTCTTGTAAAATGTCCAGCTTGATTGTATCTCTGCGACGGCAGAAGCAGAAATATGTTTAAAATGCGGTAGTGTTTTGCTTTCACACGGCTCAGTGTCTCTCCCAAAATTTGAGATACGCATCAATTGCAAACGTCTCCTGACAAATGCAGAAGAAGAAGTGCTGCAATAATAGCCCCACATGCATTGTCCTATGGATGATAACTGATGTACCTCAGCGAGAACCTGCAAAAAGTTAAAGCATTAAATTGCTGGGGCAAACTGTGTGAAAGTGACTGTCGCGCCACTGGAGCTGCAGCTGAATAACTGCCATAAATGTTCTAAATGCGAGTCTGTCAGTGTGTTTGCCTCTCCAACACATTTTTGTTTATTTATTTATTTATCTATCTATCTTGCTCAGGGGGGAAATGGGTGTCTGTGCATCACACAGTAAACATTGTTTTGCATGTCACTGTTGGCAAATGACATTTAATAAGCACAGTACATGCTGTACTAAGCACAAAAATAAGACTCTTGCTAAGTCTCTCTCTCTCTCTCTCCCTCTCTCTCTCTCACCCTGTTTCTCCTTCTCTCGCATCCCTCTCGTTTCCCTGTCTCTCCAGCTTATTTTATGAATTTGCTGCATCTGTAAGCTGGAGCATCCACCAGCATGTCTCTGTCTGTCACACACACACACACACACACACATACACACATCTAATGTCTTCTGTTCTGACAACCATTTAAACCTACACTGAGGAGGCATCTGTGACAGCTATAAAAATCCATTACCACTGACACACACGCACATGTACACCCACCCACCCACACACACACACACACACACACACACACATAGATATGCATCTTTTTCCATTAAAATACACAATAAATACTGTGCAAGCACACAAACACACACGCACACACATCCACACATATATACATGATTTTTAATTAAAATTCATGGTAAATACTGGGCATGCACACACAAACACACACACACACACAAAGCTTTGCCCATTTTGAACATGCCATGCAATGTGCGCACAAGTTCTCCTATCAACTGAACACACACATACACACTCAGGAAATCACATACTTTTCCAAAGGCCCTCAGACACACCTACACACACTCCAGTCTTCCTATCTATCCTCTCCATTTCTCTCTCGCGCTCCCTCACTCTCCTCTTCCTCCAGTGTGCTCGCCTCGTTCCCCTCTTTCACACAGAGGTCTCCATTTCTTTGGAACGAGCGTAGGGCCTACACATCTGTTTGTGCTGATAACTGCTCTCTCGCTCTCTCTCTCTCTCTCTCTCTCTCTCTCGCTCTCTCATTCTGCTGCTTCTCTAGTTCTTCTCTGGAACCAAAGAGCAGATGAGTGCAGAGCCAAGCAAGCAAAGAAGGAGAGGGAGGTAGAGATGGAGAGAGAGAGAGAGGGAGGGGGGGGGGGGGGGTGGAGATGTGGGAAGGTAAGTGAAGCAAATGAGTGAA
Organism: Salminus brasiliensis; assembly: GCF_030463535.1. Taxonomy (NCBI): domain Eukaryota; kingdom Metazoa; phylum Chordata; class Actinopteri; order Characiformes; family Bryconidae; genus Salminus; species Salminus brasiliensis. The sequence goes on from NC_132886.1 coordinate 15,973,904, forward strand.
AATTGCTGAAAACAGGAAAAAGAAACAGAGAGAGAATTAAGCAGAGAGGGGGAAGACGGAGGGAAGGAGAAGAGAATTAGCATGGAAATAAAGGAACCGCTTGTGTGTACAGGCTGTGAAAGAAAGCTGATCACTGACCTGAATATCTGCTCCATGTGTTTGAACAGGCTTAGCAAGTCAAGAAAGTTCTTCATCTGCACAAGAGTGCTTTAGGGACACTAAAACCAGCACTGTACTTTCCTCCCCAGTCCAGCCTGCCATGATCGGTCAGACACCAGCCATCCTTGTATCTCCCTTCAGTCTACCAACTGGTGCCTCATCATTCACTCTTAAAAATAAAGGCGCTTCAAATGGTGCCGTAGAAGAAAGACTTTTGGTTCCAGAGGACCAGACGTGTAATAGAGAGTGCACCTTTTTCAAGGCCTTTACTTAATTTATATATACTATAATATTTATATTTAGTAATTTTACCTCTATAAATATGAAGACCTATAGAATTATATAATTATAAATAACTATATATACTATAACTATATATAATTTATGACCCTATAGAAGACCTATAAATATGGTCTCCTATGGAACCAAAAAAGGTTCTTCAATGGCATGGCTTAAAGAACCTTTTGAAAAACCTTAAGTTTGAAAAGTGCACAGGAATAAGTTTGTTTACCAGTTAGATCATGTTCAGGTATTTAATCAACAACTATGCAATATACACTATATGGACAAAAGTATTGGGACACCTACACATTCACCTTTGCTTCCAACATCAAGGGTATTAAACAAACAAACTAAATAGCATCATACTTTTGTTAGTCTCTACTGTCTGTCTGTATTGTCCAGGGAAGGCTTTCTACTAGACTTTGGAGCATTGGTGTGATGATTTAATTGCATTCAGCAACAAAAGCGCTAGCGAGGTCAGGATGTTGGATTATCATTCCAGAGAACACACTTCCGCTGCTCCTCAGCTCAATGCGTCAGGAAAAGTGCCAATAGGTTCATGTTTATCTGCTCCACAGAGTCATATTCTATCCTATTGGCAATATGTCTTTACAGGGACTAGACAAGCTGTGTGTATGCACATTTGCACATCTGTGTCAGCAATGATTGCAACTTAATGTAGCTAAATGCATTCATTAGCAGGGGTGTCCATAAATATGTGGACATGCAGCGTAACTACTTTGCTGAGTAGCAAATTAACTAGAACAGCCAACAGTATTGTGAAATCTTTAATGTAAGCAGTGTAGCTACTAGCACTGAAGTAGCTACTGCTTCTCCACTCTGGTGAGGCCCAACTAATAGATAGAGGGGCCCCGTTTCACTCATATCCTGCTACATTACTGGCATGCTTTTATAGCTACAATTCAGACATACAGCCCGTAAACAGCATTTTATTGGGATTTATATGTTTACATTTTCCACAAAAGGCGTGTTAAACAGGACGCGACATCCTCAGCACGAATGGCCATCAGCTTTGAATCAAATACAGCATAGAAAACATTACATTTTCCACTTAAGAAAACTGAACACTACGGAAACAGAAGCTTCATTAAATGTCCTGCTCTGTCACTGATGCAATGTTTTTGTTTTTGTTTTTTTGCTGGAGTAGCCAGGCAAGCTCCAATGAGCAATTTCTGATGCTTATCTCACACAGTATGCCACTAGAATCACACAAAACACACCGCTATGATGGCTAGACTACAAACTCAACTGTGAAAATGACAGAAACTAATGCATCACTTCTCTTATTTGGGGATGCATTGGCCTCTGTTTGAACATTAAGCCATTTACCATCTCGTGTAAAAGCTTGAAAGTGTAAAAAAGGCATGGGCCGTCTGGATCAACTGATTTCAGCTATATACTCATAATCATACTCATAATCAGCCCCCAGCTTTTGTTTATTTTGACAGGACATGGCGCTTCTTCTCCCTCAAGAGTGTGTGTATGTAGGGGGGGCAGGCGCATTGAGGATGCAGTGTGTGTAAACCTCTCTTTCTCTCTCACTCACACTGTTCTGTTTGTGGAACAACAGAACGGTCAACAGACAGAGTGGCCCATTGGGAATTTTTCCCCTAGTTCTGATGTCAACTTCATCCCTGATAAATCTAGCGGGGGACAAAACAACTCAGAGAAGAAATCCTCGCAAGGCACTGTGCTTTTCTTTGGATTTTTGAGTGGTTGTACACACTCAGATTCATATACTAAAGTATTGTTGCTGCCTTTCACATTGCCTGACCAATTCATGATGGATGGACCAGCAGTCGGAATTGCTTAGGATAAAATGTCACCCTAACATACGTTACCCTAAAACTATCTTCATCCTGATTTCACTTTACAGTTTCAAATGTATGAGATTTTGTTACTACAGTAATGATTAAAGCAGTATTATGTGAGAACCGGCATTTCTTGCTCCTGAGCTCCCCCTGCAGTTATAAGGTGTAATTCATGCTTTAAGCCAGCACTAAAGGACACACATTTCTGGACAAGCCAAGCGATACAGAACCGATACTGGGAGTGAAAGAAGCTGATTCTAGTAAAAAGTAAAAAGACATGATTCTACCCATATATGACTTTTGTCTAAATTCCTGTGAGTATTTCCTACCTGCTTTACCAAAGTTGCATACTCCAGTTAGCAGTGTGCTAAGCTTAGAGTAGTAACGATAGAGATGCTATTCTGTCTATTACATGCCAGTAGAGCACTAGCATGATTTTAAAGCTGCTATTTCAAAGTAAAAATGATACAGTGTTGCTTTAACTATTGCGAATTAACAAAGCAAGCAAAAACAGAGGAACAGAGACAAGCCAATGTGCAGCTTGCAATCAGGAGAAAGCGAGATGATGAAGAAGAGTACAAAAAGACAAATACAGAGAGAAATGGGGAAAGGGAAGTGCAAATAAAAGAAAGAGTTACAGAAAAGGGTTCTGATAGTAGGCAGAGCACTAAGAGTGCTGGGACTGTGCAGTGGACTGAGACTGAGTGATATTATTACTGAATAATAATGAATAAAGCACTGAGCCCAGGGAGGAGAGGGCACACACACACATACACACAGTGTGAGGACAGGCCTGAGTCAGGAAAATGTGCCTCTCCAAATATGCTGAACTAAATTAGACAATTTTGCCTAAAATAGCGATGATATGAGACGCAGAAGATGCAGAAAAAAGCTGAAGAAGCAGAGATAAGAAAGAAGAGCACTGAAGAAGTGAAAAGAGAGAGAGAAAGAGAGAGAGAGGGAGATGGAAATATAGTGTACCTATTCTTAGACTGATGCAATATATATGATGCTACACACAGTGTATTAAAGGAACGGTGGAGTTCTAGGAAATATAGTTCTTTGTAGTTTGACACACCCTCAAGCATCACCACCATCAGACTACTGTTTTTTTGGGTAGACAGTCAGACAGACAGATGCAAAATTCACGCCTCAATGAATCGGAGAGAATTCAATGATTCAGTTTATCTAAAAACTGGATTGTCAGTGTCAGTCAGTTTTGCTTCAGAAGCAAGAAGTTCCACAAATTGGAATGGTTCATTTTAAAACCTCACTGAATCGTTTATGAATCAGAACTGAATCATTTTAAACTAGACAAAATCACTCTGAACCAAACTGGCAGCTGTTAAATAGGAGTTGTGAGGCAAATGAGTGTAAAGACAAGGACACCCATTATTGATATATATCCGAGAGAGAGAGAGAGAAAGAGAGAGAGAGAGAGAGAGAGGCAGTAAGCTATCCTACATATTAGTAGAGATGAGCAGCCTGATCTTAGAGACAACCAGTGTGTTTTATCAAGATTTATGTAGATTAAGACTAAGATTAAGCACACTTTAAGCCTCCATATGTAACCGGACTGTAGCAGCGAACTCATACACTCACACCAGTGATAAGGGCAGTGAAAATACACCCCCAGGAGCAGTGGACAAACACCACAGCACTCGGAGAGCAGTAAGGGGTCCGGTTTCTTGCTCAAAGGGCACCCCAGCTGTGGATGCTGGTGAATCAAACCCAAACCTGTTGCTCTAACCTTACTTATGCTCTAGTCTTTTTTTTCACCTCCTTTATTAATCACAAATAACGAAAACTCTAGAGCTCTCTTCTAATATATTTATATCGTTTTCTGTCATTTCTGTTCACATGTTTAAAGCATGTTGCTTCTGGAACAGTCTAATCCCATTCAATAAAATTGTACTGTCATTATACTAATACAGGGTTGTACAGTAATAAATAAATACACAATAAATACAAATGTGTATGTGTACAAAGGCTGAGTGATTACAGTGCAAACTAAGTTACTATGCTAATAAGTATAAAGATACATAGTGTAGCTATTATTATTGGGTGTTGTGCATGTGCAAGGGAAGAGTACAATAAGTTTGTATATTCAAGTATGTATGTTGAGGTAGACCAGGTCTGATCATATATCATCGCTGTTTAGTGAAAAACATGCATCTCTATAATGGCGACTTTACAGGAGAAGGCAAAATTGTTCTTAAATATAGATGGATGTCAATGTAAAATAGGAGTTCATGCCAAGTCATTTAGTGCATTTCTATTCATCCAAAAGTATTTACACTGTGTACAGACCAGCTCCAGAGAGAAAATGACAAACATGATACAAAAATGGAGATACATGTTTTCATTGGGCAGCAGTGATATGTGACAACGTATGCAGTTCAGTAATGAGTATAGAAGCGTGGTGTTCAGAACCCAGAACTAATGTAGAGACAACAATAATGTAAAACAGCAGTGTAGAGAAAGACATTCCTGCCGACAGAGAGTTGCCTTTAGGAGCTAGATAGAAAAGGGCAAGAGAAAAGGAGCTGAGAGACTAAATCTATCGAGAGAAGAAAGGAGGGAAGACGATTCTACAAGAAGGAGAATTTCCTTGTAATAAATGTTCTGGAGAGGAGAGCACTAGAAAATAGAGGGAAAACAAAATGAGCAGTGACATAGCAGGCTGCGACCGGAAAAAAACACACACACACACACACACACACACACACTCCAGAGAGAGAGAGAGAGAGAGGGGGGGGATATAGGAAAGTCCAAAACAAACCAAGAAACAGGAAACTGGGTGTCTGTATTAAAGAGAAATGAGAGAGAGAGAGAAAGAGAGAGAGAGAGAGAGAGAGACAGAGAGAGAGAGAGAGTGAAAGAGAGAGAGAGATAGAAGGACAAAAAATAGGAGAAATAATAAAGACAGAGAAGAAGAGAGAAAGCAGAAAGCCGGCAGAGAGCAAGACAAAACAGAAATGAAAAAGAATGGAGAAGGAGAAACACACAATGGAAATATAGAAAAGGGTATCATGAGGAAAAGAGAAAAACAAGAGATTGAGGGGAGGGGAAAAGAGAGGATGGGTTTCATGGGTGTGACCTGGTTTTATGGAGAAATGCAGCCTTTTACAACATGGCACAGAACCCAGAAGCAAGCGAGAGAGAGAGCGAGAGAGACAGAAAGAGAGATTAAGTGTACCTATTCTCAGACTGATGCAATATACATAGTACATACACAGTGTGTTAAAGAAAGAGGAAATTCTTAGAAAATGGCTTCTTTGTAGATTGTCACACACTGGAGCAGCTCCCGCTTCCAGTAACTATCGGTTACTATAAATATCACAGAGACAAGAAGCTTCTCATTCCATCTTTCATTAACCCATTATAACCTCAAAAGGTCTAGCTGTAGCTGTAGGCTTAAGCAGTTTAGAGGTTTCAACTGTTAACACAGGCCACAGTATACTTAGCAATATCAACAACCTTGTATAATTCGATACAATTATTTCTCACTCATGTCTTTGGAACTGTTTGTTTTGGGGGGGTTGGGGGTGGTGGTGATTGGATCTAGTCCCTCGATTTGAGCATGATAAATAAAGAGTATCAACCAATACTGATTTGAACCTTGTCCTTTTTTAACCTCTTAATAGCTTTAAAAACTGTTTGAAGGCTTAGTTGCCATCATAATTCACATAATTTGTGCAGGCCCTATATTAGAACCCTGTGGCACTCACAAAAAACCTGGGGAAACAACTATACAGCAGTTTTCACTGGGATTAATTACAATAAATTATGTTTTAAGGGGAGGGGGGGTTATGAAATCATCTGAAATACCTGTTTTACAGTGCATATATGCACTACAGCTGAATCTCAAATGGCTTCCGATTCACTATATAGGCGCTTCTCTGAACTAAATAGCTAACTAAAAGTTAAATATGAAGTTATGCAGCCCGTTTCTGGTTATAAAGTTCTAACTTTTATACAATTAACATGCCATTTGAGTGCAGAAGTTGCTTTTTCATGCCCTAGTAGTAACAAATTGTGACTTTTAAATGTTGGCACTATACCACTCAAGGTAAGCTTATTGACCGCATTGGTCCTGTTTTACAGAGTCATACAGGAAAGGTGACTGGTTTAATGGCTGAAACTCTGGCACTGCAGGTATACATTTTTATTCTCCTCTGGAAAAGCTCTTCAGCTCCTCACTATAGAGTTTTAAAGTGCTTTGTTACCTCGAGGCTCTGTCTGTTTATGGCACCCCTACAACAGTGGTGTAAACATAGCGTAAACAAGAAATGAAGGATCAGAGGTGGATCAGGCTTAAAATAGTGAAAGTGCTGGATCGGGTCGGGACAATAAATATTCGTAACATTTCTGCTGGGTTTTTATGAGTGCTTGACATCGAAAAGAACAGGAGAGCACATTTAAAGCTGTGGAGACTGAATGGAAATTTAATGTAAATTAAAATCATTTAGTAACTCACTCAGGTCCGGGGTAAGTCAGTCAGGTGACTGTTCTTTTCTGTCCAGATATTTCAGACAATAGTCTTACTTTTTCCGTACTGCCTTTTCCTCAACATTCCGTTAATGGTAAAGTTAAATGCAATATGCATAGGCCTGCACTTTTTTACATCCCTAATGAGACTGTGGAATAATGACACACTTATTTGTCCTGTATTTAGAACAAACGCATGAATAATTACAATACAATAAATATGTTTTTTTCTGTGTTGACATCAAGCCGAGCATATTCTGATCACCATTTATCATTTATCAAGGCTAGTGCCTTTGTTTAAAAGCAAAAGTGTCACAGTTTAGAAGGAACGCATATATTATCTACACTGCTACTAATATAGGCTGAATCTCCTATTCCTTGAGCTACATAGGCTGTGAAAATAGGGGCGTCTGTACCAAATAAAAAGTGCATTATATGTCTAACAAAGAGTCATGTAAAGGTGCAAGTATTTGTCACTGTATTATGTACAGTGAAATGTGTCCTCCACACTAGTGATCTAGGGATAGTGAGCACACACCCACCCAGAGCAGTGGGCAGCCAACTCCAGCGCCCGGGGAGCAGAGAGTGTGAAGGGACTTGCTCAAGGGTTCAACAGTGGCAGCTTACCAAGCCCAGGTAGCGAACCCACAACCCTGTCATTAATGGCCCGGATCTCTAAGCGCTGAGCCACCACTGCCCCACTATTTGGAATTCAGTCAGTGTGCACAGAGCTCTGCACAGAGCTTATTGGGTGTAGTAGCAATAGTTTCCTGACTCACATTGCAATAGGGAGGAGGGAGCCATTTGGGACCTTATTTTGATGTTTGTGACGAATAGACTCATTTGCGCAATGTTGCTCATTTGAATTTGCGCATGTGGGCTGCTTAAAACCATCAAGTCAGAAAGACTGAATCCAAGCAAAATATCTGAACTGAACAATGGGGCTTGCAATGTGAACACAGCTTTAGCTCTGCTGTCATGTGGGAAAGAAAAAGGCTACACATGCACTGATTCAGCTTCCACCAATGGGACGTGACCCATATGATAATTCCATTATCATAAATGTTTAACTGCCCAGCAAACATAAAAAAAATATCCCAACTTTTAAGAGTTACTGTAAATCTACAGTCGTTCTCCCAGCAACTTCAACCACACTTGTTTTCCTTTGTAATTACTAGAGAAAAGTACAGAGATAGAGCCTCTCTCAGAGTAGAGAAAAAGCCAAAAATGCTCGTAAACAACCCGCAGAGGCCCCGCAGGGCACAGTGAACGCTGACCTTTGCTAATGTAAAGGTTACAGGGTAATCTGTGTCTCTTCACTGACACACCTGACAATCTCCCAACTCAAAAGCAGCCTAACCTCACCTGACACAATCTCTAAAGATAAACTAGACCAGACAGCTCATCATCCCTCACTCTCTGTCTCACTCCTCTCCTCTTACTCACTTCTTCTCTTACTCCCTCACGCTTCCTATCTATTCATACGAGAATACAATATATTGCTGACTCATTCTCGCATCGTCTCCAGACATGATGCTGAAATAGTGAACCATCCAAACAATAAAAAATGTATGCAGCTTCAATGAAACAGTCTCGCAACAACTAATGACTTCACCACCTCCGGCCTTGGGTGATCAATTGAAGTGTCACCTGGAACTGCTTTCCTTTCTCGGCCGAGGGCAGCTAAATTAAAAGTCGGGTTAGTAAATAAAAAGGTAATGTTTTTTTTATATTACTTACAACGTAGACTTTATTAGAAACATTTACCTTGTACTGTCACTCACTGGCCTCTTTATTAGAAACACCTAATTTCTACTCTTACTCACGTGGCCTTTTCAATTGGAAACACCTATTTTATACTTTTATTCACTGGCCTTTTTACTAGAAACACCTATCTTATACATTCACCATCTGACCTCTTTACTAGAAACAACTACCTAGTAATTTTACTCACTGGCCCCTTTATTAGAAACACCTGCCTTGTACTTTCACCAGCTGACCTCTTTATTAGAAACACCTACCTAGTAATTTTACTCACTGGTCTCGTTATTAGAATTACCTACTTTGTACTTTTACCCGCTGGTCTCTATTAGAAACACCTACCTTGTACTTTTACTTACTGGCCTCTTTATCAGAAACCCCTACCTTATACTTCTTTATACCGGTCTCTTTATTAGAAACACCAACCTTTACAGGTGTGCAATTACATTCTTTAGCCAGCTTGTTTTCATGCATCCTCTGCCAAATCAGTTTCTGACCACAGGAGTGCAGCTCTCAGGATATTATTGGAGTGCTGTAACATTTTCAGCACAGCAATGACATGTGGCGTGGTGGTGTGTGGCACTATACCGCTACCATATCACAGCCACTACTGTTAGTGTCGCCGGTAATTTGAAAGAAATCTGCAGCCAAGAGCTGCTCTGTGGTCATAAACTGACCACTGATGAAGGGTTTGAGAATGACGAACAGAAATTACGCAACACTTCTGTTACAGGTGGGCAACAGATGGGCTGCTGCCTCTAGCTGTTCAGCAAGGTGGACCACCAGCAAAATGACTAGGAGTACAGCGCTCAGAAAACAGTTGGGGACATCCTGCTACTTGCTGGTTGTTGTTGGTTTGCAATAACTTAGCATCGTAAACATTACCCCAGTGGCTTCAGTTCCTTTCCATTTCAGTCCACTGGGGGTGCCATTTCACCTGCTGTTTCAAACTGAGAAGTGGGACTGAGGTCTGGTCATCATGCTGGTCAGTGACTGGTCAGTAAGACTCAAGTGTTTCATCATGTCTGTTGAACCAGTCACACACATTCAACCCTGTGCACCCTACTGTTGTCTTCATGGAATGAGCGAGGGGGGGGGTGGTTGGGGGGGGGTAAATGTTGGATCCTCCTTGAACATCAAGCAAAATGCTAGTGGAAGAGCGGACTAAAAGGGACAAATCCCGATAGACTAGAAAGATGCTGTTGTTAAGGCGAGGGGTGCGCAACCAAGTATCAGAAGAAATGATGCATGGGACTAACTGCTTATCAGGGGAGCTTATAAAGATTCTGTTTACTTAGCAGTTTCACTAAATACATTTTGTGCATGCATTGTTCTTACTGAAAAGTAACAGTGAAAGTCAAACACTAACTGAAATACAGTACGGTTCATAAGTATTTGGGCAGTGACACAATACTTGTAATTCTGCGTCTACACACCACCCTAATTCATGTGAAATTCAGCAGTGTAAGATGTGTAGACTTCAGAATTCATCCTGTTACTGAATCGGTCACACTGGGTTTTTGCATTTCGCTTTGTGAAATGGGCGTGGCTGCGAAAAGGGGCCTGAAATCGGTGGTGACGACGGTTCTGGAACAATCAGCACTTTCTCCATTTTGGCTCAGACAGTACACAGCGTGTCAAAGATCACACACAGCCAGAGCAGTGTGAACTCCACACTAAAGTTTGCAGGTAAAATTTATTCGCTCAGAAGTCGTGTTTGCAGAATTCCACATGCAAAAATACATGAACAAAAACACAGTGTGAACTTGCCACCAATGACTCCAGTGCCATTGACAGTTATACATTCCCATGCCATCACAGTGCCTCCACCACTTTTGACAGATAATGTGGTCAAGAACTGGGCAAGCGTTGTAGCAGTCTAATCTGGTGATCCCTGTACATTTAACTCCTTAACATTATTTTTATTGTAGAGTTCGACAATGATCAAGGATGTTGTAAACTTGACTAGATGTTATGAAGGAATTATTAATCGTTAAAAAATAATGTGACATTCCTGATTTGGCAAAGGGTTTACTATCTCTCTATGTTTTTTTTTGTATTTTCATTCTAATGACAGCCTCCTTCACTTGCATCGACATTCCTTAGGACCACTTTTCTCATGAACAGCCACCATATGCAAATCCAACGCATAAAAACAACCCCAGACCCTTTATCTCCTTCAATTGTCATGAAATAATGAGGGTCCAGGCCACATCTGTCCATGAACCTGCTCACCCGTCAATTGTCAGATTACTTTTGAGCCTAACTCCTAAATGGTTACTGCAACATTGTTGTTAAACCCCTTGAGTAAAAGCTAAAAGTCCACACTTCAGGCCCTTTAACTGCTTCATTTCAGATTCATTACGGTGGTGTACAGAGGCAACACTACAAAAACTGTTCTCGTCCAGATATTAATGCATGACCTGACTGCATGTCAAATGGAAACACAGAAACATTCACATTCACATGCGCCTGCACACGCACAGACACACACAGCTAAAGCTCTCATACAAAAACACCATGCATATTTAATGCTTACAAAGCAGCTTAATTGTGAGTGTGTTTTCACCTATAATTACTGTTATCTGATCCCCTCTGAATTAATTAAAGCATCAGTTTGTTCTGGGAGGATGTGCATTTGTGATTGTGTGTGTGAGGGAAAGCAGGAGAGTGTGTGCAGGCTTTAGGTGGCCTCCTTGCTATTGTGAGGGATAAGCACTACCTGGGGCAGGTGTGAACAGATCAAATTAACCAGGAACATCTTGAAAGGACATCATTTTCTTCTGTCAGTCATTCTCCATGCAGGTTACTTCAGAAAGAAGAGAGCAAAAGGTTGCTCCTCTGCTTATTTTTAAGAGCATTTCTGGCCTATTCATGCCCCCAAAAATATGGATGCAATTTTTATGGGACCTCTCACACACTTTACCATATGTGTTCTGTAAAGGGGCATAGAAACTCCATAGCTCTCAATTTTCCTCTCTAGTTTGCTCTGCTCCCTGTCCGCTTTCACTCTCTTTAATTTCCTTCCTTCACACGAGTGCTCATTAGCGAGGGAAGCTATCGGTCATGGTTCTTTGTGGACAGACAAGGATGTACTTCTGCTGTAAATTTTCTTTAACCTCTGCATTTTAATCCGTGTGTTTAACCAGTTCATCCAGACCCTATATTACAGCACTAAGCTGTACAAATACCTAGTTTAACATCTAAGGCTTATTACACACTATGGCGTGTTATTCAGTAACTATAGGGACTTCTGGTGGGGCTATTCTTTGGTAATAGAAGTTTGTAATAACACTTTTGGGCTGTTTAAGGGGTTAAAGTCATTGTTTCTTCTGATGTCACAAAAACAGTGCACTTCCATACTGTATATCTGACTATTCAAAATACAGGCCATCAGCTCTGCTTACTTACACTTAAGTTAGAAGGAGTGTTTCATCCTGGATTGCTTTTTTTTCACAAGTAATGCACACTATAGGGTGTCCAATTAGAAAAAGCAAAAAACAGTGTAAAGGATGCAGTAATTAAAGGAATAGTTCAGCTAAAAATCAGATGAACATATTTCATCCCTTAGCCCAGATGCAATTAATCAGCTAAGAATTGTTAGGTCTCTGAAGTTTGCTTCTATGCTAGGGTAATGTCGCTAATAAACACTAGACATAGACTGTCACCAATCTCACCTGCCTAAGTCCATTCCCAAAAACATCTCTCCACTCAATAGTGCAATGTGTGTGTTGAGGTTTTGTGTAAAGTGGTCTGAAAGAGGTTAAAGGTATAAAACATGCCTATGAGCATGTTGGGGTTTACCCAGTTATGCCCAGGTCATTTTGGATTTGCTGCTATTGCAAGAAACATATACTTCAAATGTGCTCAGTGTTTCCCTTATATTTTTGCATGTGTGTCTGTTTTAGATGTGTATTGTCCCCCTTAGCCTGGCTTGTCTCCTGGTTTCAGCCTGTTGGTGCTTTGTGGGTGCTCAGGGGGCTGGGGAAGGGTTGGTTTAGGAAGACTTTCATACACAAGGTGTGTTAAAGGAGATTTGCACTCTGGCTTGCTTTTGTTTATTTGCTATATGTGTGTTTGCACATTGCTGTGCAGTGATGTGGGTATTTGCTCTTGCCTTCTCCTTTCAGTTTATTCCACAGTGGCAGGCCTTCAGGGTGGATGGTAGAGTGTCTTAGGGCTATTTTTATTGGTAGTCTCCTGTTTTAACTTGATGTGAACTTCATTAAAATAATTATGAATATTTAATCACACAGTTAATTGTGTTCGCAGCCTAACCTGTTCTTGTGCTGATTATTACCTGTATGCGAGTAACTGTATGTATTATTTATGGTGAGGTCAGAACACTGTACACAGAAGTTGGAGTAGTTGGGTATTTATTGTGGGATAATGTAGCAGGGCATCACGTGTATTTTATTTTTGATAAAAATTTCTTAAGCAAGTAAATTAAGATTTTATCATGTATTAAAGGAGATGGGATGGCAACAGTCCAAGATCAGTGTTTATTAGCAACATTAGCCTAGCATCTCCCACAGTAAACTAAAAAGGCACATGTTAGACAGCAGATGTATTGTATTTAGACTAAGAGATAAATCATGTTTATTTTGCTGAGCTATTTCTTTGAAAACAGACTACTTGATGAAAATGGTTTAAAAATGCAGAATAATTCATTGTAAATTAATGTAGCATTTTTTTATTCAATGCTATTTTTGACAGTATAAAGGGCAGCTAGTGTTTCCAAATGAAATAGAAAAAAAGTACAAACTTGTAAAAACGTATAATTCTTTACATATGTATATCTTGACGTATAATTGTTAATGTGGAACGCACAAATATCTGCCTTGCTGAGAGCACAGTCTTAGAGAAACTCACTGTGCTTGCATCAGAGAGCTTCATTACTCATCTGTGTGTGGTCTACGTAATGCCACTGAACACTCAGCATGATAAATGATTTAGTACTGACCCCAAACCTTAGCCAATACTTACTCTTCACTGTATGTGTGTGTGTGTGTGTGTGTGTGTGTGTGTGAGTGAGTGAGAGAGAGATATAATGATACCACCAATAATGTGTTTTTTTTTGCTTGTCTTTTCTGCATGAAGTTGAGTGCAATAAAAAAAAACACACTGGAAAGTAATGAAGTAGATTTTATAGGCTTATTCCCCATGGGTGATCCATCAGACAGCCATCTGTCCCAGGCCTAAAGCTGATACACTGTGTCATGGACTTAATTGGTGTCAAAATGTTCAATGCTTCTGCTTCAAACATACATAGTTGAATACAAAAGAGACTTACAATGACAAAAAACATGAGAGTGTGGTGATGATGACAGTAGAAGAACTAAAAATCAGAGTGTAGTAAAGTAATAACTCTGCTAATAAAAGTAGTGCCTCCACAAGCATGTATACTACAACTACAAAGTTGGGGAAAACAGTTGTAATGCAAGCAGCTGCAACTTCACAGGATCTAGAAAGCTGTAAAACTGTTTGCTCAGTGAAATGAAAAACCTTCTGATTTCAGCGTGTACTCCAATATACCTTAACATCATGGAATACAGTATTACGGAGATGGGGAGACGGAAGTGGAACGTTATGTTATTGGTTAATATTGTTATTGGTGCGCTGTGATGTAATCAAAGTTTTAGAGGTGGCATTCGATTTTGGAATGAGTATTATGTCATTTTTGTGTTTTAAACAATATGATGAATCACACGCACTATAACCAGGGACATGATTTAACAAGATGAAAAATATTAGCAATTTCTATCATCCTGAAATGAAAACTAAGCCTTTTCATCTTGTTAGTTCATGTCCCTAGTTATATTACTCGTAATTCATCATACGGTTTAAAACACAAACTTTTTTATGTATGCTATATATACACAGGATGCTACATTAACCTTTCCATGCAAACTTTGTGCTACACCATTGTGCAGGGTTTCTGTAATGTTCCTGCATTGTCTCTCAAGATGACATGTACACATGTTTACAAAAATCAATGTTACTCCGAGTACCAGCTGAGAAAGCCTGTGAATTCCTGTGCAGAACTGGACTGTGGAGTTAAGAGTGAAAACTCAACCGAAAAGGGTTGCTTATCTAGCGCTAAAATTCCATCACTTCGGACGTGATTCCTTTAGCTTGCTGACTGTTGCTGCCGTACTTTCTGTGGTGGTTAAATGTGGTCTGTGGTTTGTTTTGTGTGGTTAGTGGTCTTTGCTGCTGCTGTGCTCTGCTGTGTTCTGATCCTCACTGTACTGGGCTGAGTAATATACTCTCAAGAGAGGTATCCAGTTTGTGGTGTTAAGGGTCTTTACTCTGCTTCCTTTCTTCATGAGGTGTGTTACTTTTACACATCATACAAATATGTGAATTTGAGTCAGATACAGTGCATATATATATATATATATATATATATATATATATATATATATATATATATATATATATATGTACATAGCAATGCACAAGATGGGTTTCCTGGGTTACGGCAGCAGTGTTCCTTGAGACAGAGAAGCCTTTCCTGTAATCACAAATCTGGGGTCAGTGCACAGGGCCATTTACAGAGCCTGTGGAGCACAAAGTCCTTGCTCAAGAGTCCAACACTAGCTGCTTAGCTAACCTGGGTTTTGAACCCACAACCCTATTAACAAAAAAACACTACCACCAGAAAATAACCGTTTCTGAACTAATGCAATACCACGTCGATGCAGTCGACAGTGGGCAGAGCAAGATCCTCTTTCAGCCCCTGTTAAAAAAAAATCAATTTAATATGCAGTCCTCATATAGGATACGTATCAGATATTACACTGAGAAGAACAGACACTACACTTGATCTTAGCCAAAAGGCAGAGCAACTGAACAGCATGGAGAATAGTCTATTAAAAATCTGGGGTGTTTCCATCAATGCAAGTCACGGCAGAACCGTTACAGCAGAAGTTGTTAAACTGCCTTAACATCCTACTAATCACTGTTTTCCAAAACCACACAAGCTGAAATTACAGTGGGTTGTCTATTGTCGTTAATGATGTTTGTATCTTTGCATCTATGTGATAAAGGTATAAAACATGTATAGCAGTGTACGTCACAGCCCTTTTAAAATTGGGCTACCTTGCTTCATTCTTGATCTAAAAATAAATTACTTCATCGGTACGGTTTGCTAGCTCCTCAAACAGTGTTTAGAACACCCTCCCCATTTTATTATAAAAGATGAGTGATTATATATTCAAACCACTGTAATTAGCTTTACAGTGATGGCTCAATACATTGTGCTACCTATGTGTGACATAGGTGGTCCCAGGTTCAAGTCTAAGCTACAATATCTCACAATTTAGCCTCCCCACAGTAACCTTCTTCACACACTACAACTCTACTACAACTCAAGTTGTATATATATACAAAAATAAAAATAAACAAATACATTAAGTTGTCTTGGAGCTACTCCAGGACCTCTTTTTCCTCGCAGTGCCAATTACACATCCTAAATTTGTCTTGTATTTCTCAGTTCCTTCCTTGCTGTGCTCTCCCTCTTTGTTCTGGTTCTGTGCCACTCTGCTCTGCAATTCATACAATCTTTTAGTTGTGTCTCATTAACTGCTATTATTAACACAGAAATGCTTTTATTACTTTTAATTTGATAAACAACCTAGTGAGATAAAATGCATTTATTTATGAACAGCATAAGTAAATATGCAAATATACAGCAATTGTATGTAGTTAGTTAAAATAGGCTACAAATACATTCATATTATTCTTTAATTTAATGTTAAATAAACTAATTTCATACTTTAAAATATATAATATAGTATAATTGTATAAATACATTGCTATGAAGTGTACTTTTAGTCAAATATTAGTTTAATTTAACTGAATATACTTCCTAAATACCTGTGTTGACTTTTGTACATTTTTTATTAAAAACTTCTACTGCAGTAATTCACTTAAAGCACACTCAGAATGCTGCATAAAATGATGCAAGTATGCTGTAATCCTAAAAGTTGGTCTTACTTAAATAAATAAAGTCTGTTGTAAATAAAACTGGATATATACCTACATATTACTCACAGGGACAGGCCCATGCAGGCTTATAAACAGCACACGCAAACTGGATTGACTGTCTTAATATATTTTTTGTATATTTTAGTACATTTCTAATGTACTCAGTGAATAATAGTAATGCAGGTGTAATAAGTATTCAATGTGTTTTAGTTTCACTTTAAGTGCATGTAAAATATGAATTTAAATACATGTGCAATTGTATGTTCAAAGTCTACCTAAGTTTACAGAGGGAAGTGGTGGCTCAGCTGTTAGAGCACTGGGCTCTTGATGACAGGGATGTGGGTTCGATACTCTGGTTCGGCAAACTGCCACTGCTGGACCTTTAAGCAAGGACCTTCATCTTCTCTGCAGCAATGGCTGCCCACTGCTCCGGGCATGTGTGCTCACTATCACTGTGGGTGTGTGTGTGTGTTTGATCACCTGTGTATGTACTGTGTTCACTGCACGGATGGATTAGAGGCAGAGGCAAAATTCCATCTGTCACCAGCACAAATAGTGTATATAGTTGTCTTGTCTTAAAAAATAGTTTCATTTTAGCACATTAAGAACACTTAACACAGTTAAACTTATGCTTTTGATGTATTTTTTTTTAACAATCAAAGTATAATAAGTACAAAGTACAAAGTACATAGATAATATCTCTTATGCATTGTAATCTGAAACAGTTTAAGAGTTATGTATTAAATAATAATATAATTTAACTTTTTTTGGTATATATTAAACAGCAGTATATTTCTGCCATGAAGCCTCATGTATATAGTTCTGCACCTGTAGCACAGAAAGTCTATGTTCCCATATTTCCCCCTATTAGTCTCTCTCCATCTCTCTTTTTATGCATGGCAAAAGGCAACTGGCTCTTGCTCTTCCTCATTTTACATAGGAACGAGACTTTGATGTATGGCTGCTGAATGAACGGATGTCAAAGTGTGTGTGTGTGTGTGCTGCTAATGTCTGCATGTGAAGCGCACATTATTCAGACATGTGACGGCTCACTGTGGCTTTGCTTTGTGCTGGAAAACAGTCAGCGTATTTGTGATTTTGTTTTGATGAACTTTAATGAGAGATGTGCATGCAAAACAAATACTTTGTGCTCGCATAAATTAGGTAAATTTGTCTGTGTATGCGTGTGTGTGTGTGTGTGAAAGAGAGAGAGAGAGAGAGAGAGAGAGAGAGAGTGTGTGTGTGAGTGCAGGAAAGAGATAAAGCATGCTGTGTGCAGAACAGCTGGAAAATTCATTCCAAGGGTTGTGCTTGCACATCTCTTTAACATGGGGACTCAGGATAAGTGAGTTTGTGTGTGTGTGTGTGTGTGTGTGTGTGTGTGTGTGTGTGTGTGTGTGTTGATATGCAAAATAGGTATTGGTCACTTTACTTTTTACATTTCTCTGTCTTATAAAAACCACTTGAGGAAAAAACAAGGGACAAAAATGAGAAGAGAGAGAAAGGAATGATGGGTGAAGGCTGGGAAAGAGTGAGAGAACGAGATAAAAAGATAATTAGAGAAAGACACAAGAGGGAGATATGAACAAGAGAAGACAAAGAGAGAGAGAGGAGACAAGAGATAGAGTAAAGAGGAGTGTGTGAAAGAGAATAAGTATAAAGGTCTGAGAGGGAAGAGAGAGAGAGAGAGAGAGAGAGAGAGAGAGAGAGAGAGAGGGGGGATAAAAGGAGAAAGAGATAGACAGAAATAAAGGAGGGGGACAAATAAGAGAGAAGGCAATAAAGAAGAACAAGTTAATAAGGAGAAATGTGTGAAGAGAGTGAGATAAGAGAAAGAAAGAAAGATAGGATAGGAAAGGATATAGAAAGGATAGAGAAAAAAGGGGAGAGAAGGAGAGAATGAGAAAAAAGGGAAAGGAGATGAAAGAGATGAAATGTAAGGGCGTGGTGATGGAAAAAAAAAAAAAAAAACAATGACCAAAACAGCAAAAGACAAAAAGATAGTAGATGTATCTTATCATATACAGTGTGTGTGTGTGTGTGTGTGTGTGTGTGTGTGTGTGTGTGTGTGTGTGTGCATGCATCGCACAGAGGCTGCAGTTCACAGTGTTCCTATCTATTGATCTATCCATCAGCATGTCCCTAATACATCACTGTCTGCATCTGTCGTTCTCTTCCATGCTATCCATCCATCCAACACCCATCTCTCCATCTCTCCTTACCCAGAGCACATAAAGCAGCCTGTCTGCATACTGTACCCTGACCGGCCCCCCCAGACAATCTACAGCGCCCCCCCCCCCCCAACCCTCCTGTCTGTATTAATGCACCAGACTCATCCTCCATGTCTCTACATCCATCTCCTGGCTCACTCCAAAAACAGTGAGGTAATGACCTCAGCACACAGAAGGCTTTTAAACAGCTCTTTAGCTCAACATAAGGTCCCTGAACATGAGTGCTCTGTGGGCCCCCACGCTCTCTCTGTCCATCTCTTTAATGACCTCTACTTCTCTTGTTCTCTTTCCAGGCCCTCATCTTTCTTTCTGCCTTCTACTCCTATTACTCCCCTCTTCCTCTTTTTCTTTCTTGTCCCACAGTCTCTCTTCTTCACTGTCTCTCTCTGTCCATGCCCCATCTCTCTCGCCTCCTACTCCCTTCACTCCCACTGCTCTCTCTCTTTTCCTGTTCCATGCTCTTTATATGTCCATGTCCCACATCTCTTGTTTTCTGCTCCCGCCTCTTCCACTTCTTTCTCTCTCTCTCTCTCTCTTTGTCCATGTCCCCATTTCTCTCGTCTTGTACTCCCTTCACTCCTACTTCTCTTTCACTCTCTCTTTTCTTGCCCAAAACTCTCTCTCTGTCCATGCCCCACCTATCTCGTCTCCTACTCCCTCTGCTCCCACTGCTCTCTCTCTTTCCCTGTCCCACACTCTCTCTCTGTTCATGCCCCAGTGTCTCTTGTTTCCTACTCCCTCCACTCACACTTTTATTTCTCTCTTTTCCTGTCCCACACTCTCTATATATCCATGTGCCACATCTCTCCTTCCCTACTCCCTCCCCTTCCCCTTCTCACTCTCTCTCTCTTTTCCTGCCCCCATTCCTCTTGTCTTGTACTCCCTTCACTCCTACTTCTCTTGCCCCAAACTCTCTCTCTCTTTCCATGCCTCACCTATCTTGTCTCCTACTCCCTCTGCTCCCACTTTTCCTTCTCTTTTCCTGTCCCATAATCTTTCTCTCCCTCTATCCATGTCCACATTTCTCTCATTTCCTACTCTCTCAACCCCCCCCCCATCCCTCGATACTGCTTCCCACCCCCACCCCCTACCCCTCTGACCTCCTGAGATCACTCAAATCCATGACTTATTCATTCACAGCAGGGTTTATTCTGTTTGGTCATGCATTTTTCAGCCATGTTTTTTTAAGATATACACATTTCATGGTTGGCTTATGTCTCTATTCACAATCCTCACTCTGTACCAGGCAGTCCTTCTCTCTCATATGCGCCATAAAATAAAAGGGTGGCAGGGAAAGAGCAAGCGATGAAGGATGTGGAGGAATGGGTTGGTGCTGGAGGTCAGTGGGGAACAAAGGGACAAATTAGCCATTTTCAACCAGAGGACAGCAAGAGGAGTAATTGTTTAAACAGAAGGAAGAAGAATTCCAGTAGCTAAGAATGAAATCATGCATGATCAAATCCGCATTAGTGTAAAATTAGATTAGATTAATTAGCACTGGTCAAGGTGGGACTCATTAACTTCCACTTGCTATTAGCATATCATTATCTTAATGAGAATGATATTACGAATATGCACAAGCCAACAGACTTAAGATTATCTCAGCAGATATGGAGAAACATGGAGCAAATGTTGATGAAACTGAAACGGGTTGATCCCCCCCCCCCCCCACACACACACACCCTTCAATGAAGAGAAATTAGAGCACCCCTTGAGACCCCTCTGATCAGATACTCATTTAGAATGAACCATTATTGATGCCACAGGGGCACAGCAGTGAGAGAAACACACAGATAAGCAAAGATGGGATGGAAGAATGCATGGGGGAATAAGGAGAGTCATAAAGAGAAAGGGAGAGAGAGAGAGAAAGAGAAACACAAAGAGATAATCGATGGTGTAGGTCAAAAGGACATGGTGTGTTTGAGTTTTTTTTATGTGCAGACACATAAATGCATGAGTTCTGAAAAGGGGCTGGATGTAATGGAATAGAAAGAGGAGGGTGTGGTGAGGAATTAGGATGAATTCCACTAGGATGAATTTAGAGTAGTGGAATAACAAAATGATCAGACTGCCCTGGAACTGGATGGCAGCATACTAGCTTTATATGGTGCTATTGTGTGGGGAGGTGTGTTGGGATTAGACAACTGTGCTGGATATAAACATGGAATAAGATGATGCACTGGATTTAGGCAATGCTATGAATGGTATTATGAGATTAGATGGGTTAGATGAGGATTCCTTGGGATTATTCAATATTATGAAATTAAATATTGATGTGCTGGAAAGTTATATGGGATTAGAGGGTGTGGTGGATTTAGACAGTGCTATGAGATTAGATGTTGTGTTGGTTTTGACCATGCTCTGCGATTAGACAGTATGCCGGGTTTAAATGGTGCTATGGGATGACACAGTGTGCTGGGTTTAGACGGTGCTATGGGATTAAATGGTGTGTTAGGCTTAGACAGTGCTATGGGATTAGATTGTGTTATGGGATTAGACTGTACTGGTACTTTAGACAATACTACAAGATTAGATTATGTGCTGTCTAAAGACAATGTTTTGTGAGATTAGCTATTATTATGAGATTAGACAGGATTATATGATGGAATTACATGTGGGATTAAATGGTGAGCTGGATTTCAGTGATGTGGAATTAGGGGGTCAATTGGTTTAGACAGTGGTATGGGGTTGGGTGGTGTGTGTTTATTTAAACAGGGATATGGGTTTGGATATTCCACCAATCCACTGTGCGTTCTCGCATTTCCATGCAGTTCTGTTTCTTCTCTTCAACCCGCACTCTGTTGTGCAATAAGAGCTGCACTGGACTCAAAATGACCAAAATGCACTGATGATCCCCATGCGCTGCTGCAACAGTCATTGCTCTCACACAGATATGAGACCCAGAAATACAGAAGGAGTGCTGTAGGGGAACTGAACTCTTTGCAACACTAATGGTGTGACATAGAAATAATATACTCTCCATTACTAAACATCGGTGTGCAAGAAGAATACACATTGACCCATAGTGCACATCCAAATCTAACTTCTAAGTGTGTTTTATTTATACCTGGGGCAAGGCCATCTCGGAGTGGGATCCAGCATAAATCTGATTGATGAATTTCATTGAATCACAGAAAATATGGAATAATTATATAGACTATTTAAATATCATTCAGCTAAATTCCGCTCGCTTCACATGAAGACAGCAAGCACCACACTGACAAAGAGTCACATGAAGTTCCAGTGGAAACTGCATGCCATCCATCAATAGCAGAAACGTAGGTGGGCTGTCAGAGGAAAAGCCTGTTTTCAAATAGAAGCGGCTGAAGGGAGTGAAAATTATGCAGTATGGTTGTCTTGCTAACATGCAGCAACACTCTTCTTCGCTCCTGTAAGGTTCATCAGTCACAGCTATGCAGATGGCTAGTTGTCCCCACTTTAGCTGTCCCTGGCTTTCTGAACTTGGCGAGAGCACACTTCAAAAAACCCTTTCTAGCAATCCTGTCTGCTCAATGGTTTGTCCAAATAAAGTGATTTAGCCTTGGGGTGGGTGTGCATCTATATGAGTGTGAGGGGAAGATGCACTGAAAGAGAGAGAGAGCAGAGTGCTCCAGGAAATAAAGGACATATGGTATGGCAGGAGATACTGTAAAACAGGCAGACATTTGGCTACACCACAAAAACAAGAGACCCACGCAGCAGCAAGAAACATATCACGTCAAGCTCAAAATATTCATGGTGGAATATTCCAGCAGGTTCTAAAAGGTGCACATCAGATCTGTAAAATACTATGGCTATCAGCTATCTTCTGAGCTGCTGCTGTAACCGTAATGGGATCATAATACTCCTGTGCCTACTACTACTGTGTGTAATATTTGTAAAATAAGCTCTGTTCTGATTGGCAGCCCTGTGTTGAGACTCATTCAAAAAGTCATAGTTAAAACACTCCTAACTTTAATGTAAATGGGTGGTACTGTAGTCTGAATACAGACTATAAGTATATGTCTTTGTTTACGTAAACTTCATATATAGCACTGAACTATGTATATACAAGAAAAAGTAAGAAAAATATGTTTTCCATTTTAGGGATGATGGCTCTTTAATTATTCAGCAATGTATAATACATTGCAAGCAATATTACAATTGCAATATGTAGCAATATTACCAAAAGTGCAGCATCAGTATTTTTCATTATTGTGAAACTCTATTGTAATCAATTGTTACGTGGAAATCAGAACTCCCACTGAATGACTCTGAGACAGACATACCTCTAGACGGCCGGTGTCTGGCTGGAAGCCACGGGCAGGGTCCTCGGTGGTGACTCGACACTGGATGGCACAACCATTGATTCTAATCTTGTCCTGTTTGAGGCCGAGCTCAGGAAGACTCCGGCCCTCACACACACGCAGCTGAGCGTGTACCAGATCCACACTGCCAGACAGAGTTAGACAACAAGTCAACAAATCAATATTCAACTTTTCAGAAGTTATGAAGAAGCATCATTATTCCATTCATATCCAACTATTAAAACAATGGGGCAAAGTAACAACATTTTCCAAGGATGAAGTGCAATAAGCAAAATGTATAAAGTGCTAAGAAATAAAATGTACATAAGCAGAATTGAGCTGGAGAGTTCAAATAATAACCCTTCCCAAACTTACGGCAGCTCTAAAAACCTTCTTTAGATCTTTAGATTGTGAATTTTGTGGCCGATCCAGGCATATCTTAATGGTTTAGGTATCAGCTATATTAATCCCAAACCAGTTCAGACTCTTTGTTGTATCCACAATGTTCTGAGAGTCCTCAAGGTGCCACTGACGGAAGGTAAAGGTGCACGTATTTGTCACTGTACAGTGTACACTGTACAGCGAAATGTGTCCTTCGCATTTAACCCATCTGGTAGTGAACACACACTCACACACACACACACACACACACATGTGTTAGGGGCAGTGAGTACACACACACACCCAGAGCGGTGGGCAGCCAACTCCAGCGCCCGGGGAGCAGAGAGGGTAAAGGGCCTTGCTCAAGGGCCCAACAGTGGCAGCTTGCCGAGCCCGGGAATCAAACCCACAACCCTGTTATTGATATCTCGGCACTCTAACCGCTGAGCCACCACTGCCCCATTATTGTCCAGCAGGCAGCAGTAAGGAGGTTCTCAGAAGGGTTGAGAGTCTGCAGTGCTATGTAGGAACTATTTTACAGTGAAATATGAAAACATAACATAATATATAAAACTTTATAAAACTATCTAGCAATAATGAGCGTGGAACAGAGTGGTCAAAACAAAATTCACACAGAGGAGAGTCAGGCTGGATTATAAGATATTAAACACACTATAAGAGTCATTTTAAGAAAAGTCTCTACTAAAACGAAACTATACTCAATCAGTATGGAGGGATATAAAAAACACAGCGATTTACTTCAGTATTAATCTGCAGCACATCTTATCCAAACTGTGTGGTTGTATTATTTATTTAACACAAAAGATCAGACTGGATCGGCACCAGCTGATACTCAGCATTAAGAAACTCAGATCGGATCAGGTGGCAAAATAACCAAAATAATAATGTATATATTACATTGGACTCCTGTTCCAGTATAAAGCTTAGTCATCCCACTTTACCTACTGTACAATTTAACAGTCGAGCACAGAACAATTAGTAGAGCCAGTAATAATTGTAAAACAACTAAATAAGTACAAGAATATGAACAATGCTACATATTAAAAATTTGACTGTTGTTTGTGTAGCACAGAAAAATACTTTATTAGCTGTGTTCTTGTGTTTGTTTGGGGTCTTTTTGCATCTTTTCTTTTTTTTTTTGAAAGATTGTTTTTGCAGTTAGCTACATAATATATCAACAGATAACAGCCTGACTGAACTATCGTCTAGTTCTGTGGAGACACTGCAGAATTAATCAGAAAAGAATAAAGCAGAGGCTAAATTAACATGGGCTTTAAATTTGTCCTAGCAAAATTTATCCTCTGATAATTCATCCAATTAAGCCATTTCAGACTTGATTAGTCCATAAAGTCATTCAAAATTAGATCAAATAGCTTGTAGGCCAAACAGAACCAAATACTCTTGGTGCAAAAGCAACTCATTTGTGGAAATACTATCTTAGGAAATAGCTTCCAAAACAGTTGGAACACACGAGTGAAATCAGCTAATTCAATTGACGTTTATGGTAATTCCCTGACAAAGAGTTTTAACCAAGTCGATGAAGCACTTAAAGCTCTAACCCGTGGGAAAGCGTGAGTGTGCGAGGAAGGCAGCCCGTGAGTAAGAGTGAGAGAGGGCAAAAAAAAATGTAGAGCTTAATAAATGCAAGTGTATTGCACATTTATAGGTGTAAGATAGGTGTAAGACATACAGTAGTTGATTTGACACTGTGACATTACACTAAAAAGCCAGCAGCAGAACTAATGACTTGGCTAGCATAACCCCTGCCAAACAGCCATTTGCCCTAGACTTGCAATTAAGATATAAATATCTGTACAGATCCACTATGTGTCTTCACATGATGGAATTTTGGCTGGTTGCTAATGAAAGTGACCTTTGGAAAAGCTGTTACATTTAGCAGAATGGCTCCATGTTGGTCTTGGCTTGTCCACAAAATGATGTCAGTGTTTATATGACTAAAGCAAATTACTGTGTCCATTTTACAAATAGATTATCTGTGTCAAATCAGGTTCTACACTTGTAGTCACAAGTTGAAATGCATTTATCATGAAATGAATGTCATGGCATTATTGGGCTTCTAGTGGTCTAGACTTCTTTGAACTCTTTGTTTTGTGGGGTAGAATGAGTGCAAAACGAACATATTTAATAAAACAGAAATACGAATTTGGTGCACAGGTTTTAATTTTTGGAGTGCTTTTCTGAAAACAAGGGTCTAAATTATTCATACAAGGCATCTTCACTTCCTTTTAGTGATCATGATTGACTTCGGCTTGTAGCCTTTCTGTGCCCCCATTAAAAGGGTTTGTTTGACAGCACTCAAAGTACAATGAGCTCAGTGCAGATCTGAAAAGAAGAAGAAGCCCCTGCTCCAAAATCAACACCTTCCGGCGTGACAACAGTTCACAGATGTTCAGATGAGGCAAAGACTGAGCTGTGTGGCCACAATGACCAAAGGACACTATATGTCCAGATGCTAGACACCTCTGCTAATGAATGCATTCAGCTATTTTAGGTTGACCCCATTGCTGACATTGACACACACAGCTTGTCCAGTCCCTATAGAGAAGTATAGAACAGGAGCCAATAAACATAAACCTATTGGAATCAAATCCTCCAAAGTCTAATAGAGATCCTTCCATGGACAGTAGAGGTAGTTACTCCAACAACAGGATAAACTCTTTTTAATATCCTTGATTTTAAAAGACAAAATGATTAAACAGGTGTCCCATTACTTTTGTCCATACAGTATCTGTTTGGAGGCATTAAGGTGAGGCATTTAACAAGAACATTGAACCAGCTGTTAAGCGTGGCGGTGGTAGAATCACGCTTTGGGGACGCTTTGTTTTGTCAGTGGAACTGGTACACTGCCTCTAAAGTCTTTAGGAAAACCTCAAACTATCAGCTAGATGGTTGCAAATTGGACACAACTGTACACAATTTAATACAGGACAATGACCCCTAACACAGTATAATGGGAAAGTCAAACAGAATGCAACATTCCAGAGGTCAACTGTTTATACTACATTATTATGCTTCATTCTGTGTATTACAGCAGTGGTCATCAATCGTATCCACAAAGGGCCGGTGTGGCTGCAGGTTTTCTTTGCAATCAAGCTGGGGCACCCTTGATTTCACTGGTTTAATCAGTGGCTGTAAGTCTTCAAACAGTTGATTAGTTGAATGAGGTGTGATCTATCTCAGTCTGAATGATAATCTGCAGTCACACCAGCCCATTGCGGACTGCATTTTTATAGGGTAATAAATACTTTTAATTTTGCACAGCTGTGAATCATCCATAGAATAGCAGTTAGCTTACATTACAAAGATAAAGTCAGCTGTAACATGCTTAGTTACCATTTTAAACACTTTTATAAATCACTTTGTTAAACTACAGTTGCTACAGCACATACGGCAGCCTACAGCTACTAAACGCAAACAGTATGCAACATAAATGGCATTTTTCAGCATAATGGCCTGTTTCATTTCCCAGAGAGAGAGAACAGTTCCTCTACATTTACATTTACAGCATTTAGCAGACGCTCTCATCCAGAGCGACTTACAAAAGTGCTTCGCTATTTACTCAAGAATAAGCTCAGTTAGCTTAAATAGACTAAGAATTCAAGGATACCTTTAAGCTTAGACACTACTAAACACAAGTCAATATGGAGGCCATAGTACTCTACTATTCGTCCAAGTACTCCTGGAAGAGGTGGGCCTTCAGTCTGCATTTGAAGACAGCAAGTGACTCTGACATTCAGACACTGAGGGGAAGTTTGTTTCACCACTTCGGTGCCAGGACAGAAAAAAAAGCCTGGACGCTTCTTCTTCTGTGGATTTTAAGGAATGGCGGGTCAAGCCGAGACGTATTTAAAGGTGTCTAGTACACAACAGAAGTACCTCAGAAGAACCATAAGGCCTTACGGATTTATAGGCTTTCACATTGGGGCTAATGATTTCTGGGAACTACAACAATTATTTTGTAATTTCTAGTTCAGCTTTCGTCAATAAAATATACATATACTATACATATATTATTATATTAAATAATATATTGTATAATAACACTCTTCTTCAGCTGTTTTGACCAGATACAAAAAGCTTTAATTCAATTCATAAAGGATATTCATACTGTTTCTCTGTTATTTCCCAGTAGATACAGGCAAGCAAGCTCTCCCATCATTGCACAATCTTTCCAGAGAACACAGTTCCACTGCTCCAAAGCTCAATGCTGGGGGGGCTTTATACCTCTCTAACATGGTGCCAACAGACTGATGTTTATCTGCTCCAGTGAGTCCTATTCTATTGTCTATAATTCTCTACAGGGACTAGACAAGCTGTGTGTGTGCATTTGCACATCTGTGTCAGCACTTGTGCAACTTAAAGTAGCTGAATCCATTCATCAGAAAGGTTGTCCACAAACATTTGGACATGTGGAAGCGTGTTGTGTAGCATGTCAGCTCAGACCCTCAATCTACTCTACAGTGGAAACTTTTTCATTGTGGTATATCTGGGAAAAAATGTGTGAATCTACGAATACAGGTGCGGTGAAACTGACAGCGACTTGTGATGCAACTACTGTGCAATGAGATGCAGACCAAGGGCAAATAAGGCATGCAGTGAGCGTACATACACACACACACACACACACACACACACACACACACACAGGACATGACCCTACGTTAACTTAAAACAAAGAAAATGCATTAGCATTGCACATTACTATCTGGAGAGTTTCAAGAGAGAGCGAGAGCGAGAGAGAGAGAGAGAGCAAGAAAGAGCAAACACTAAAGAGATAAAGAGAGTGCAATTAGAATAGTTCATGGCTTTGGTGATGTGACACTCAAGCACATAAATATTGATAATTGAATTGTCATATTAATGGGCAGGCCAAGCATGAAAAAGTTCTGCCATGAAGCCAGAAAACATGCACAAAATATTGAGAAATCTGCCAAATTTTAGCAACCCCTCAAATACTGTAAAGAACTGCCATATATTCTTGCCTACCAGTGTAAGAATGACCATGTATTGCACACATGATTAAGTGCAAATGCACACACTTTTCCACAGACACACTAATGCGGACACACTTAACAAATACCACAAACCTTATGTTCAGTTTAATCCATCCTGCTGTTTTTTTCTTTCTTTTTTTTCCTCTTCTAGTAGAAATATTGTGAACGTTTAATGTACAATCTGAACGCTTTGTCTTTTTTAACCGTTCTACAACGACCCTAAATTGTTCAATTCCTTATCTTATTATTCTTTCATTTCCCCAAACTTTGAAAGTCAAGCTTTGGTAAAACAAATGCAACATTACTTGTCATGCCAATAAAGCAACCTGAATTGAACTGAGAGAGAAAGAAAGAGAGAGGGATATAGAGAGAGATAATATATTCAATTTCAGAGCATATTTGGAGGTCAGCCCAGGCATGGGGCCCTGTGAATAACACTGTACATTAGGGAAGCATGCAGATTGCATATCTTTAACAGAATGTGACTGGTAGAGCAATTTCCATTGGAGAGAAAGGACATACTGTATCTCAGAGTCTAGTCAGCACAGAGGAGTCACTATGAATATATATATATATATATATATATATATATATATATATATATATATATATATATATATATAAAAAAAACAAAGTCTGCATAATTAACCCCTTAACCCAAGGCTTATTACACACTAAGGTGTGTTATTCTGTACCTACAGGGACTTCTGTACAAACTGGCGGGGCTATTCTCTGGTAAAAGTTTGTGACAACACTTTTGGCCCACCGTCAGGCCATAGACTGTTTAAGGAGTTAAATTGTTATCAACAAATTGGTTTTATGTGAAAGGCTCGGTTAGTAAGAAACTTCCTAAAACCAGACTGTTTCCAACAGTGGTGAAAGGAACCAGACCTCAAAAGCGCTCAATAGGCCTTATTCATGAAACCTCTGTAAAAACACTAGCAAACTGCAGTGAATCGACTAATTAGCTAAATGAACTGATTAGCTAAACTAGTTGATGGAAGGTAACTGTAAACAATAGGTATTTAATAATATACGACAGGTTGCACATGGGCTAAGAAATAACTAAACTACCAACTAATAAACACGCACTGCTCAGAATAAACTTTACTAATCTCCTCAACTGCCTCAGACTTCCGCACAGTACTGTGTGCTCTGAGGTAGACCTAAAAATGACTTCCCCATGGTTGAACACTAGTAATTTATGTCTGAGGCACTCTGCCAGAGAGGGCAAAAGACTTGTACACCACTTTTATTTAACTTTGACCTGAATATTGGTGATGTGCTTTGTAAATGACAAGAAGCCAAGGACACTGCTGTATGCTCAAGCAGACTGAATTAAAGATGAAATGGTAGATATGAGACAGGAGTACAAAATGTCACCTTTTTATTTCTGACTGGGTCTGCATGTTTTATTGTTTTAGAACGTTAGCTTTGTGCACTTCAGAGAACTGTACTGACTACTGAGATTCAATTAGTTCTAAAGTAAAATGACTACTTATGATTCAGTTGAATACCAAGGACAAGTTCCTGTTACCTCTGGGACGGACTACCTGCTAATGTGAAACAGAGTTGGGGCAGGTGCTGATTACTGTCCACTGTCATTTACAGTTTACTGCAGATACATGCTCAGAGATTATGTTAAAAACACTGGATTTGTTTTTTACTCTTCCTCAAAGATGCTTTATGTGTGACTTCATTGACCCAATACTCATTCTGCCATGAGTACTGGGTCAATGAGACCAAACACAAGGCATTTCTGGTACAGGTAGTATACCTGTCGTAAGAGCTGATTGTGGTGCTGCGCTAGTGCAGGCTGAAATTGTACCTGATGATGATGAGGACATGGTAATGTTGGACATGGTAATGTTGGAAAATCCTGTGACCACCTTATCTGTTTTAAACACAGGCCTTTCAGCAGCCATCTGTACACCTAGCTAGGACAGAATTTCAAGCTCTACTGAAGCAAGGCACTGTTACATTCACTGCTTTGTAAACACCCAGCTAATAATCTCTGGCCTTTTGTCAGACATCAGCTAAAATACATTAAATCATAATGAAAATATTGACCAAAAGTATTGCTTTTTCAGCCTGCGTTTTGATTAATGTTGCTTCTCCCATTAGTCATCAGCAGGGTAAGAAGGATGAAGGGTAGGGGCAAACTTACTAATTACACATCAAACAGAAAGTGGCGTTCTCAATGGAAACTGGTGGAAACTCAATTTTGGAGAGATTTTTCTTTCCCCCCAAGAAAATAGATCTCCTGCCAATAACTGTAAACATTTGTTTGGTAGGGAGTGCATGTGTGTGTCTGTATGCACGCCAAGCTGCTTCAGCATCCGGATTTCACTGTCAGTGAATTACAACTTAATAAAGGCAAAGATGAATATTGAATACAGAGGCAAAACGTTGCCTTAAGAACCAGTGCTATGGAGGAAACTCAACTTGCTTGAGGATTCAGTAGTCACGGAGGATTTGAATGTGAGGCATTAGGAATTAGGCAGACATAAAGTCTCCCTTTGAAATGAAATGCGCACAGTTTCTCACTATTAAATTGTGCATGCTCTATTCTGGTATCAGCCTGGAACGAATATACACACACACACACACACACACACACACACATACACACACATACACACACACACACACACTAATATATAGAACAGTATATTATAACAGTCTACTGTTCTAGCATATAGCTGCTTCTTTACAGTCAACCACATGGACATTATTCCGTCTTACTGATAGTAGAATTTCAGAATGGGTCAAAGTGCTTCGGACACACCTCATATGTCCAAATGTTTGTGGACACCCCTTCCAACAGATGCATTTTTGTAGCTACTTTAAGTTGTACCTATTGCTGACACGGATGTGCACATGCACACACACACAGCTTGTCTAGTCCCTGTAGAGAAGTATTGCCAATAGAATAGGACTCTCTGGAGCAGATAATTGTGAACCCATTATCACCATGCCTAATGCCAGGCGTAGGCTAGATGGGTATAAAGCCTCCCAGCATTGAGCTGTGGAGCAGTGGGACTGTGTTCTCTGGAATGATAGATGGTGCTTCATCCAGTACCTTTAGGATGAGTTGGGGAGTTGGGGATGAGTTGGGGTGGTGATCATCCAACATCCTGACCTCACTAACACTCTCAATGCTGAATGCACTAAAATCCTCACAGCAATGCTCCAAAAAACAATAAAAAAGCCTTTCCTGGACAGTAGAGACAGTTATTTAGGACAGCATAACACTTTTTAATAACCCTGATTTCGGAAGAAACAATGAATGAACAGGTGTCCCAATACTTTTATCCGTTGTAGGCATATGTGAAATTTAGAATGTAAAAGCTCCATATCTGGACATTATAATAATAATAGTACCTAACCTAAACAATAAGAAATGGAAAAGGTACAAGTGATATAAGTGATAAAGAACAGTAGATGAGTGTTACACACACACACATCCTAGTCACACCTTCCCATCTCATTGCATCAATATTATATTTTCAAACAGCAGATCCTTAATTAATTTCTGCTTTTCAGCTTCTGTTGTTGGGCCGGAGCAAAAAGAGAGAGGGGGGGGGGGGGGTGGATGAGAGAATGGTGTAGAATATCTAATGTCTTCCATTCCAGGAAAGAGAGGTAAGCCTGAAGACAGAGACAAAAAATATACATATGTTTAGAGAGGTAGAAAAGGAGAGAGGGAGATAGAGGAAGAGATCCTGTACTGTGTTGCTATCATAGAGGACAATCCTACAACGTTGAACACATTAAACACAACAGAAACCACGGAAAATCAAGAGCACCGCCAGGAACACGATCAACGCAAAAAGATCAGAACTGATTCGCTATTCAGTTTTCACACGGTGTTTGAGCGGAGGCGATGACACTGATCAGGGATCTGGAGAAAGGGGTCGATGCTGTTAGACCACAAGGGATCATAGAGGAAAGGTGTCACTCAATACTGACCAGTTCAGCTCCAAATGTGCTGATGGGGGGCTTACAATGAACCACTAAACTGACCTTCAGTGTTCCTTTCACACACACATGCACGCGCACACACACAAGCACATCATGAAAGCACTTCAAAGATAACATCCCTCCAGTCTACTTCACTCAGCTGTATTTTAATCAGACCCCATTAGTGTGCTTTTAACTGTCATTACAGCGTCACCTCTGTGACAAGACCAATGATCAGTATAATCCTTCGCTTCATGATTCATTTTAGTCAAGATCACAGCATGGATTACCTCTCTCTTGTATATACATTACACACAGTCTTGTGCAAAGGTTTAGGCACCCTTGACCAAATGGCAGATTTAGTCTTTTTTTACTTGAGAAGTAGTACACAGCCTCTGTAGCTGCGTTTACATTAGGGCTATAAATAGGCAAGACCCTGGCGACAGATCTGTACGGGTTATGATTCAATATATTGTGATATACTCTGATACTGTAAGAAAGACAATACAATTATCACTGTATAAAAACACACACCACTATATGCATCAGAGTCTAAAATCTAAATAAAAGAAAAGTTGACTTCTTGCAATCAGAACAGTGCAATCTCAAGTTGGAGTTTCAATGCAACATGATCCACTGTCTGCCATCAAAATCTGCATGTAAACTAACTTTTGATAATCAATACAGCATTGCAAAATATATACATATACCATGGGCTCCTCTAAGCAGCTCTCTAAAGATCTGAGAAACACAATGATGAAATGTGCCCAAACATATGCATGAGACTGCATAGCCACCTACATCCACATTTGCATTAAAGTAAAAAAAACAAAAAACAAAAACAAAACAGATGCTTTTACTCTATGCTGATTTAAAAAGAACCCTGATGTTTTGCTCTAACAGAAGGCTATAAAAAGCTTTCATGCATAATTGTACAGGGAAATACGCTTCACACAAGCCATTTACCTGAGCAGTAAGCATAAAAAAAACAATTAGAATATTAAAATAAACATAAATAAACAAAATATTTTGATTTGATGTGTTAGTGTGTTAGCTTAACCATGTTCAAAGCTCTCCACAAAGGAGTCCAATATTATAATTATCATCCAACACTTAGTTTATCCATTGAGACCTTCATTAAATCAGGTTGAACAAATCCATAGAGTGGATCTGGAAGTATATATTTATAAAATTATTACCATATACAGAATTATCAGCAAGAAATGTAAGTAAACTGAAGATTAAGGTACTCATAACATGTTTATTACATCTGTGTTTTTTATAGAAACAAGTGGTTCTCCTATGGTATTATACTTTTGTATTTTTAAGCGTGTAGAGTCAGGATCCTTTAGACTGCAGACAGTAATGGAATAACAGAATGAGCTTTTCTGATCTTATACAGTCTTCTGAAATCCTCTCAGTTCTGACATCCCACCAGAGCGGGATAAATAAGGTTAACACACCCAAAACAAGGCTCTGATAAAACATGCTAAGCGTGCAAACATCAAAGGGCCTTTGTTTCCTTAGGAAGCAAAGACTGCTTTCTTGAAAATGCTTTGAATTCTCTTTACTCCGCTTATCATTAATAACAACTGCTCAGACATAATCTTTTTAATCTCGTTCTCATTAATTTTACACTTAATATTTGCTTTCCTAAGTTATTCAAACTGAACTATGAAGTTCAAAGTAATTTCTTAGAACATGCCTTAAGAATCTGTCAGCGATGTTCTGATGCACTGCATATCTTACTCCCCTAACAATGTACAAGCACTAGCGATGGCACAAGTGACCAAATCTGATAGCCATACATTAGTCACTGGAGTGTGTAATATGCTCCCTTTAGCACTGCATTAGCTTTTCCCTTTCTCCAATAAAGGAATTTGTTGTGGTGGATCATCTGCTACTACTGCGCAGATTCTGTTCTATTGGATTAGTGCAAACTGCCTGCAACTGATCCCATAACACTCACTCATACGCTGCAGTTGCAAATGACATACATCATGCAGATCACAGAAGGAATATTACACACTTTCATAAAATAGAAAAATCCGGAAAGTCTACTTATACTACATTCTGTGCTGCAGTAATAAGATTATTGTCGCTTCCACCACAAAACCGTGTTGAATCTTTGAAAAGGTAACTTTGTAGGAGATGGAATAGTGTTCCAGTGGTTCCACTACACATTTTTTACTTCGATTTTAGCCTTGATTTTTAGTAATGTATGATATGCGCAGACTCCCATTTCTGGCCTCCCAATTTCTTTACAGACCAGTCAAAGTATATCAAACTTGTTAGATTTATTTATTTATTTATTTATTTATTTATTTATTTATTTATGTTTACCCAACTCTAGTAGTGTATGTTGGTAAGCGACCCAACCTGAACGGGTCCTATTGGTGGCCAATGAAAACTGGAAATAAAAAGTGTACGTTTAAGTCAGTTATTTGTTTCTTAAGACTATATTCCACCTTAAATGATGCAGCAGCTACATGTTTGATACAGCAGCATCATTTATGGTGGAACCGAAATTCGTGTAAGAACATCTGCCTCATGTATAGGACTGCCTTCAATATGTGCTGTGCTACTCACCTTCAACTCCCTCTGCAGTGTGTACAGCCAATGCTAACTCCATTTCCCCACCCATGAAGTGAAAAATATTGACAGTTTTTTTTTTTAATTGGATAAATAAATGATTACAATGTACTTACAGCTTTGCAATATATCGAATCGTAACTTCTGGATCATGAAACGTATTGTATCACCAAGTTCTTGTCCAAGGTGCAAGCTACAGTCTGTTCCACAGAGTCCTCCCTGAAATAGCTGCTACAGTGTGTTAATTAAACAGTAAAACCTAAACATTAGCCAGTTTGGTGCGTTTCCACAAACATACCCTACAACTGTCTAACAAGACAAGACAAGCCGATTCACCATTTGTGACATTGTTTTGTAACAGATGGAATTTGGCCCCTTGCTTTATCCCATCTGTGGGATGGGACCCACATACACAGAGTGGTGGGCAGCCATTGCTGCGGCACCCAGGGAGCAGAAAGGGGGGAAGGGCCTTGCTCAAGGGCCCAACAGTGGTAGCTTGCCGAGCCCAGGTATCGAACCCACAACCCTGTCATCAACAGGCCGGAGCTCTAACCGCTGAGCCACACACTTCCCTCATCCAAACCAATGTGGATGATTCGAAATAAAATGGAAAAAGGACGACAACGTCAACGACATACGGTGTTCATTTTTTTTAGTCATTTCACTTGCAAACAGAACAGTGAGGGACTACTGAACGAAAGCCGAACGTAAGTGAGCTGACAGGGAGACAGAAGGAGGAAGGGACAGAGAAGAGACAGCTTAAGGTTTCCATGTAGAACTCGGCTCGTGAAATTTGGATTTCCATGATGTTTGTCAGTTTACGCAATCCGTGCATATGCTCATTAATTTACAGCGTGTTCACGGAATGATTCTGTTTTGGTGCAAAAATACATGCTGTCATACATCTATACGTCTTGCAGTAGTGTTTATGTCCGACACTACTAAAATTACAACCAAATGTTAATGTTTACTCATACAAAGTGGGTTGATATTACATTTCTCAATGTGATAATATTAAGTGGTTGTAAGGGACTTCAGACGTCCTGCAGAAAGGCAGTCAGGAACGTTTTACTCTTGCATGATGTAATGCTCTAGCTAAAGCATGAAATTCTTAGTAATACATTTGAGTTGAATTAGATGTTAAGCTCACTGCTCCTCACTCAGTGGACAAGAAAGTTATCAGCCACTTGATAGAGCAACAAAAAGGCAGCCACACATAACATAACACATTCTGTCGTAACAGAAAAAAACGGTAAAAGGTAATAGGTAAAAAAAAAATAGTTCTGCAGTGATATACCCACAACACCATGTGTTACATACAGAGCACTTTATTTGTCAATGATATGCATACTAGAGTTTTTGAATGTCCCATGTCAACATGCATTATTTACAAATGGTGCTTAATGACAGCACCAAACTTCAGTCTTTACTTTTACCACCTCAATTTCCCCCACATGCACTTACTCATACAAAGTGCTGAAAACTCACATGTTCTTATTAACAACCCAGATCATTATCTTTGACATGTTATATCTCTCATCCCACTGAACACACACATGCGCACACACACAAGCACGCTGCCTATGAGTCAGAGAACACACTGAAGAGAGAGATAATAGGATAAGAATGAAATATGAGCAGATAAAAGAGAAAAATCTGAAGTAATAAATACAACATCAAAGAGATAAATGGGGCGGAGAGAGAGAATGAGAGAGAGAGAGAGAGAGAGAGAGAGAGAGAGAGAGAGAGAGAGAGAGAGAGAGAGAGAGACAGACAGAGAGAAAGATTTCATGGCTCAAAAATGCCTTTGCAGGAAAGAATATGTAGATTGGTAAAGACTGATTCAGATGTAGTGTTCTGTAGCTAGACCTCCTCAGGGAACATTTTCTTTTTTTCTTTAAAACACAGTTTTGGAAGACAAACCCCTAAAACAATCAACTGCACCACTAACTATCAGCATTAGTTATGGTTGAACTGACTTGCTTTCCGAGAACCAATCCCTTTATTACAATACAGCTACTTATACAACTTCTGACTCTAAATCATCTACATTATATACAACTTCTTCTGACTCTAAACCATCTACTATTTATTCAACTTCTTCTAACTCTATACCATCTACAATCTATACAACTTCCTCTGACTCTATCCCATCTACATTCTATACAACTTCTTCTGACTCTATACCAACTAAAATCTATACAATTTCCTCTGACTCTATCCCATCTGCATTCTGTACAACTTCTTCTGACTCTATATAATCTACATTCTATACAACTTCTGACTCTATACCATCTACATTCTATACAACTACTTCTAACTCTATACTATCTACTATTTATACAACTTCTGACTCTAATCTACATTCTATACAACTTCTTCTGACTCTATACCATCTACAATCTATACAACTTCCTCTGACTCTATCCCATCTACATTCTATACAACTTCTTCTGCCTCTATACCATCTACTATTTAAACAACTTCTTCTGACTCTATCCCATCTACATTCTATACAACTTCTTCTGACTCTATACCAACTAAAATCTATACAATTT
The DNA here is from genome assembly GCF_030463535.1 of Salminus brasiliensis. NCBI lineage: Eukaryota > Metazoa > Chordata > Actinopteri > Characiformes > Bryconidae > Salminus > Salminus brasiliensis. The sequence continues at coordinate 16,011,468 of NC_132886.1, forward strand.
CCTCTGACTCTATCCCATCTGCATTCTGTACAACTTCTTCTGACTCTATACCATCTACAATCTATACAACTTCTTCTGCCTCTATACCATCTACTATTTAAACAACTTCTTCTGACTCTATATAATCTACATTCTTCTGACTCTATACCATCTACAATCTATACAACTTCTTCTGCCTCTATACCATCTACTATTTAAACAACTTCTTCTGACTCTATATAATCTACATTCTATACAACTTCTTCTGACTCTATACCATCTACATTCTATACGTCTTCTGACTCTATACCAACTAAAATCTATATAACTTCTTCTGACTCTATACAATCTACTACCTATACAACTTCATTAGATTCTATCCAATCTACACAAATGTCACCTGACTCTATACTCTATAATATATAATATCTATAATATCTATGACTCTATACTATATATAATGCTGTGCAAGTCAGAAACACGTTCCATTTATTTAATTGCCTTCACTTTTATTATCAGCATTATTGACAACAAAGCTAAGAATCTACTCATGTAACATAACATATACTCATAACATTTCCAAATGATACATCTTAGTCAATGGCATGAATCTTCTAAGCTGCTTCTAGGCCCGCCAATCTGGCAACAGAATCAGGCCAGTAGAAGCAGGATATGAGCTGAAAATTGTTTCTCCAAAAAATTCACTTCAAGAGCTGCTATTTAAATCTTAAACCACTGTAGGTGAAACGAAGCTGTTTGAAAAAATGAAGAGGAAGACAGATTTTAAATGTTTGTTCAATAAGTGAATTAAACATACAAATAGAAAAATGTGTAGTTTGCAGTTTTTCTCCACAGGTCTTGAAAGTAAGTCCAACAGCTTAAACAACATGAAAGCAAACAGCATATTGCATTGCCCTGTTCTGTTAGTCAGAGCCTCATCAGTGGACCAGGAGACTGTGACACACACAATCAATGTCTCAACGCACAGCCTGAAGACAATTTGATGTCCAAATGATTGACAGCTTTGTAATAACACCCTTTCGGTGCAGAGCAAACAATGGAGTTAGCACTCAATTCCTCTCATCGCCTGCACGCACACACACAAAAAAAAAAACTTCTGAGAGGACGGGAAAGGAAAAAGAAGGACAAGACACAAAGAACAAGAGGAGAAAACACAAGATAAAAGCAAAAGAAGGCGCAGAGGTCTTCAGAGGAAGAAATTCAATTAGAATCAAAACAGTTTTCAAATGAAGGTCAAAGAATGCACTGCAGCAGAGGCAGATTCAAGCTCATTTACATATGCATGAATATTCAGCGAGAGGTCTGACGGCCCACGCCCCTTCCCAGTAATAAAAGGGGTTAGTCTCAAGCTCCCTGAACTTGGTGCACTCAGTAGGGAGCGCGTGGAGGGAGTGCAGAGGGGTCAGACAGAACTGACCCTTAATAAATTACACAGAAATCAAAGCTGCAGAAAAGACACAGCTTCCTTTAACAGCGTGATCCGTTTTTCCAAAGCATGTGATGCAATTTTCATCATCCCACTTCAAGGGCTTGTTAAGCTCCAATTAAATCCTGAAGTAAAAGCACAAATATGTGTCCATTTGTGTGTGTATGTGTATGTAAAGAGAAGCTAAGAATGAAAAAAAATCCATCAGGCTAACAGTCTGGACAGACCCCTTCATCACCAGAAGCACTGATCTGCTTACAAGATGCCCATTTTTGCAGAGGAGTTTATTTTACCCCATCTGTCCTAGGTTCCTCCTGTCTATACAGAAGCTTCTCAGGTGAAAGGAGGAGGATGATGATGAGGACCCGAGGGAATTTTGAGTGTGCATGAGTGCACGTGAAGGGCGGTAAGGACGGAAAGCCCTTAGAAGGCAGCGATACAGACAGAAGTTGTAAGAGAACAGAGGAACCCGAGATTTAAGCCACAAAAGCCTCGAGCAGATTCATCACAGCACAGCATGGGGTTGCCTCCTTATCACACTGAGCAGGCCTAAGCACAGAGCTCCGCCCTCAGGCCCATTACTCCAATCAAATCATCCTCAGCCAGCCACGGATCCAACTCAGCAAGCCATCCGTATTGTTCAACAGCGCTCCTTAGGGCCCGGTATGGAGCTCCGCCATGGGCCTTATTCTTCCTTTGGGGTCAGGGTGATAGGGCTTCTGTGAGGAGCTCTGCTGTGAGGCTCAGTCAATGAAGAACATAGAGGAGGCTCCATTGACCTATTCTAACAGCTGGATGTGTTTTTTTATATACTTTGGAGTGGAGCTGGTAACCACATGCTGTGCTGGTATGCTTTATTTAGTACATCTTACCATTACAAGCGAGGAAAACATCAAAAACAGGCTGAGACAAAATAGCACATATTTAAATGAGTCATCCGAGGTGGAAGAGATGAAAGGTTTTCAATCACACAAAGACAGGAAAAAAAACAGTTATGTTTCAAAGTGTCTGTGCTTAAGATTCACTATATGGACAAAAGTATTGGGACAGCAGCTCATTTATTGTTTCTTTCAAAATCAAGGTCATTTTGTTGGAGTTTCTTTGTCTTCTGTCCAGGGTAAAGTTTCTGCTAGATTTTGTAGCACTGCTGTAAGGTTTGATTGTATTCAGTGACAAGAGTGTTAGTATGATCACCACTCCATCTCATCCCAAAAGTATTAGCTGTAAGATCACCATTCCATTCATTAGGCATGGTGCCAATGGGAGAGTCATATTCTACTGACAATACTTCTATATAAAGGGTCTAGACAATCTATGTTCATGTGCACTTGCACATCTGTATTGGCAATGGGTGCAACTAGCTGGATGCATTAATTTGAAGGGATGTCCACAATTTTGGACATAGAGAGCACTTAAGAACAAAAGGAATTGTGACCCCAAATACACTGTATAGATGCTTGTAATAAAGGAAAAAATACAAGCACAATCAGCACAATGCAAAGCCAGAACTCTTAGCTAGAACCCTTCAGGAGCTATTACATTTAATGAAATCCTGCCTCCTATGCCCAGTGGCTATAAAGCTAACGGCTATTGTGCTGCCAGCTTCCGGCTCTGTCTGGCACTTTTTTTTTTCTTTATCAAAGTGAGATAAGCCCCAGGTAGCAGCTGCCCTTTCATAATTTTGTGCTGATCTAAGACCAGCATCTTCACTATCACAGTCAATACTGCAAACCTGAGCTCGGATCAGCTTCTGACAGCAGAGATCAGGGGTTTCATTCTGACGGTTCCAGGATGGGATATTTTTTACCCCCCTGATCCCAGACCAGCTGCCCAGCTTCTGTTAGTCCAGAAAAGCCTAAGATGTGGTTAGTGCAAATCGGTCCTTCGTTGCCACAAACAAAAAGGGCAGCGTCTTTGCACAGCGCCCATTCAGGACGTGTAAACGATTCATGAGCAATTTGAATGATAATAATGAATGCTCATCGGAATCGTGGCCCGCCACCGATGGGAGCGTTTTTCCCAATTCAAAAACAAATTTACTGTGAGGAAATGATGCTATAATGGGTTGAAGAAAAGTGTTTAATATTTAGATGCATGTGTGTGTGTCTTTGTGTGTGTGTCTGTGTATATGTGGTGTATTTAAGAATGTAACGCATTGTGAAAGCTGTGGTAGAGGAGGGCAGACTTCCTGATGGAGCTACAAATAAGCATGCACACACACATACACTCGGGGTGGCACAGTATAAGGTTTCATATTCAATTCTGCATTGTTGTCTTTTACAGAGGAGGCTACAGTATGCAAAAATAAGCCTTTAGAAGACCCTAAATCTTCTAATGTTTTTCACTGGGTGGTGTGAGCACCCAACCAATCACAGTTCCAGGTGACTACATTTACAGATATTCTACAATTCAACCCAAGCAAACAATTTAGTTAATGAACTATTAATTAATTAATTAATTAATTAATTAATTAATTTAAAACCAAAATATATTCCCTTTACTTGACAACAACAAACTTTACACAGATCAGGCATAACATTAAAATCACCTGTCTAATATTCTGTAGGCCTCCCCTCATGCCACCAAAACAGCTCTGACTTGTTGAGCCCTAGACTCCTCAAGATCTCTGAAGGTAACTTGTGGTATCTGGCACCAGGATGTTACCAAGAGATATTTTAAGTCCTGTGTTGTGAAGTGGGGCCTCCATGGACCATATAATGAGCCTTGGGCACCCAAGACCCCGTTGTCGGATCACAGGTTGTCCTTCCTTGGAGAACTTTTGGTAGCGACTGACCACTGCATACCAGAATAAACCCACAGGACCTGCATGATGTTTTGCGGATGTTCTGACCCAGTCGTCAGATCCTTATGCTTGCAAAACATTAACTTCAGGAACTGACTGTTCACTTGCTGCCAAATATTTTTACCATTTATATTCTTGACAGATGCCACTGTACATGAAAATAATCAATATTTTTAATTTCACTTGTCAGTGGTTTGAACTTTGCATGCTAACATGCATGAGAGTCTAGGGGAACGTTGGATGAAGGAATGATGCAGGCTGTGCAAAAAGATGGACTTACATGTGTTGCATGTTTTCTTTTACTCTTGCTACTTATTTTCTCTAGGTCATGTTCTTGACATTACAAGACGATGTTAGCAAACAGTTCTTTGGAAACTTACAAATGATCACGCATTTCTCTCCAACAGTCACGGTCTGAATGAAGACATATTGGATGTGCGCTTTGTTGATTATAGCCATTATATCTGATCAGCGTAGGTCAATATGTAGGACATTTAAAGTCAGCAGTGCAACTCCAAAAGAAATCTAAGTTTCTATTTGTACCCTTTAGCCAAGCATATATGATCCATTCTGTTCACAGCCTTCCCTACTCAAGGAAATACGGTTAAAATAATAGCAAAAGTAAAACGGATAAAGTGACGTGTTCCATCAAATCCAAAAGTGCACTGGCACAGTCAATCAATGCAGTATAATTTCTCATATTAACTTACTGAACAGGCAACTTAATGGCATTAATAACAAGTGTATTTAGCTACAAGAACTGATTTGAGTAAGTATGCTTAGTAAGTATTAGTAAGTGATAGAGGTTTTGCCTTTTCTGGCAGACAATTGTATAACTTAGCACATTGTACAAACAACCTTTTTGTTTTATGCTAATCTAAAGTACTATCAGAAACTATTAGAAACCTTTTTAAACCTCTTCTCATTTAAAAATGAAAAGAAATAAAGACAGTGCGTCAGTTTAAACGTCATCATCATTAATTATGTTGAGAAATCGCAGCAGCTCTATGTAGTACAACAATAAAACGATAAATAATTAAACTATTAAATACATCAAAATTCAATGAGACAAAAATATGCATATAAACAGGTATGGTGTGTGGCACACAAGTGAGCCCCACACACACCTAGACACACATTCAGAACAGGCAGAGGAAAGAGAAGCATAGAGGAGATAGAATGTTAGTAGGAGGTCACACACTCAATATAACAAACTGACAGGACGCGAGAAAGAGCAAGACGGGCAGAAAGGTGAGTGGGGGGGGGGGTATGTGGGGATGGCACTGGATGGACTGCAACACAATGAGAAAAATAATAGCAAAGGCACGATGGAAAAACAATAGGAGGTTGGTGACGCTAGAAAGGCCAGAATAATGGAAAAGGGTGAGGGAGAAAGGGCTAAACGAAAGCCAGGGAGTGACCGCCGAAAGGAACGGGAAGAAGAAAGAGAGGCTGTAAAGAGAGTAACTGAGATAAAGATGTTTATTTGTGTCACTGTAAGTGGCAAAATGGGTTTTTGCAGAGCCAGCCATGTATATCTGAACGAGCAAATGAACTGCTAAACAAACTAACTAATATCCACTAATGAGCAAAGCAATGAGCACAAATGAAGCAACTAATTAGGTAATGGATGAATGAAAAAAGCCATAAACAAACAAAAGCACCTATGGTTGCATAAAAATTCAGCAACACCCATATACCGATCAGTCATTTCGTTAGAACCACCTGCCTAATATTGGGCAGGTCCACCTTGTGCTGCTAAAACAGCCCTGACCAATTGAAGCATGGACCAGTTGAGCACCAAGACCTTGTCGCCGTTTCACCGGTTGTCCACTTTTGGTAGGTATGTACTGACCACTACATGCCAGGAACACTCACAATGCCTGCCTGATGTTTTGGAGATGTCTATGCATCACAATCTGACCCTTGTCAAAGTCTCAGTTCCTTATGCTTCCTACTTTTGCTGCTTTTAACACTTATCACCTTTTAGAACTGACTGTTCAATTCCTGCCTAATACGCAGAGCTCACCTATTGACAGGTGCTGCACTTTACCTGTCAGCAGTTTTAATGTTATGACTAGTCTGTGAATAACCTTCATGCATGAGCACTGGGTCAGTTGTTTTTTTTTTTTGTTTTGTTTTTTAATAGCAAATGTCATGATGGCGCCATTGGGAGAACCATCGTGTTTGGATAAGCGAACACTTAATCTGTTTTAGCATGCCATGCTCTGTTATTGACACCCCATCAGTGGCCATTCACGTGGTAATGACATGAACAATGTGCCTATTACTGATCTCATTTCCATTTCAATCAATGCAAATTAGAATCATTTAAAGCCCCATGCAACCAAAACACACACTCATAGATTAGATTTAAAAAAAATCTGAAATAAAAAAATTGAGCTGACAAGAAGGCATGTGGGGAGAAACCTCTATGCAAATATGCACTAAATACTTAATATTCAAACTAAAACAACAGGGAGAACTGTGCCTGTGTGTGTGTGGTATCATTTACACAGACGCTCTGCTTCTCTGTGTTACTGCTGTGCTTTATTAGCAATGCTATTACCACTGTAGAGATGGAGAAGGGTGGAGAAAAAAGCACATACTGATATTCATATGGCCACCAGCAGTGCTGTACTTTCATGGAGGCAGCTCACTGCACAGCACACACATCACCACACACACAGGCACACCAGATCTGGCTGTGGGCACATGTGCACAAATTCATAAGTACCAGTACTAGAGGCACCAGTGAAAAAAGAATGACTAATGGAGACTAGCAGTGGAACAAAAAAGTGTAAGTAGACAGGATGCGTATTGGTATTGGTGGGGTGAAGAGCGGCGTTAAGTGCGACAGTCGCCGCTGAATACATGAGAGGGGTGTAAAAATAGATATAAGACGGAGAAAAATGGAAAGATGAACGAGTAGAAGGAAGAGGACGTGAGCGTGACATCCTCTCAATTGCAGGCAGTTAACTAAATGATAGCACCACTTATCTATTCTATGGGATGAGAGAGACAGAAAGACAGGGAAAGAGATACAGTGTGAGACAGGGAGACAGTGTCAGAAAAGCAAATAAATAAATAAACATAAAAAGGTACACACTGACTCAATATAATACCCACCTCCCTGTCATTTGAGCCCTTTCCAACCAGGCCTCATTAAAGCAATGGTTGGGCCAGAAATCAATTTTACACCATTTTTGTGTTTTTTTTTTGTTTTTTTTTTTACAAACAACAGCCATAGAGTGTCAGACACCACACAAGCAAGTCTATTTGAGATTGCTCGGTGCAGATGCAAGGGAGTATGAGGTTATTTGCGCATGCAGGTTTGCACAATGCTAAATGAAAATGCGCTTTTACTCACCATTAGCTACATTAGCGCTTATTTCTCAATGCAAAGGTTGCCATGCAAACCCTTATAACCTGAGCAAACATACATCTAAAAGCTGAAAAGTGTATCACATTTGATAGCCTGAAAGCCAACCCTGCGACAGTTGCCACCACATAAGCAGCATACCTGCAGCTAATGCCGAAGAAGCTGAACCGTCAACATCTTCAAGTAATCCAGTTTGAATGAGCCACTTTGTTTACTTTGAGCTGGGACTTTCCTTTTGTGTCTCAAGTTACTGCTGGGAGGTATAACAGTTCATGTGGTGTACTTGGTAAAATTCGTCCTATGGTCTGCGTTTCTAACATGCAGACATATCGTTATGCAACGAAATTTAGATGCATCACTGACAGCACAAACGCTTAGCACTGTGTTGCCAGCAACAGCAGGCTAGCACACAGGCTGTGAGCAGGAATGGCTCCCTATTTATGTTTTAGGCCACCATTGCAAATGTCGGCCAATTGTCTTTGAGCCATTCTTATTTTGTATTAATATTATAAAAACAACTGCTATGTATTTTGCTTGACAGGGTGGTATGTAGAATGTAAATGTGTAAAACAATGACAACATACATATGTTAAAAGTATTTTACTGTAAGAAATAGTGTTTTCTTATTTATCATGTTAACACCTGAATGAATAGATTTAAGGCTGGGGCCTTTTTTTGTGCTTAATGCATCTCATCAGATGTTGCAGACGCAAAAGGAACCCGATTTGTAGGATGACTCAACTACATTAAGGGCAGGGTTGTCCAGGGATGCCTTATTCACAAAAGGCACAGCACAGCCAGCGTGGCTGTAGGTTTTAACTCCAATCAAGCTGGAGCACACCGGATTCCACTTGTTTAATCAGTTGCTCTCAGTCCTCAAACAATTGATCGCGGATGACCTTCAGCTTTGCTGAAATGAGAACCTGCCGCCACACCAGTCCTCTGTGGATAAGATCGGACACCGCTGGTTTACGGTAAGAGGAGAATTGATTTATTTAAGGTAACTGCTTTATTTAAGGTAAGCAAGAGTATGTGGTGTGGCAGCAACACTCTCTATTACATCCCAGTTTGGAAGAATAAATAACACATCAGTAGCAACTGATCACAGTCAGACGGCAATGAATATTTCAGCCAGACCTACGAAATATTTCGATGAAATATGCATATGCTGCGGACGTATGCTTCACTGATATGCACAAACATAAATTCGCAAAATCACACCAGCTATGCAGGGATGGTTCAATGTCCATAGGAATCAACGGATGATGTATTTCAGTCTCTGCTCTGCAAATGTGAGCTGGCAGCGGAAGATATGGAAGCCAATTCAGCGCGACAGTGTCAATTGCACTTGGCAGGTTGGATATCTATTATATATGAACCTGCACTTCCCCCAGTGAGAAACTTGTTCTCAGAAACTTACACAAGAGTGTGTATGTATTTGTGTGTGTGTGTGTGAGTGTGTGTGTGCATGTGTATCAGTGTGTGTTTGTGTACAGAGGAAGAGTGGCTGTGGGAATAGGAGATGAGAGCCCCATCAATCACTCCACTCATCAGCCTGATAATGTGTGTGTGTTTGTGTGTGAGCTAGAATGATATCAGGCTCATCTCTGTATCATTACAGTGCAGCTCACAGGTTATCGGAGGAAGCAAGAGCTATTTATACCTTCATTGTCTACTCTCCCTCATCTGTTCAGGTGCAATGATACATCAAACCTCAACACTCCGTAAATGCAATCTTAGAACATCAAAGGTCACAGTCAATTTAACCCACATTCCCACGACCAGTGATTACCAACCCACAATCTAATGATTAACTTAACCCACGCCTGCACAATTAACTTAAGCCACACCCACACAATTAACTTAACCCACGCCCACACAATTAACTTAACCCACGCCTGCACAATTAACTTAAGCCACACCCACACAATTAACTTAACCCACGCTCACACAATTAACTAAACCCACGCCCACACAATTAACTAAACCCACGCCCGCACAATTAACTTAACCCACGCCCACACAATTAACTTAACCCACACCCACACAATTAACTAAACCCACGCCCGCACAATTAGCTTAACCCACGCCCACACAATTAACTTAACCCACACCCACACAATTAACTTAACCCACGCCCACACAACTAACTTAACCCACACCCACACAATTAACTAAACCCACGCCCACACAACCATTTTAATCCATGCCCGCACAATTACCTTAACCCACGCCCGCACAATTAACTTAACCCATGCTTGCACAACCATTTTAATCCACAACCATTTTAATCCATGCCTACACAATTAACTTAACCCACGCCCGCACAACCATTTTAATCCATGCCAACACAATTAACTTAACCCACACCTGCACAATTAACTTAACCCTCGCCTGCACAATTAACTTGACTCATGCATGCACAACCATTTTAATCCATGCCTGCACAATTACCTTCACCCACGCCCACACAATTAACTTAACCCACACCTGTACAATTAACTTAACTGACACCCGCACAATTAACTTAACCCTCGCCTGCACAATTAACTTGACTCATGCATGCACAACCATTTTAATCCATGCCTACACAATTAACTTAACCCACACCTGCACAATTAACTTAACCCACACCTGCACAATTAACTTAACCCTCGCCTGCACAATTAACTTGACTCATGCATGCACAACCATTTTAATCCATGCCTGCACAATTACCTTCACCCACGCCCACACAATTAACTTAACCCACACCTGTACAATTAACTTAACTGACACCCGCACAATTAACTTAACCCTCGCCTGCACAATTAACTTGACTCATGCATGCACAACCATTTTAATCCATGCCTACACAATTAACTTAACCCACACCTGCACAATTAACTTAAGCCACACCCGCACAATTAACTTAACCCACGCCCGCACAACCATCTTAACCCACACCCGCACAATTAACTTAACCCACACCCGCACAATTAACTTAACCCACGCCCGCACAACCATCTTAACCCACACCCGCACAATTAACTTAATTCTAGCCTGCACAATTAACTTGACTCATGCATGCACAATTAACTTGACTCATGCATGCACAACCATTTTAATCCATGCCTGCACAATTACCTTAACCCACGCCCGCACAATTAACTTAACCCACGCCCACACAACCATTTTAATCCATGGCCGCACAATTAACTTAACCCACGCCCGCACAATTAACTTAATTCACACATGCACAACCATCTTAATCCATGCCTGCACAATTAACTTAACCCAGGCCCGCACAATTAATTTAACCCACGCCCGCACAACCATCTTAACCCACGCCCGCACAATTAACTTAACCCACGCCCACACAACCATTTTAATCCATGCCTGCACAATTAACTTAACCCACACCCGCACAATTAACTTAACCCACGCCCGCACAATTAACTTAACCCACGCCCGCACAATTAACTTAACCCACGCCTGCACAACCATCTTAACCCATGTCCTACATCAACACCTTCATTAACCCACTTAACCCACGACTACAGGTTCAACCCACAACAGATTTTGCTCACAGGTTAGCACACACTCCAAGTGAGTGAGACTGTCCAAGTGGGAATGCATAGTTTTGATAAAAGCCATGGGACTGAGAAAGCAATTATTTATCTGAAGGACTCTGTATACTCTGTTCCCACAAGACCAGCATGTTCAGTGTCATCCATCACACTCACAGTTCTGGGCCTACAACCTCCCACCTCTACTCTGATACGCAGACTGTGCCAAAACATGGATCATTTTCTTAATTCAAGTTTCGTTACATACATCAAATAAGCATATCACATTCTAAACCCAACATTAATAATGGAATCACATCAAACTGCAATGTGAGCATATCGCTACACCTGTCCTCTTGATCTCCTGTGTGCCACCTTCTCCCTCCCCCAGCTAATTCTGCTGTCACTCCTTTTATCTGGTCTGTTCATTCTCTCTCTCTGTCTCCCTCCATTGATCCCTCATTCCTCCCTCTCCTCCTGCCTTGTTAATCCTTCTCTCCCCTTGACCAGCTTCTTAGGATGGAGGTGGCATATTCACATTCATCCTGAAGACAATGCACCTGTCGGAGTGTGTGAGGGCACACACTTCCTCACACAGACACTAAAATGTATGCTGTGCTGAAAAGAGGCCCTAATTTTCATGTCCTACAGTCAAGCAGCTACACAAAGGCAATGCATGACAACTACAGACGCACACACACGACACACCAATGTCTTTACCACAAAAACACTTCAGGCAAGTATTTTAAAATATAGAAATACAGCACTGTGCACAAGTCTTAAGCAGCCCTGAAAAGAATTTAAAATTCTCAGCAGAAAGTGTGTTCATGCCTGTGAAATCACAACATACACCATATGGACGAAAGTATTGGGACACCTGCTCAATCATTTTCTCTTCCAAAATCTAGGGTATTACGTTTATCCTGCTTTTGTTGGAGTAATTGTCTCTACTGTGCTGGAAAGAAGGCTTTCTGCTAGATTTTGGAGAATTGTTGTGAGCATTTGATTGCATTCAGCAACAACAGTGTTACTGAGGCTAGGATGTTGGATGATCACCACCCCACCCCACCTCATCCCAAATTTCACAACTAATCCCAAAAGTATTGGATGGAGCACCAACATTCCAGAAAACACAGTTCCACAGCCCAACAGCACAATGCTGGGGGGCTTCATACCCCACTGGCCCATGCCTAGCATTTGGAGTAGTGCCAACAGGTTTATGTTTATCTGTTCCAGAATGTCCTATTCTATTATCAATACTGCTCTACAGGAACTAGACAAGCTGAGTGTGCGCGCATTTGCACATCTGTGTCAGCAATGGGTGCAACTTAAAATAGCTTAGAGCTAACCAGTCACAAATCTGCTTTACTCTCTGTATCCATGGAGAATGCAGTAAGGTAACTGTGGGTTATGTTAATGTTCTGTGCGATTAGACACTTACTCAGTGATCTCCTCAGTAACGGTGTGCTCCACCTGTAGGCGGGAGTTGACCTCAATGAAGTAGTGCTTGCCATGTTTGTCCACCAGAAACTCCACAGTGCCTGCATTCTCATAGCCCACCTGTACAGCACAACAACAGCAACAAAAAAGCATGACAAAAAAGCACTCCACCATTTAGCATTAAAACTACTGAATATTTCACACTAATTTCAAACAAAACACATAAGTGGACTTCATCAGCATACATTAAAGGCAGTGTACATAATATCAAAAGATTATAATATGAAATTTCTTAGGTTTTAAACAATTGGTCAGAAGCCAGAAATGTCTTACAATACTATTCATATCTAGATCACTGTAGATTTCAAAAGTGGTAATAAAATCATAAGGAAGATGATTTGACTGAATTAACAAATACATAAATAAAACTAAGCACATCAAATATAAACAGTCTCTGTCACAAAAAAAACTCATGTCTATTTAAAAGTTTGAAGAAAAACATCATTTTGGAGCATTTCTATTGGTCCATTCATCATGAAATTTTAATAGAATATAGAGAACAACAGCCAGATAGAGATGGACTGATCAGTATTGCTGGAGACGATTCTAATCACAGATCCTCTTTTAGGATGAGCAGCTGTACACAAATAGTGATCAAGGGTGAGGCTGATTTCCCCATTAACTTCATTTATAACACTGCTGAACTCCGAGCACCACCTGAGTGTCAGTGAATTCCCCGGCAGAACTTAAACACTCACTGTACTGGGCTGAGCGATGCACTCTCAAGAAGGGGTATCTGGTTAGTGGTGTTGAAGCATGTTAGGTTTAACAAATTCTACAAATATGTTTGAATCAGATACAAGGATTTATGCACAGGCTTTAATGGTGTTCTAAAACCTGTATTGCAATCTAATGGTTGAAGGACCAACACAGAGCTGCAGCAACTTGCAAAATATGAATCATATAGATCATATAATATATAGGCTAATCTGATTGATGATGGCATTTTTGGGCTGAAAATCAGCTGATACTAATACACAGCCAGTCGATGCAAAACATTAAGATTTAGCTAATAATGTTTAATTAACACTGTGTAAACTGTCATTGTGTAAACAGTAAAACAGTATATATAACTCAGTGGTAACATGAAGTTTAATGTAAGCCAGTCTTTCGTCAAGTAAAGAGCAAACTTAGAGGAAAGGGAACAAATGTGTCAGCTAATAATAGAAAGCCCGCTCATCTAAAATTAGTCTCGGTATCTCTACTCTTAAAAGTGAAAAACGATGTAAAAGCCAAGGGCAAAATGCCAGTTCATTCTCAGATTCTCAGCTGAGCTGTGTAGCTTCAAGCTAGACAATAGTGCTGAGGTCATTAGCTTCAGCACTTTCTGTCACTTTCTGAACAGGACCTCATATTAAATCATATAGCACTAAGAATTTTATAAGAACATGTCTGCCAATATCTGCCATCCTGATCTCACCAATCACTTCCCATCCTCTTTTTTAATCTGTTCTTCACATACCATAAACCCGGAGAGAGTAGCGCGGTTAACGGCCTTCAGCACTAGGAGACTCAGCGGGAGAAAATTGATGTCAATATTTCTGAAGTAGGCTTTTTGAATCCTTTGAGAAATCCAGTTCATAAAACTCCATGCAACCTTTCAACATCTGCTAGGAATCACCCTTTTCCACTGATCCGGGATTGGCTCACTTTGTCCACATCCTAAAGTCAGCCATTATGCGAAAAAGTGCAGAACTGATCCCAAATCGGTGGAACCGGGGAACCTCCAGTTGCACCTTTCAAGCTCTTGGTGGAACTGATCCATAGGCAAAAGGACAATTCTGTGGCACAGCAAGGTGCCAATGGTAAGAAGGGGATGAGGATTTTTGGGGGAAGAACTGTGGAATCAGCAGGAATCCTGGCCTGGATGGGAAGCAAAATAAAGCATGTTCCATGCTCAGAGGAGCGGGAGAGCAGTGGATGAGTGTGGAGAGAGAAAGGCAAACAGCATGCCGAGGGAGGGTGGAAAAACATGGTGATAAAAAAGATTGAAAGGCGTCTGCTGGGAGCACAGGCTTAGTGGCTGGTCAGAGTAGAAATTGAAAGCTATGGTCATGGCGATGCTGGGTAATTATGTATATCAGGGCAATTCAGACAGGTCATGACCCGGACAAGCTTCAGCCAGTACACCACCTGGCAAGCTATTAGATACAGTAACTCATCCTTGTTCAATTCTCAATCCTCCTATCTTTCTCTCTCGCACTCCCTCTGCTTTCTTCTCCATCTCCTCCCTCCTTTTCTTTCTTTTTCTCCTTCTCTCATGCATCCTGCTTTCTATTCTATCCCAGTATGTCTCTCACTCAAGCCTCTCTCACCTTCCTCCTTTTCCTTTCTCTCTCTCTCTATACTTTGTTTTCTAATCTCTCTCTTTCTGTCCCTCAAACCTTTCTTTTTCTTATTCTCTTTCTCTCTCCCATGCTTTCTACTCTCTGTGTCTCTTGTTCAGTCTTCTCTTCTTCCTCCTTAGCTTTCTCTTTCTTTGTGATACTTACTGCTTTCTACTTTTTCTATCTTGCCTTCCACTCTCTACTCTATTCCATTCCGCCCCTCACTCAAGCCTCTCTTTCCTTCCTCCTTTTCTTTTCTCTCTCTCCATACTTTGTTTTCTAATCTTTCTCTTTCTGTCCCTCGCTCACTCCTCTCTTTTTTCTTATTCTCTTTCTCTCCCCATGCTTTCTTCTCTCTCTCTTTGTCTCTTGTTCAGTCTTCTCTCCTTCATCCTTAGCTTTCTCTTTATTACTACTTTCTATTTTTTTCAATCTTGCTTTCCACTCTCTACTCTCTCTCTCTCTTTTGCACAGTTCTTTTTCATTCCTTGTTTTCTTTCCTTTTCTTCCTTTTATGTTCTATACTTTCTTCTCTGTTCTTGTTGATCAATTCTCGTTTTCCTTCTTTTCTTTCTCTCCATTTCATACTTTCTCTCTTGCTAAATCCTCTATACTCCCTTCTTTTCTTTGTTTCTTTCTCTCTCTCTTATATGCATTCTACTCTTATATGCATTTCTCTCTCTCTCTCTCTCTCAGAGAGAGAGAGAGAGAGAGAGAGAGAGAGAGAGATTGAGAATAATCTGGTGCCAAAATTCAGAGTAATCTGATCCAATTTCTCCCCACAATTCCATGCTGCCTACTAATTCCATATCAGAGGGAGCCTGCCAACAGTACACACACACACACATACACCCATACATGCTCTCCCACACACGCTCCCACACATGCTTACACACATGCTCCTAAACACTTTCACACAGAGTAAAGTATAAAGACATTATCTGTCCTACTTGATCCCCTTTTTACTCTTACTGGCACCAAGCCACACACACACACACACACACACACACACACACATTGTCCTTCATAAACATCTTCACTTCCATTGAAAATGTCTTACTGTAACTCAAATACAAACACACACATAAAAACACTTATCTACAGGATGTAAGAATGCACATACAGATACACACACAGATTTGACTCCATTTATTATTCACCCCCCCCCCCTCCCTTCCTCCTCTGACCCCTTCACCCCTTCATTCACTCCAGTCTTTCATTCAGTCCAGTGGGATTTGACTCGTTTTAATCTGCGCTGACTAATGTGACCACACTGACACAGTTCAGACTGACACTGGCAAATACCATCACTGTTTTAAACAGACAAAGAGAGAGAGAGAGAGAGAGAGAGAGAGAGAGAGAGAGAGAGAGACAGAGAAAAAGAGAGAGAGAGAGAATGGGGTGAAAGGATGAGGCGTGTGGAGGTGTAGCAGAAGTGGAGCAGATGGGGAGAAGATAAAGAAAGGACAGGGTGAGAGAGAGCGAGACGGGATGAGAGAGGAAATACCCTGTTTGCACAGCGCAAACATCACTAATGACAAACCACACAGACAGATAGACAGACAGGCAGACAGACAGGTACAAAAAAACAGGACAGATGGTGAAACAACAGAGACAAACAGAGATGGAGAGAATATGATAGATAAAGAGAATGAAAGAGAGACGATGAAAGCGAGGGACAGGAACAGAGAGAGTAAGACAGACATTGAGAGCGAGAGAGAGCGCGAGACAATTAGCATCAGAAAGAGAAAGAGGGAATAAGTGAAAGAGAAAAAGAGAGACAGAAAGAGAGAAAAAGAGACAGCAGGGACGACAGAGGGAGAGAGACACAGAGAAAGTGAAAGTAATCAGTGTCTTTTTGATCAGATGCATTCGCAATGACACGCATGATTATAATCGGCTTTCTGCCGGAGAGGACAAGCGGCTGCTATGGTGACAGCACACCTACAGATGTGACCCAGAATAAACGAGAGAGAGAGAAAGAGAAAGAAGAAAGAGTTTTAGAGAAAGACAGAGGGGATGAGAAAGGGTGGAGAGAGACACAAAGGAGGGGGGAGAAAGAGAGAGACAAAAGATAGGATATGAGAATGAGGAAAAAAGAAAGTGTGAGAGGGAAAGACAGAGGGATGAGAAAGGGGGAGAGAGACACAGAGGGGGAGAGAGAGAGAGAGGATTAACAGATATGATCTTTCTTAGAAGCTGAATGAGTCTATAAGAGTAAAACCTCTGAGAAACAAACAGAGCCATTGTCAGGGATATTAAGCTGGAGCATGTACAGTTCAGATGTGCAACAAACTGTTTTTAGAGATGCTTTAAATATTCAGACCACTGTCTTACTGACACAGTGGCTGATGTTTTGTGAGGTGTTTTTTATGTTCAAGGACTCGGAATAGATCCTTCTGTACAAACCGAGGTAAACTAGAAACTCTCTGTAATCTCAGTCGGCTCAATGGCACAACGGGCTTTAATTAAGGAGGCTTTGTTTTCAGTGCAAATGAGAATGAAAAGCATGTTAAGGGCAAAAAACGGGAGTGAAAGCATGATGCAATGAGTCTATTTTCAAGAAGCTTTCTACATAACATTATATATATATATATATATATATATATATATATATATATATATATATATATATATATATATATTTATTTATTTCTTATTTTTTTAAAGAAACACCCAGACAAATGTGAGAATGTCACAAATACAGTCAGTCAGGACGTGTGCAGTCTGGATTTTTGCTTCTTAAAGGTTCTGTTTATGATTTCAATTCAGTTCGCTTTTTGTAAAATTCAGTGAATGGTTCCTCATGGTCTGCTAGTTTGCCGGTCTGTTTGCGCGCTGGAAAAAAAGTCTAGTGATGTTACTCATACAAATGATGAGGATATTGCTCTATTCCTGCTGGATAGGTGGGTAATACTGACGACTTTTTGCTGTTTCACAGAAATAGCTCAGTATTATTTTTGTCTCATCTCCATAATAGATCATCACAACCATGCTAACCTGGCTACGGCTAGTTGCATGTCGTAACGTTGTTCTCTGTAATGTTATATCGTGGTATTTGATGGCATGGCGCTTGCAGCGGTTTTATGGCTACGGATATCTAAAGAGATGTTTGGCAATGTGTGAGTAAGGCGCACTGAAGGGAGGGGTGTTTGTTTTGCTGTTTGTATCGTATCCAGAATCGTATACAATATCCTGGACCCTCTAAAAAACAGTAAATATGTGGTCTAGTAAAAGGCTTGGATCTCATAAAATGGTACATAAAACCTAACAGATGTCATTTTATGCCATAGCACCTTTTTCAAAATAAAGAGCAGATATTGTAGTTCAAAACTCCCCATGGTTGAACTTCCATTGATGATGCTATGCAGCCAATGGCTGTCTAGCAAAACTAGGCTTGCCTGTTTGTATCATACTATGTGGGAAAGCACACAAGGAAGTCTATTTTATACAAACTAACAACTCTGTGCGCTTTCAGGCAAGTGTGGGATGGTTTAGGCATGCCGTTTTTATGCGCTTTCATTTCTTGTTAGCTGCATTAGCCTCACAGCTCCAGTACTAAAGAGGCAAGCTTCACACACTGGACATGTCTTGGCTGATTAACTACATTTGGGGAAAGGGAAAAATAGCCCCATTTCATCCTTTTCAGATGCAGCAAAAGTCATCATAGTGGCAAAACCATCCAGAAATAACAGTGATAATAAAAATTAATATAAGATATATATAAGATCCTATAAGATCCTCATTTTTTCATGTCTTCAGTACCGTAATTATCTAATTTTCTCCAAAAAGTTGTTGCTTATTTGATACAGCACTTTTGGTGTTCAGAGAACAAAAGCCTTCCAGGTTTAATTTTTGAGAATTAAAAATGTTACACTACCTATAGTGTATATATACACTATATGTCCAAATATTGGTGGATGCCTTGTCTAATGAATGCATTCTGCTAATTAAAGTTGCACCCATTGCTGACAGAGATGTGCACACGCACACACACAGCTTGTCTACTCACTGTAGAGAAGTACTGCCAATGGAATGGCCAAAATCTAGTAGAAAGCCTTCTTTCCTGGACAGCAGAGACAGTTACTCTAACAAAAGCAGGATAAACTCTCTTTAATACCTTTTATTTCAGAAGCTATGATCACAGAGAAGCTAATCCTCTTCATTGTTCTTTGGTGCTTTGATTATGACCGGACTATTTACAGCACCGGCCACTGTACAAAACATTAGGTGTTAAGGGGAACATTAGATCACAGATTAAGACAATGAAAATGTCACGAACCTCCAACCTGAATGACATTAGTTAACTAACTAACTAACTCAGACAGCTGTTTAAGTTAACCCCTTAAAAAAGCCTATAGGCCCAGCGGCAGGGCGAAAGTGTTTTTACAAACTTCCATTACTAAAGAACAGCCTGAAAATCACAAAAAGCTTTCTCCATTCAGAAAATGAAAACTGCTCCATCAAATGAAAGATGTCTGCGTTAACCACCACAATAGCCATTCTCTATATTAGATATATTAGTCTATATTAGTACTGTTTGTTGCTGTGTTTTCTTTTCTATGACGACATCTCCTGCATCCCGTCAAGAAGTGTGAAAAGGGTCTAGTCCTTTAATAAAAAGTTCAATGTCTCACACGCCTACGCCAGCATGGCATGGACAGCTGGGAGCACAAAATATAGAGCACAAGCTAAAGAGTGTGTGTATGTGTGTAAGGACACAGAATCCAAGTGGATGCTTTACAAGAGTTGAACTCTAAGCTAACGCTGTTATTTTGCTCATAGTCTCAATGGGGCTTTCTATTCAAATAAAAAATAAAAAGGAATTTACATCTGTGAGTAATTGCTAACAATTGTGTTGAGGTCTACAGGACTCATTATTTTCTACCCGCAGGATGTTGTGGGTTATAAACTTATAAAGCATTTTAACCGAGTTTAACCGTAAACATGTTGCTTTTGTTGCAAAATGATTATTAACATTAAACTATTAAACAGAGTCATAACAGTATTTCACTGATTACAGCCTTGACGTAATGCTGGGTAATGTGCTAAAGTGGGACTACAGGGAGTCTGCAGACTATATTAAACACACACACACACACACATACACACACACACACACACACACACACACACACACACACACAAACACACTCGCAGACACATTAAAAGAAGCAACATGTAAGTTTCATAGTGCAGATGTAACTTTAACTAAGCCTTCAGAGAGAGAGAGAGAGAGAGAGAGAGAGAGAGAGAGAGAATAAGAAGATGAAAGATAGAAAGAAATAAAGGAGGGGGAGAATGAGAGAGAGGGAGGGAGAGAGAACTAGAGAGGGAGGGAGGGAGGATTGGGACATGGAGAAGAAAACAGAGAGGATGGGAAAGAGAGAAGGAACAAAAACAGACAGAACACAGAGAGAAAAAATGAGGACATAAGAGGGAAGAAAAAGAGAGAGGAGAAAAACAGAGAAGGGATAGAGATGTGGAGAAAATAGAAGATGGGAAAGAGAGAAGGAAGAGAAAACTAAAAGAGAAGACAGAGAGACGATTGGGACATGAGATGATTGGGTCAAGTGAAAGAGGTGAAAGATAGAGAAGGAAAAGAGAGAAAGAGGAGAGGGACACAGGGAAAAGAAAAGATGGCAAAGAGAAAGAAGAAAAGGAAAAAAGGGAGTGACACACAGAGAGACCAGAGGGATATGTGGGAAAAATATGAAAGATTTCAGAAAGAGAGAATATGGGCAGAGAGCGAGGAGAGAAAATAGGGAGGGAGGGAGGGAGGGAGGGAGAGAGAGAGAGAGAGAGAGAGAGAGAGAGAGAAATGGAAAATAAGAGAGAGTACAAAACAGAAAAGGTGGGAAAACGTGGGCAGGGGGTAAAGACAGAGTGAGTGAATGATAAAGAAAGAAAGGGAAAGAGGGATGGAGAGAGAGAGTGTTGAGAAGTTATTGACTGACAATGACTGAACCAGAATAGAGAGTGAGTGCGTGAGTGAGTGAGTGATGGCTCCCCAAACCTGTGTTTAAGAATCCCAGGGCAGAGCGACAGTATCCATGGCAACAATGGTTATGAAATAAAATACAATAAAATATGGGCTGCCATGATGACAGTCTTATTACAGTGCGTAACTGCAGCTCCCCCAAAACATCCAGCTGCCTCATCTTTCTCTTACCTTTCATCTGCCTCTGTCTTTTCCTCTGTCTTTTCCTCTCTCTCTCTCTCTCTCTCTCTCTCTCTCTCTCTACCCCTCCCTCCCTCCACTTAATGCTTCTTGGTCGTTTCTTTTCTGACACAGCTCTCTCTCTCTCTCTCCTAATGACAAAGTGAAAGTGAAAAAAATGAAAATGAAAGTGGTGGATCACATATCTTACAGGCAGAGAGACGTGGAAAACACAGGAGTATTAACAGTGCCTAAGAATAGTTCCACTTCCTTTACGCTCGCTCCGTTTCGTTCAGCCTCAGCGACACACCTGCAATTTTCTCCATAAATATAGCACATTTCCTCCCTTGATATTCAAACAGAGCTGTGGCAGGCTGCACACATGGGTGTGTGAGGTACGGCAGCGTGCCATTCCGAGCCACCAGCCACATCACGCTGCCGTGGACTCCAACATGCTCACTATGTGATTATCTAGACCTCTGGCTGATCAGTATATCTGACTGTCCAAAAAGCCCCCAGGGGAAATACAGGTCGCAACCTAAGTCGCATGGCACAGCAGAGATTCCCTTCATAGCAATCTAGAAGTCAAAATATTTCATTTTTTATGCTATTTGAACATATTATACCAGACATCCTGCATATTTCATGGCCAATGGTACAGTCTATGTGATCTTTTTGCGTTCAGCTTCACCTCGAACATCTCTAACATCTAACATCAAGTTTTCCATTTGGGAGATTTGTGCCAACAATGAAAGCTACACACTATGTATGCGATCAAACTGTTGTTTTTGTTTGTTTTCTATAGAATAAGAAACATTTTCCTTCTACTTCTATAGAAGACTACAACAGCTTGGGGTTAAACAGGGATGTTGGAGAAAGTAGAGTCCTATTTTCTTCCATGGGTGTTAATAATGTGGAAGCATTTTTGTTGTATTACATGGCGTCATGTTGGGTTGTCTGAAATGATATTATGAAAATATGACTAAACCTAAGCAGTTCCCATCATGATTTATAACTTAACCTCAAAAGAGTCAATCAGCCAAGAAATGTTCAGTGTCTGAAGTTTCCTACAGGGAATGCTAGGTTAGCATTGCTAAAAAAAAAAAATAAATAAAAAAAAAAGCCAGTCTCTGTAAATACATGCCCAAATACATCCCTCAGACATCCCTCATCCCCCAAAACGCACCCATATTTTAATTTGTTGGCAATTGAATTACCATCGAATTCAACTAAAAACACAAACTCAAACATTTAATAACCTGTAGATCCCCCTATCCGTAGCAATCCACCTAATGTTTCCAGCTGCAAGTTCTGCACAACGTTGAGGACTAATTTTAGACCATTCTTCCCCACAAATGTGTTTCAGTTCATCAATATTCCTGAGATGTCTTACACGCAATGGCCTTTTCAGGTCATGTCACCACATCTCGATAAGGTTAAGGTCAGGACTCTGACTTGCCGATTCCAGACCACAAGTTTGGTTTATTTACATTTGCTCTGGCTCATTCTCTTGGTGCAGCCCCCAAAGTGTCTTTATCTTCCAGTTTCATGGAAGAGTCTTATGCATCTTCTGAGGCCTCCTGAACCATGCATCGAGGCATGGTTCACACATACCAATCTTTCTTAAAAAGTAACCAGGCTGTGTGTGAATTTAGTTAATGTGCAAAGTACCTGTAAAACCCACACGTCTCAGCTCATCCACTTCATTCAAACAGCTTTTGCCAAATAACCCGTAACTATTCTTTAATACTGTGCATTTACTTTTTTTTTAGCCTGCACTGTGGATGTTTATTCCATGTGCTAAATGAAAGACATGATCAGTACACTTGTTAGTGTCTTATCATTTAGTTAAGATTGTGTTGGTCTACAGTTGTGACAGACAATGATCAGACTAAGATCTACTAGTAATCAGGGTAGAAATCCACAGTTCCAAAGAAATCCAGGTAATTTTCTTTCAACTGCAGATGTCCAATGAAAAACATGTATCTCTATTTTTGTCCTTTTTTTTAGTTTTCTCCATCATTTAAACCCTGGAGCTGCTCTGTACACAGTGTAACTAGACCAATAGACTATACTGACTATACTGGGTAAATAGATTAGCAAATTAATTTGAATAAACCTTTATTTTACATTGACTTCCCTTCAAAGTTAGGAACTTTTTGCCTTCACCGTTTTGGAGATACATGTTTTTCATTGGACAGCAACAAAATATAAATGTAGCAATTATATTTGCCCTGTGGAACTTCTGGAGGTTTTTCAGTTTAAAACTATGGAGGAACCTCTTTGTGCTTTTAGGAACCATAAAGAAATGGTTTTTAGAAGAAAAAGCTTCTTTGAAGGTTCCTCGAAGCACTTTATAAGGTTCCCCTACTGTTTTAAATTGAAGAACCCCTAAAAGTCTAGGAACTTATTTTAACAGTGTAGTACTTTTGGATCATTAAAACATAATAACCAACACATTAATCTGTTTTCCAAATAAAATAAGAGACAGTAAGCATCTAAAAGGACATAGCATAAGGAGGAGGGCTGCTACTAGACCTAGTGCTGGCTAGTGATGGCTAATAGAACAGCCTCAATGCTTTAGAAAGACTGACCCGTACAGGAATATTAGCTGCCATGGCAACCACCCTTAAAACTCAGTCAGATTTTGGAGCAAGTCTAATTACTGAATACAGGAGGGCAAAACTGGTGTTACTGAAAACAACCACCCCATGCGCACACACAGAAAACCATTTCCAGCCTATTATGCCAATATCACACCGTCCTCATAGTGACCTTATAAACAAATCGGTCTACAAGTGGAATCAAGACACTGAAACTGATTGTTACAGAGGAAACAGCTTGGCATGCAGACAGGCGTGCTGGCAGAGGAACTGTCAGTGTTATTGGAAATGATGCTTGATTGCTGTCCTGTTATATTCGGCAAATGTGGCCGTGGCCTAACTACAGGACTGGGACTTGAGTTCGGTTACCGTGGCAACCATTCATGATGGCTGCTCAAAGCAAGTAAGGAGGAATGACTGACCAAGTTGGAAAGGTACACACACACACACCCGCACGCACTGATCCAAGAACACACACTTGCACATGAATAGGCACATACACTTGCACACAGTCCTGTAGATTGCCAGTGAGCTTGTTAACAGAGCATTTTCAGAAGGATGGAGGAAGACAACTTCAAGAGCCTCTCATACAAGAGTGCTAGGGTCCCTCATATCTCTCTGTCCCTCACCCTTTGGTTCTTTCACTCTCTCGCTGGCTAACTCGTTTTCTTTTTTTTTTAATTCAAAAACAAAACTATCAGCACTCAGAGAGAATATTGGAGTGGAGAACTCAATTACACCAAGAGGAGAGGCAATGTGGTATGAAATGCATGCTGGGTCGGTGCCTGTGTGTGTGTGTGTGTGTCACTTACAACGACTGACACTGACAAGGGTTCTGAGAGAAGAACACTGAGTTGTGTGTGTGTGTGTGTGTGTGTGGTCAAAGACTGCATTCAGGCTAAAACAAACAGATGAACTGGGTTAATAAGGGGATAAATGTAGTGGGACAGAGAGGTACATAAATGTATATTGCTGCTGTCCAATGAAAAACATGTATCTCCATTTTTGTCTGTTTTTAATTTAATTATCGTTTGAACCCTGAGGCTGCTCTGTACACTGTGTAAATAGTTATGGATGAATAGACCAATAGAAATGCTCTAAATGCCTTCCATATAAAGTTAAAAGCATTTTTGCCTAAAGTTACCATCTTAAAGATCCTGTTAAAATATGCTGAGCCCTTTTAAAACGCATTGATACACGCAGACATCATTTCACCAGCAGATGTTACACTGCCAGAACTTGTTTTTATAACATCAAAGAAGTACACAATAATATAACCTGCAAGTACTGTCCCACCAGACTTTGCCGTGGCTGGTCCCTGGTTGATACGACCCCACCCCAATATGAACATGACACAACTGTATAAATCGTCAGGAATTAGCTGGTCATACAGGCCTCACACTTGTTGCAATGCTCCAATAGAACAGACTAATAGAAATGCCCTAAATGCCTTCCATTCAAAGTTAAAAGCATTTTTGCCTAAAGTTACCAAGGCATTAAATGCGGTGCAATGCACGCAATGTCCAACACATCAATACACCGAGCTAGCGAGCACCACTAACCAGATACACACAAAGAATCTGTCACTCAGCCCAATACAGTGAGTATCATTACAACACAGCTGAACTAGCGAACACCACAAACCAGATACACACTGAGAGTCCGTCACTCAGCCCAATATAGTGAGTATCACAACACAGCCGAACTAGCGAACACCACTAACCAGATATACACTGAGAGTCCGTCACTCAGCCCAATATAGTGAGTATCACAACACAGCCGAACTAGCAAACACCACTAACCAGATACACACTGAGAGTCCGTCACTCAGCCCAATATAGTGAGTATCACAACACAGCCGAACTAGCGAACACCACTAACCAGATATACACTGAGAATCCGTCACTCAGCCCAATATAGTGAGTAACACAACACAGCCGAACTAGCAAACACCACTAACCAGATGCAAAATGAGAATCAGTCACTGAGGGAAGGAGCCGGTTTATTTAGGACATTTAAACATTTTTTGATTCCAATTCCAATGTCTGATTATTCTTAATTAAAATTTAAAAATGCATAGTTTTTTAAAAAGTGTGTAATTGCATCATCATGCTATTATATAATCTTTATATCAGTGGCATAAAATGGTCATAAAATGGCAATAAATTAAGTAAATTAAATTTGTCGCAAATATTTCTGAGACAATATATCTCTAAAGAAAATTATCCTAACAGGCCTGAAAATGATCACTGGATTTTAGACTGCAGTAGGTCATCACAACACCCTTGCCATTCTCTGTAGAGAGGTTTGTCAAAAACAGTGTTCCACTACTCATCTAGGGGTTAGTGAACTTGTGTGTGAGTGTGCGCTGTGCTGCTCTGCTACCTGACTGTGCTAAAGCCTTTTCTGTATCCACGGTTTTTGCATGAGTTAGTTGACTCTGCTAATATGAAAGGTGTGAATGTGTTCTGTTCACCTTACTACTTCAGTCAGCCGTATGGCTAGGAGTAAGTTTGTCTCTCGGTGTGTGTGTGTGTGTTTGTCCATCCTTTGTAAGTATTTGTGTATGAGTGCGTGGACACTAAATGAATGTCTTTGTACGCTAGATCAGGGCCAGAGTTTATATCACCAGAGGCCCCTCTGTTTGGGAGAGGTTTGGCAGCCATTTATGCAACACCCACACTCTGCAGTTCACGCCGCCTCAGGGAGACGTGTGTGTGTATATGGGCAAGCGTCTGTGTATGTGTGTAAGGAGGAACGGGGGGGGGGGGGGGGCAGAGACACTGCAGGGATGCTGAATAATGATTTGTATTGCTCTGGAGGAAGTAGAGGTGAGCAGTGAGGAGAAAATGATAGAATCAGGTTAGCCAAGGTTCTTGTTAGTTTGTGAGTTTTGTTGGTTCTTCTTCTGCAGGAAAATATTCCTGCACTTTTTTAAAGTAATTTCTACCTGCCTGCCACACCTGTAACAAATGTCTTACCACAGAAGATAACTGAGATTTGTCTTTTTAAATCTATTTAAAATTTTGGACATTTATAGACAATTTTGGAAGATGATGGTAATATGACTAAACACATTAAACTGAAGAAATGTCTTTAAACAACCATTTGTAAAATGTAATTAATAAAAATACAAATTTTCTGTAAAAGGTTAAAGTTAGGACACGCCCACATTTAGAACTACTTTAAAAGCTTAAAATTAGAATTAGGTTCAGCACATTAGCCAGTAATGTGAGCGTTATTACCATGGTGAGATTCAAAGAGTTTTCTAAGAAAGAAGGCTGCAAAGGAGTCTGGGAAGGGATTTTAAAAAGGTCTCAGAACACTTAGATATCAGCCGTTTTACTGTGCACTAAATCATTTACAAGTGCAACAACTGCCAATGTGACCAGGTCAGGCTGTCCTAGCAAGTTCAGTCCGACAGCAGGCCACAAAAGGTGTAAAGAAATCTCCAACAAAGTTTTCCAGAGAACACCTTAACCAAGACCAGGACATCTGGAACAAGTTTTTTTCAATCTTAGCTTTCAATCTAAGCTTTCCAACTGTGAAGCATGGAGGGGAAAATGCCATGGTTTGTGGCTACTTTTCAGCCAAGGGGAGAAATACCAGCTATTAGGGCAAAGAGTGTCATAAATTGCATTTCTATTGATTTAAAAGAATGATCTAAAACATTCTTCAGTTTTATTAATTTATTTTTTTTACCTTCATCACTAAATACATTTTAAATGAAGATTAAATGTCTGTATGATCATATTGAACATATTAAAAGACCAAGGTTTTCATGGCATGTCCTATGTTTCTCACATGACTGTACTGTTTCTTGTATTTATAAAAAGACTGTGTTATTAGGGATGTCCTGATTTTGCCCTGGATCCTTTCTGGTTAAAAACCCAAGAAAAGTGCTGTGCTACTGCCGGTCAAGTGGAGCATTTCCGCTGGTAAAGCCGCTGAATTAGTTTCTAACTAGCTGTGATTCAACAGTCATGGCTCATAATAACTCATTATGAGTAGTACACAGCCAATTTGCCAGTGTAAATCAACACTTTTTGTGTTAAATCAACACCATCAGTGTTAAAAATTGAGTTTTTTTAACACAAAAAGTGTTAACACTGGCTAATTTGCTGTGTATAGGCCTGCTTTGATCTATATATGCTGTGTAAGTACCCTTTAAAGACTATTATTACTACTATAATTACTGTTGCCTCAGACAAACACATAGGACAACAATTTCCGAGTCCACCTCACCCTGAGACCGAGACAACACAGTCCTGAGACCGGTCTTTAAAAACGAGGACTCATACTCGAGTCCTATAACACATTTAGAGGGTGCTCTGCTAGAACACAGTGGAAAACTAAGAATCAGAACTAGATCAGGCTTAAAATAGCTGATATCCAAGACATTAAAACATGTTTGGTTTAGATAGGAACATTCCTAATATAACCATAATATGGTCAGATGAAAAAACAGTTTCCCATTGACTTTGATTACAAATGTGTCTTGAGTCAAAAGGTTTTCTGTTCATTTTATCGGATCAGAATTACTTTATATGGTAATCGACCACTTGCTACAGCAGCTGAAGAATGCTGGACTATTTCTTTGAATGTGTCACAGGGATTAAAGGATCGGACTCCTATCTGATCAATCACCTCCAATCTAATTGTGTCTAGTTATATGTTTCTCAATTTGCCAATTGAAATCTGTTTTAGACAGAAAAGAAGGACAAGACAGAAACAGAGAAAGAGAGAGAGAGAAAGAGAGAGAGAGAGAGAGAGGGAGAGAGAGAGAGAGAGAGAGTCATTGAACACACAGAAGTATCTCAGAAGGGCTAGGCATATAACAGGATCTGGAGCACACAGACACACACACACACACAAACACACACTTACACACACATACACACAGTAATAAACTTGCAATGGGAGCAGAAATCCATTTGATTAGATTCTGAGCCAAGTAGGGGTTCACTGCTCATAGTGTGTGTGCGCATCCATGCCACCCACACGTGAATACCTTATGTTTGATTAAAAATCTCCATCTATGCATTATGCATTAGTCACTGACACAATTACAGAGAATTAGGTGGTTCGGCGCATCTTATAGAATGTCATCATGGGGTGGGTATGTGTGTATGGGGGGGGGGGGGCAGCTCTACTTAAAAATACTGAAACTCAGGTTAGCACCAGGTCATCATATACTATACAGGCAGTATACTGCAAAACACATACTGGTGCAAAAGCACAATAAAGGCATGAATCATATGCATAAAATAAATTTAGATATTGTCTGGTCCCTTCTCAGTTCTGTAGGGAAACAAAAGTGGTTCTTCTATTTCACACCCCCAAACAACCATTTGTTAACCCTTAGAACCCCAAGCAACTTTGCCTCCTATAAATTTAAGTAAATATGTAAGTTTTAAATATGTAAGTATTGCATGTCCCTCAAAACCAGTTGTCAGGAACATTTGCACATGTCTTGGCTCCAGTTCAGCATCCTTCTTTTAATGATGCGCATCATTTTAACTAGCCAATGTTGTCAAGTTATGTCACGATATGCATGTGAGGGATCTTTCATTGGATTTGTAATTGATTAAGAAATCCGTTTAAATCACAGAGGTTTAGAGAAACTCACAGCAACCACATGTTTTTAAAAGCAGACGTAATTAGCAGTAGAATCTCCTTGGCGTGTTGTTGCGAGACGTTCTTTAACACAGCAGATGCAGCTGTGGGACTGGTGCTTGAGCCTCGTGGTCATGCTGAAAGGATATTTACCAACAGAAAAACATGCTCTCAACTCACACAGTTCATGTACATGCATGAGAAGACACAGCACAGAACAAGCCTTGATGTGCCTCATTTCACAAATTAATTTTTTTATTTAAGCTGGAGTGAAATTACGCCCCTGTAGAGTGTTTTGGTTTTCTCTTTTGTCTCGACTATGCAGCTCCTTTTTTTGCTGCGTTCTTTAAACATGGCACTGGGGCCCTATGAAATCTGCTTCCTTCCCTTCCATTTTCAATTTTCTTGGATATATTACTTTACTAGTAATAAAGTAACGTATGAAGTAAAAGACCTGAAACACTTCCTCTATAAGAATACAAAGGCAGAGCAAATTTGATACTGCTGCTCTTAGTGCTGCCATTCCCTCGTCAGGGAAAAGTTCACTCTATTAGACAAACGATGTGTCAGCTGTACTGAAGACAAAGCACAGTGAAAAAAAAGCACAGTGATGTTAGGAGCTCTTATTATGGTCTGCTGCGTATCTCGTCCCACAGTTATCCTGGTATTGACACTTTTCCAACTCCAGACTGTTTGGTCTGATTGTGTGATTCGGACTTGTAACTTGTTAGGACACAGTGGCAATGGTGTGTATTTTACTGGTATTTTTTAATAGGAACAAAATGGGTGCAAAGGTTTTTGCACCCTTTATATGTCTGACATGAGAAGAAAACTACACAACCCAACTAACCACATGGGGTATCACAACAACCACTTGGCAACACCCTAGCAACCACCTTCAGCATCATAGCAACCAACTAAGACATTATAGCAACTGCCTAGCAACACCCTTACTAAGCAAAGAGCAATACCAGAGCGACTACTTAGCAGCCACTTGCCAGCCAGTAACCAACTGGGATACTATATCAACATCCTACTAACCACTAAACAGCTCAACAGCAGACACCTAGCAACACCATAGCAGCCACCTAGCAACACTATAACAACTACTTAGCAACTACTTAGCAACATGACAGGAACAACCTGGAATACCAGAGCAAGCACCTACCAACCACTAAACAACTTAATAGCAGCCACCTAGTAAAATCATAGTAACCACTTAGCAACTTCATAGCAACCACCATGTAACAATTTAGCAACTACTTAGCAAGCACTTAGTAACACCACAGCAACCACCTGGGATACCATAACAACCACCTAGCAACCACTAAAAAACTCAATAGCAGCCCTCTAGCACCACCACAGCAACCATTTAGCAATGCCACACCAAGCAAGCACCCTAATGACCACGTAGAAACAGCCCAGTAACCACCAGCAAGTGGGAACTTCTTAGCTGTGCAACCAAACTGAGCTTCCTTCAGGAAATGCACTTTTCTAGTCTAAACTCATAATTTTTATCTCTCCATTCCGCATTGCAGAAATCGCGGGGCCGTGCCCTATGCTTTATTAGACAGTCCTTTATTAGGCAATCCTGCACCTGCACTTCTGCACACATCTGGCCCACTGGGTGTACCTTGCCCTGGGCCCTGAACAGCCTTGACTGCTGTTATCTCTGTAGCAGCGTAGTCTCCCCGCTTTACACACAGAGTTGACCTTTGTTAAGTTGCTTTCCTTTTGCTACACTCTTCAAACCATTATACATGTAATTGCACAAGGAGTTATGCAATGACCCATGTTAATAGTCAATTTCAGGGTCGGGGCTGCGATTCTGACTTCTCTTGCACAAGAAATGACAATCATGGCAGTAATGTAAAGCATGTTTCTTTCTTTCTAAGCACAAAAAGCAGTCTGTAAACACAACAACCTCTCATCAAGATCACATCATAATAACCAGTCTCCTCCCCTACTTACAAGAACAAATGTGTTATTGATCAGAAGTTCAGAATCCAGAGTCTCCACAACATTTCACTGCTTGTTTTAGTGAGCGACAAGTGAGAGGTAATTAATATCGACGCGTGACACTCTTCTTCTCTGTCATGCAAATAATCCTGAGCTGTGAACTCCACTGAGTTTAAGCTAAGACAATTCAAACAATGCACGAGAAAAAAATAACAATAAAGGATTGCCGTGCAGCGTTTCCAGCACCTGGAGGATTACACCTCTCCACTTCTTCGCTAATGAAAAATGACACTTAGATGCAGCCATGCAGTTGCTGCGGCTGCCGTCCGTCTAGCATAAAGATTTTGTGTGTGTGATTTCAAATTCCATTTGCAATCTGCTTGATGAATGACATCAGAGAAAGAGAGAGTGAAAGCAAGAGAGAAAATGAGGGGGTATTAGGCAACTAGCACAGACATTGGGCGAACTAAATTCGCTGATCAAGGGAAAGCCTGTCCCTCTCTACATTTTCTCTCTCTTCTCCCTCATCCGGGTGTTTATTTTCAGGGTTAAGTGCATTTAGTGTCTTAGCCGGGGGGGTAAAGGGAGGCACAGAGGGAGAGATATGTGGAAGGCAATGCGAAGGGGGTAAACAGGGGGGGAGAGAAAGGGAGAGGGGGATTAAATGAGGTAGCATTGACCCGAGGTCTTTCGTCCTCCAAAAATAGGCAGCGATTTTCATGCCTTCCAGACAACGGGCCGGATTTCAATAATGACTCATCGCTTTTCTGGCAGAGAGGAAACAAATTGGTAGACTTTAGAGAGAGACAACATATGCGGTGTGGCTCAAAGAGACATAAAGGTTTGTGTCAGCAGGGTAAGTGACAAAGCAAACTCCCCTGCAGTTCCAAAAAGAGGCAGGATGTGCGCGCCTACCTGCTCTGCTCTTTTCTGGCTGTGTGCTCAGCAAAGTGTTTGTGATGGCACTCTGCTGAAACCAGTTCAATTTCTGGACGTGTCACTGTCACCAGTCATACGCCGCACTGATCACACACAGACTGCAGCTTCATATGCCATACTGTGACACCTCCAGCCTCTGATGTGCTGGGTTGTTGCTTCCTCTTTTTTTATTTTTCGTTTGTTTTATTTTGATGCCATGAGAGCGTCCTTCACTGGCACCCCCCCCCCCCCCCCCCCGCCGCTGTTTACTCCTCTCTCCCCCCTTTCCTTTCATACTGTCAGCAATCTTTGCTCTCTTCACTCCCCTTCCACCCCCATTTCTCTCTCTCTCTCTCTCTCTCTCTCTCTCTCTCTCTCTGTCTTTCTATCACTGGTTTTGGTCTTGTCTTAGTTTTTTGGGGTTTTTCTTTTTGTTTTTTGTTTTTCTCTTAGCCAAAAAGGGTGGTTACGGTTTCCTGCATCTCATGCTCGCGATTTCTGTTTAAAAGAACAAACTGTCCTCTCTCAAAAACAAAGTGATTCTGCTTGAAATCCCATCTACCTGCATCGTTTGATTACCCCCTCCCTCTCTCTCTCTCTCTCTCTCTTACACACACACATGCATGCAGTGTAAAAGTGTGAGGCACTTCCATTGAATTGTTGGAAATTCTATAGAAGCAGCAACTGTGTGATATTAAATGTAATACTATACTAGATACGAATAAACATGTATACAGTGGTCAGAATGTGTTTTTCAGTAAAGTTATTGACATATTGGTGAGAAGAACTGAGCATTTCATGGATATCGTCAGTGCTTAAAAAACACAAAGTGTAATTAGTTTGCACACAATGCAGTACACACACACAAAAAAAAAATCACTGTACCAAGCACAGACAAGTACTTATAGATGATGTTAAAATCTGCCACTACTGGTGTAGTTCATCTGCAAATTACGATTAATAACAGGTATGGTGGACAATAGGTCTTTAAACTCGAGTTGGCCAGTATAACGGTAATACTGATTAAAAGGCAGAGCAAATAAACCTGGATGAACCAGTCTTCATAATAATCCTGAAACCAATCGAAAACACTCCTAAGATCATTCAGGTGCTCATCAGTGATACGATGCATTATTCTCTAAACCCGTGTGATTTGAGCCACAGTTAGCTGGAACACGGCCTGTGCTGTGGTGTTTAGCCTGCGGGCTAACACTAACTTATCTTAGATAGCTGGCTACTTGCACAACTTTACGCTACACCCCTCCACCCCCATCCTCCAAACCTATTCTAAATATTGACATATTTCAACCATATTGCCCACTCCGATCTCCTTACTGTATGGAAAAGGGTTCTGTTTATTTGTATATCTCCTATTAAAAACAAACAAACACCTACTGTGCACATAAACAGCTTTAAGTGTGATAATTCGAAATGGCTAAATCTTTTGCACAGTGCCTACAGTGCACACAATACACACACAAAAAAACGAAGGACATCAATATCAGATGTTCTTTTTACGGATTTAATGCAGCTTCACACTATAATCAATATAAGTGCGGTATGTTTTAAACAGATTAGGACTAAAGATGGATTCAGTTCATCAATTTTGCAGAGCTGAATCAGTCACGGCAGTTATAGTGAACATTTACATACTTAGCAGACGCTCTTATCCAGCATGATTTACATCCTTAGGAGCTTTGCCCAAAGGCACTTAATAGCACAGTGCTGGTGTTTCTGCCTGAATAAAATGCAATGTCAGTGAGTTTGAGAAGAAGGGAAGTGTTCACCACCAGAGACTGCACAATGGACAGTGTGTTATTAAATTCAATTTCCAGTCTGATTGGGCTGATACGCCCTGCACCACCGCAATACAGGTCCTTTTCTGTATTTGCATGATCATTCTTGAAAGTAGCGATGGGAAAACGGACCGAATAAACACACAGTACAGGCAGCCATGAGTGCCGGTGGAATTGAGAAATTATAGGTACATAATTGATTTGAAATGCAGGGCTAAATAAAAGGAATGGGAATTTTTTACTTCTTCACTCGTTTCCACAAAGACCCAAAGGGCACCTACTACTAAACAGGTGAGGAAGAGGAGGAGACGAGCAAAGAACAAAAAAGACAGCATTAATAAAATATGAGAAAGAGAAAAGAACTGGTGAGCAAATCAATGTGAAACTTTGTGTGTGTGTGTGTGTGTGTTAAAGATTTAGGGAGAGAAAGCGATCAAGAGAGCGAGAGCGAGAGCAACAGCTATAAACAAGGTCATTTAAGCTAGCGTGCTACAGTAAAACAGCAGTTTGCACTCAGCCAAAACGACACAGCAAAAAACCTTGTAACTCCAAGCATCTCTCCACTAAAATCCATTTCTCTTTTCTTTGTCTCCCAACCTCCTACCGTTCTGCACTTTTCCCCCCTTTCTCTATTGATCTTTCTACATCCTAGTCTTTTCCATTTCTTCTCCTCCACATCCTTTCCCCTTTTAAACTCCTCCATGCATCCAACAGCTTATCCTGCGCTCTCTCTAACCTCTTCAGACCCTCCCTACTGGTGCTGCAAAATACAGACAGAATTCAAAATTTCCCACAGTATCATGGATGATACTGAAGTCTGCATTTATAAAGACAATGTGACGACAGTGCTGGTTGATATCATGGTACAATGTCAATATCACGCTATCGTATTGATTTTAGCCCATCAATATCGGTAGATTGTGATATAATGTCCATAGATTATTGATGTGCCTGCTGCCACATACTACTTTCACTGTTTTGTTCAGTTAATTTAAGTTATCCAGGACCCAGCAGTTACCTGCAATGTGTTGTTTATAGGGTGCTTTAGAGAATATTGAAATAACAGGTCAAAATTCTGTGCAATTTCACATGGAGTAACATCAGAGATGGCCTTTGTTCATAGTTGTAGTAATTTTCTGGGCAATACACCAAGCTAAACTAGAACTGCAGAATGCATTTGGCTCAAACCTGCAGTGTACACCTGATTGTTGGGTCGGGTTGAAGTCTTGAAGATTATTTTCTCACCACAAAAGAACCCTAAACGTCACAGGTATGCACCAAGACCACCTCCTGTTGTTGTTTTGGTCTGCATTTGAGTGCTAATATTACTGTATTCACACCTGCGAAAACAAATCACACTAAGAGTGTCAACATAAGAGAAATATTACATTTAGACGCTGGCCTGTAAAAAGATATCTGCTTTTGCAATTTCCCACTTCCAACAGTTGTTCTTTATATTGTTTTAAAAGTTTATGATTAATGGATCCAATTGGATCACTCCAAGTTAGGAAAGATTCAACAAGAGAAGGACAGTTTTCTCATGTAAAGTTGACATTTTGGAAAGACAAGGTTTTTGCGTGAGAGTGACAATTTACTTTAATGGGTCTAAACAATTAATAGGTACATACGTAAACCTACATAACATAAAATATGTGAAATATCTGTCAAATCTAAATATCTGCCTGATACTATTTCATTTGATTAGTACCACCCAGCTTCTGTGCGACACCAACAGTAGTATACCAATATAAGCCATTTATAACCAGGCACTACCCTCCTCACCTCACTCTTTTTCTGTTGACATCCCTCTCACACTCTACTTTTATCTATCTATCTATCCATCCATCCATTCACTCTTCCACTGCCGTGGGCACTCAGTCATGCTGTTTAGCAGAGTCACACTCAGCACGTAGTTCAGTGACTGCAAAGTGACAAGGTCACACACACACACACACATATACTGTCCTGCTAATGCTAGCTTTCTAGCCATGTAAAGTCTCCAGTGCTTCTTCATGCAAAAGCATGTATATTCCATTAAGCCAGAAAGCGTTGTTTCATAACAGCTATTCTCAGTTCCAGCACGTTTTCATTAAGTATTCAGTCCTTCACTCCCTGTGCTCTTCAGGGAGGCTCATTACCCTCCTTTCCATACTGTCATCAGGTACGAAAGCGTTTTTTAGGCCCTATAAAAAAGTTAAAACGTGCAAACACATACACATACACACACACACCATGCCTGGGCAATATTTCATGAAGTATTCTTATAAGCACCTTATGAATGTATATCGATAAAGAATTCATATAAGCACATAAAACCACTCTGGCCTCTCTGGGTCTACAAAACAGAGTTGATTTGCTGATATATAAAATGCAAAAAACAGTTAAAACAAAGCATGAAATTAATTGACAGTGGTATCTAAAGAGTATAACCTCTCTGTCACAGCTGACTAGAGACTGTACTGTGTGGTACTATATGAATGGGTATTTGCCCTTGAATTCACTTCAATGTGTCTTTCTTTAACTGTGCGGGTTTGTTTGCTCTGTGCCCCAAAGTTGTTATTATTAGTATTGTCTGACGGAAGTATGTAATAAAAATATATAATAATAATAAAACTAAATCTAAAAATCACATTTTTTGTTTTTCATTTTATTATTATTGAATTTTACTTTAGATACCGTTAAAAAAGGAATGATTTAAATTTTTAAACGGGATTTGTGTTAGAAACTATAACTACATCCACATGGATTAGCTTTAAGAAAAAAATATTGAATGTGTACTTGTATGTGTTACAAATGTAATAAAACAAATAAATCGGATAATTAAATAATGTTATCTAACCTAATAATGTAACCTTTTTATAATCATTGATTCTTACTGCTACTAAAACATAAGAATGTGAGTATAGTTCACATTACAGGTGCATTTCAGCCACTCAGAAACTCCCTCAGTGCATCCAACAATAAGGACAGCAACTACTCCAGGAGCAGCCTTTAATGAGTTAAAACAGACAAAAGCCAAAGTCTCTGAATGTACTGCTTGCAAGATGTTAAGAACGATACAACACACAGCAACCACACACTTTTCCACACTTTTAGCTTCAAGTACATGGACAAATCAATGCCTCATAGAAATGTTTTATAACCCCAGCACAGTGGGCAGTGGTCTATAAAGTCGAGCTGTAATTGTAAGGGAGATGTGATGTATCTGTGCACTGACAAGGCGCATGTTAAAGCCACCCTTTCTAGTTAAAGTGTCAGTTTTTGCACGTCTGCTGCCGAAGACTGGCTCTTGAGATAATTTGCAGTTAACACCCTTGGTTTGACACGTATCAGATAATGGAGAGAACACAGCGAAACACAACATTAGAAGTAAGTCTAGAGAACTGTGACAGAGACGATATTCTGACTGATGGAATTTCAAATAAGTCCTGTCTGCCTATGATGCAGTGTTACAGATTGCTTTAGGTCATTAACCGTTTCATATTTTATCACAATATTTCTTCATACTTATCCTCCATATCTTCTATACACGACCACAATGGTTTCACAGACAAAGTGCCCTAATATGGCCAGATGTTAAACTGCAGTAGTCAAAAACGTCCAAAAAAAAAGTTTTTTTTTTTTTTGAGTATTATCTGCTTTGGATTAAGTAATTATGATATTTACCATAAAGTATGCAGTTGGCCAGTGTTCAAGTCCTCACTATTCCTATGATACACTTGGAAAAGCACAATGTTTATCACAATAATGCTAAAAGCACATTGCCCACATCTAATTGTGATATAGGAATTTTAAACCCCCAGTATTAACAAGGAGTTACAAGTACATGCTGAATGATGCTAGTTCTGCTTGATAAACATCTGTAATTATGTTAATTGGCTAATGCTCTTATTAAAATCAAAAACGGTGCTTGAGCATGAGCAATGACTCCTATTGTAGAGTCTTATTATGTAGTTTATCCCAGCCAAGGAATCAACTTTCAGTCTATCACAGGGGAAGGGTGGTGTTACCCACTACACTACACTACACAAATCACACACTTCAGTGGTGGTCCATCACTGCTCCACAGCTTAATGCTGGAGGGCTTTATAGTCCTGTAGCCAACGCCTGGCATTAGGCATTAGCGGGTGAAAATATTGATGCACTTGAGTATTGCGCTATTATGTTTTACAATGCTGTACTGATTCTCATAAACACAAAATACTTTCCATGCAAAGATTGGTGGCAGTGGTTCATTGCGTTTCTGTTGCGTTTAGACCCTGACTGCTACAGAGCATGTTGTACTCAGATCCCACTGTTCTGACTGGATAACAAGTCAATATATTGCCTTGCATACAGTATCGCCATACATCACAATATATTGAATTGTATTGAAATGTACCCCTGTATTGTGATGCATATCATTTCACCAGGTTCTCACTAATACACAGCCCAATAAGGCATGGTGACCTCACCATTAGTGAAACAGAGCACCTTAAAGTAGCTGAAGTCACAAGGTTTCAAATGGCTGTCTGTATACTTTTGGACATGCCATGTCCAGCTGTTCTACTGTGCAGTGAACGAATGCAGTAAAGACACCTGGTAATAACAATTTTAGTGCAGTCTAATAAGCGTCCCAAGTGCTGCTGTGCAGATGCAACAAGCAGAAGCCTTGAGGCCGACATCACCACCTGCTGGTCATAGAGAGAAGTGCAGTTTGTGAACAGGGAAACAGACAAGGTTCCCTGTCAACATGCTCAAGCCATCACCTTGCCAAGTTTCATCAAGGGAAAAAAATGGAAAAATGTATCCTTCCTGTCTACCGCGCCTTCTCCGATCCAAGTTTTTTCCCCCTGCCCCTCCATCTTTTCCTGTCATCCCTCCTCTCTTCTGCGCCTGCCAACATCACTAATGTCATTTCAAAGGACGACGCATACAAATTTGACTCTCATAGGAGAGAATGACTTATCAAAACTGACAGCTCATGCTTTATCAACAGATGGGAATTGGTAACGGTATGTGTGGAGCGAACCAGCACACAAACACACAGACACACAAACAGATTGAGACACACTTCTGGACATCACTGAGCTAGGAGTCTGTGACGGCAGGATTAGGGATTTCAGAGATGGACTCACCACCCAGTGATTACAAGTGTGTGTATGTGCGAGTGTGTGTATGTGTGTGTGTGTGCGCGCGCTTGTGTGCGTAGAAGCAGTTTTGACAGGGTGCACAGATCAACACAGGTTAATCCCCACAAAGAGAAGATTTTCCCAGGATGCAGCAGTAGGGATTTTTTTTTTTGCTTCCATTTGCCCTCCTGAGCATCTAAATGTCAATTTCTTCACTTCCTCAGATCCCTCATCCACAGGGACATTATGACACCCAGCATAAGACTTTAAACCTCTTAACATCATTGTTTCAGATTTACATAGCAGTTACTGAAGTCTTTATTTGCAAAGTAAATGAAATGCACACACCACCAGAAAATGTTCAGTGCCCTGCAACTACTGTAACACATCAGCAGTTACAGACAGATATAGCCAGTGAAAAAACTGTCCATTTTTAATGCACTTGCCCTAAGACTTCATTGACATTCAGAGAAGCAATGACATGGACTTGGAAGTGCCTGGGAAAAGCTGAATGATATTCAGGATAAAGCCAAATTTCTTTTCACATAAATTCGATGTACATAAACTGTTGCCAAAAGGAGCTAATTGTCAAACTAGCAACGGAAAATGTGTACTTAGAAAGGAAAATTGACCTATCCATGCTTCATCAACTCATGCTTGACAACTTTGACAGCAAAAGCCTATTAAACCTAATTGGAAATTGATCCACTACAATGTTTGGCAAGAATGCCTACATAATGTTTAGTTTAAAATGCTACGCTACTGAGCTGAATAACGTAAATGGTCCAGGTAGGCTGGAAACAACAATAGCTAACATGCTAATGTTAACTTGATTGTTAACATGACAAAAAAAAATCTGTCCTTTCACACTCATACCAAATAAATATCATCTCAAACTAGAAAGGCAAAAATGGTTGCAAAGATTAAAGCAACACTATGTAGCATTTTGTACCTTAAAATAACAGCATCTAAATCACTGCGATGCTCCACTGACCTGTAATAGGGAGAACAGCATCTCTATCATTGCTATTCCAGGCTCGGCACGCACTGTAACTGCAGTATTTAACTTTGGAGAGGCAGGATAACACTCACGAGAACTGAGATACGCTGAGTAACCCGAGTCACACTTCTGTAAATTCTACTATTAATATTATTATCTTGAAAGGGGTTGCAAGGTTGTTGCTATGGCATTGCTAATGGTTTTAATAGTATCTGAGATGGTTGCTCTAGTGTTGTTGAGTGGCTGCTAGATGAGCGCTAAATTGATGCGGTGTGCTAAAATGTTGCTAGAGGGTTTCTATGTTATCCCAGGTGGTTGCTATGGTGTCGCAGGTGGTTGCTAGTGGGTTGATAAATGGTCGATTGCATGTTACAAGTGTACTTGTATCTTTGTGACATTAGAAGAGTGCACAAACCTATGCACCACATTTACTGTTATAAGGAAAACTTGTTGCTAGGCAGTTGTTAGGTGGTCAACAGGGTGGTTGATATTGTGTTGATATAAGTGGTTAGAAAACACAAAATATATACATTTTATATATATTGTCTATATATAGGCAACAGTTTATATACACATTATTAGACAATAAACTGTATTGTTATTTGATGTGTATGCAACAATACAGTGTATTGTCTATTGCATTACTTATTAATAAATATGTATTTGTTGCTACTATTTCTTATTGGGTAAAATGGTTGGATTTTTCTTGTTGTTCATTAAAGCCTGGAAACTCCTGCTATAAAAAGAATGTTTCTGTGGGAAAAGTCAAGATAACTAAAGCACCAGTTTATTCTGTTCAGTGCTGCACAATATGGACCACAAAAACTATACTACTGCAAATGTTGTTAGCGACAGTTTTCCAGCATATTAAAAACACATTACTGTACCCTTGCAGAGACATGATTAGGACGGTATGTTTGAACAAATTTATTTACATCTGTTTGCTCATGTGCGTGCCTTGATTTATCAGAAAAAGACTGATCCAGACTGATCTGGAGGCAAACAGCACACAAACAAATACTCTGGACAGAGGCTCGTATTTTGTACACATCTGCAATATCAGTATTAAAAAGACTGAGGTCACAAAAATAATTAATAAAGGATACACTGTGTCCACCCTGCGTCTTTGCTAGCAGTGAGTTAAAGGGAATGCACAAGGCTTCCAGGAATGTAATCCAGGGTGAGGGATAACATCATTACTGTAGTCTGCAGAACAAGTCACGATTTCCCTGTGCTACAAATTACACCAGCAGCAGCTGAAACCTGTGCACGCACACTGACTCAATCGTATTCCCAACCAAAACGTGTGCACACCACCCTGTGCTAAAGCTATTTCTCACTTGGTTTCTTTGTCTATGGCTGTAGGCATATCCCTTTATCTCCTACTTTTAAATAAAACCCCACACGGTAAAAGACATATAGTCAGTGTAACAAAAACCACACACAAGCCTCCAGGCAAAGTATCATCAAAGTTATATAGGGAACAAAGTCACATAGAACAATTGTTTTTAGTTAAAAATGTTGTTATCATCTTCTCAAGGACCAAAAGTACCTTTTGTGTAGTTTATTTTTAGTTTGATAGTCAGCTGAGGTATTCTGGTTGGTTTTCAAAGGAGAGGACAATGGAGAAGAGGTGGTAAAGCAACTAGAGATTTAGCCAAGCAGGAATATCAGCTCGCTTCCCTGGTTCACTTTTAAGTTCACTTTTGCGAACACCAGCCCAGGAAAAGTCACGATCACAAGGGTTTGCGTAGCAATCCGTATTCCTTTAACTAGCAGTGTCTGG
The DNA here is from genome assembly GCF_030463535.1 of Salminus brasiliensis. NCBI lineage: Eukaryota > Metazoa > Chordata > Actinopteri > Characiformes > Bryconidae > Salminus > Salminus brasiliensis. The sequence goes on from NC_132886.1 coordinate 16,053,403, forward strand.
AGATACTGTGCAAGTTTGCCAGTGTTACACCATATTCTCCCGAAGTGGTGGTTGCATTTGACCGCATCGCAGCTTAAGGGCTCTAAAGGCTTCCACTAGCGGGCTGAGTGTATCTATCTGTTGGGGTGTAAATATAACATTAGTTAAAACTGAAGTTTTAGGGTTTTGGAATTGGCTTGTTTTACAGCCTCACTTTACTTTAGGTTTAGCTTTTTAATGAGAATACAATGGTGTGTTAGAGGTAGGGCTGGACGATATAGTAAAAATACTAGATCATGACATTTAGAGACTTTTTTCACAATACATGTAATCACAGATTGTCACTACATCAGTAGTGACAGATTCTTAAACCACTTTTCAGACACTCTCCCATACTGAGTACAGTGATTTATACTCAGCATCTGCTGCTTTTCATCTATCTAAACCAGTCTAATTACACTGTTAGTAATAAAACCTGCAGCTGATCAGTGTTTATTAAGCACTAATAGTTTCCTCAATATGCTTAGAAAAGCATATTGTTATCACAATAACAAAATTTATTATGATACAATAAAATATCATCATATTGCCCAGCTCTAGTTAGAGGTTCACGGAATGCCACTTCCATGTACCGAACTCTTATTTTGCAGCTATGGCAAGATAAATGCAATTTACCTACAAACCCATGGACTCATCCATGCTCTGCTAACAGATGAATTTTTCAGTAACAACTTTACAAATTCATTCATGTTAAACTATGTTTATTTTGTAGGCATGCGAATGGGCATACATGCGAATGGGTTAGAATGGCTCAGGTGGAGTTTATATGTCTTCAAGCTAATGCTAGTGGCAAAGCTAGTGGCAAATTCGTCACTGACTGACCCACCTGGTTAGTTTCAATCATCTACAGCAACCAGGTCCAGCTTTGTAGCAAAGGATTGCATGCAAGGTACTCAATGTTATGTAGCAAATTAAGATCACCACAACTTGTCATTGTCCTGAATGGGCTTTTTGCTACCGTTCTGTAAAGCTTGTCCACCCCTTGGCAAAGGCAAGACAGGGTGTGGACAGAAGGGCGGGAGGAAGAACAAGACAAGAAGAGAGAATAATGGTGGGAGTATAGGGATAGGGACAAAGAAAAGAGAATGAAGGGATAAAGAGGTAGCAACTGATGATGATGATGACGATAATGACAACTATATAGAGGATGAAGCAGATACTGAATGCATCCTCTATAATGACAGTTTAGAAAGGCACTCTCACTCATCTCATTGATTCCTCCCATCTGCCTGTAGCCGGTGTACGGTGATGCAGGGATTGCTAAATAAAAGCCTGGGATTTACTTGCCCTGCGTCTCCAAAGAGAACATATCCCTCAGAGGGGTTAGCATACAGCACAAGCATGAGTTCATCATCAAATCCGCTCATATCGTACACAGCTACTGAGTTCGGGGCTTGGAGAGAGGCCAGGAAATACGAGAATGGGGCCAGTGTGGTGTGTGCAGTGTGAGAGTATGCTTTCATAGATTTTCAAGACAAGAATTAGTCAATAAAACAATCTTCATTATGTTCATTTTAAAAAGGTTTTTTTTTTTTTGGCAAATTGATAATTACTGAGGTTACGGTTAAAGATTGTCACTGTCATTTTTAAAGTCATTTTTAAGTAATTATTTTGCAAATCAGGCTAAAAATAAACTATAAACCATGCAATGTCTTTCACAGACTACAACAAAGAAATAGTATTTAAAGATTAAAGAAAAAAGAAGAGCAAATAGGTACCATAAAACAAAAGGTGTGTCCATCAGGCTGTTGCTGTTTAATGTTATTCAGAATTTACTTCATGGAGGTAGCTGGTAGGCGCTTATTCAATGAAGCAGTGATGGAAAACTCTGCCATCAAATCGACTTGGTCAGCAGAGCGTTCCATTAAGACTTTAATTTCCCCAACTTTTGCTGTTGGCAATACCAGTGCTATGAACTAGATAAACTTGTGTGTAATAACAACACACAATTAGAGACATGGGCACGTGTTAACATGCTTAGGGTGTAAAAATAACTAACCTCATTACAGTGCAGACAGACAGCCATGCCACAGCTATTCCAGCACAGTGCCATGCCATCATCGGCTGCATATCACTTTGAGGCATAGAACGCAATCTTTTCTAATGCCAATGTGAATGCGGCATTGGCGAGTTTGTCCCATGTCCCTGAAGTCTAATTTGTGTGTGTTTGGGGGTTGTGGTGAATTTTTGCATTTAGAGCAGATTTGGATTCTAGGTAGGTGCATAAAGCCAAAGACCCACCCCTTAAACACCACCCGCCCACACCAAAAGGAGACAGGAGGCAGAGGGTGAGAAGTTGTTCACTGCGATGATGGAGTGAGAATAGGGGTTTATATGCCGCTGAGTGGGATGAGTTTGGGGGCGTGGACCATCTCCCAAATTGTATCCTAAAAGTTAGGTCATAACTCCACTAAGAAAGACAAGCAAAGAAATTTAACTTCTGTATCATTATCATCATCATCCTCCTCCAACAAATAATCGCTGCTGATTGACAGAGATGGTACATTTTAATCAGTACTTACTGCAATTAAGTAAATGTGCCTGTTGTGGATTTAATAATCACGACAGGCCTGACGACATATAGGTGATTTCACATATATGATATGCATCATGACCGTATGTCCTGACAAGGTTTAAAAAGCAAACCTGCGTGTTAGTTTGCGTGTGTGTTTGCGTGTACCTGCTTGGCCAAGTTGACTGAGTCGGAAGTGAGTCTGTCTCTGAGATGAGGGTCCAGCTGAGCGGCGGGGGCAATTTCCACTACTTTCTGATGCCGTCTCTGAATGGAACAATCTCGCTCATACAAATGAATCACATTTCCATACTTATCACCTGAGAAAAAAAAAAGAGTGAGGCAGAGACAGGTAGAGGGCACAGAGAAAGACAGAGAGAGACAGAGAGAGATAAATGGTATAAAAACCATACATTTAATGCCGAACTGCCAATAGTCTCTTTCTCTGAGCATGCTGTGATTTGACTTACTCCCTCACTCTTAAAAATAAAGGTGCTACAAAAGGTTCCTTAAGCAAAGAAGAACCATTTTTGGTTCCACAAAAAAACATTTTAGTCAAAAAAAAAGAGATGTTTGAGTGTGGTAAAGAAGCCTTACATGAACTAAAGATCTTTAAAGCTTTAAAGGTTTCTTCACACTCACACATCTCTTTATAAGAGTGCTGCTGAACTAATCACTAGGCAGATCTCTCACCTTGTCAACAAGGTATGTGAGCGCCAGAAAAGCAGCTAAAACTCACAGGGGGTTCTATTTGTTTCCCTTTTTTGCATGGTGCATCGCTTCCATCGACAGACTGCTGTTCTCCCTTAACAAGCTGTGTTCACTTCCAGCTGTATAATATCGACTAAGCGACCGGCACCAGAGGAACAAATCGCGCCTAATGAGTGAAAATTCTCCGGCATAATGGCTGGAATACACCAGAGACAAGCTAATAAATCATAGTAAGAGGAATCCACACACACATGCGCGCACACACACACATACACTTTAACGGCCTCACCTAGAATCTGCACTTCGATGTGACGTGGTTTCTCGATGAACTTTTCCACAAAGAGAGCGCCGTTTCCGAAAGCTGCCAAAGCCTCGGAATACGCTCGCTGATAATTCTCCTCCAACTCCTGCGCAATCATTCAGCACAAACATGGGGAGCATAAGTCTTCCTCATCAAGTAAATGAAAACTGGACTAAATTCAAAGCTCTGAACACGCTCTAAAGATGATAGCTCTCAACACTGGTCCTGGAGAATCCATTGCTCTTTTACCCTGTAAAACACCTTTCAACACAGTTGAATAGGGGAGTACAATAAATTGTTTCTGCACATTACAGGATGTGCAATGCCAACTAATGTCACACACTAATTCATACATGCTATGACCTGTATTATTTCAATTATATCCCAGAACAACACAATTTCACAATGTCAGTTTTTTTCCCCAATAGTGCGCAGCCTTGATTCACCTAATCAGCCAACTAACAACCCCCAGAGATGAAGGTGATGTAAAATATGCAGGGCAGAAGGATCCTCTAGGACTAGGATGGGCATCCACTTCTTCAAAGGACATATAGTCCAACACACACAGGAATACATACACTCATATTAACAGCAACCACAGAAAACATTCACAGTCAGCCTCCATTTATCTTCAGAACTTACTTTCACCCACAAACACACACACAGACACAAACATACTGCTGCACCAAGGGCAAATGATTCCCTTGTCCTGTATGTATATCTTTAATATCAGTATCATATTAATTATTAATGCAATGGAGTTGAGTTTGTTATATAATCTGCTTGTTATGAATTATGAATTAATTATTAGGCAGTGAGCGCATAGAGAAAATAATACAGCATAATTATACGACAAGCGGTTTAATATTCCTCTCATTTACTAAAACACATTTTGTAGGTCCTCACACTCACACACACACACACAAATACAAAGTCATACAATGATTAAAGTCTACTATATTTTCTAACAACACAGGGGCACACAGACAGACGCACCTCATACTCCCTGACCACACGCATGCCACGACCACCTCCCCCATAGGCTGCTTTGAAAATGATGGGGAAGCCATAGGTCTTAGCAAACTCCTGAGCTTCCTGCATAGAAGATATGGGGGCGTCCGTCCCAGGGACCACTGGAACACCTGCATATGCACATAAAAACACATTCATTCATGCACACAGTTTTACAAATAATATTAAAACAATGTCACGTCGTCATCAATTTTACATTGTTGATATGACGTGTTTTATAGCAGTCTTGCTGCTTTCTTTGTTCTGTGGTAATCTCCACAGCTTTGCTGAAGTATTTTTAGTCTACTCAAGTCGACAGCAGCACACAGTTGCCATGCTGCGCCAGTAGGTTACAGTACATTCATATTTATGCCATTTGCCTGATGTTCTTATCTAAAGCGGTTTCTGAATTATCTGAATCATGTCACACAGAAGGGTTGTCCAAAAACCCTGTTAGTCCAGTGTGCTGTGCTTTCCCAGCCAGGTAATCAGACCATAGTTATCTACTACACTACACCACTAGGGGTGTCCTCATGCTACAAGACTCCTTATGCTACATTTGTCCAAGAACCCCTACTGGTGTAGTATGGTGTGCTCTCCCAGCCAGGTAATCGAACCATAGTCTATCATGTTATCCACTACACTACACTTCAGGTTTGAATTTTTTGCGTACATTGTTTTGCATCGTTCACACACAATTTGTGACTGCATGACTGCATACATGTACACACATCCCTGAGATTTATGCATGTTCCCTCCCATTCAATCACGCACACAAAAACTACTTTAGTAATACTGGCTACCTTTTATGAAGACTCACTAAATATGAGTAAGTGCTTGAGTGAGCCAATTTACACTGCTAGCATTCAATACTTCACCATAATGCAGAGTGCACGCTACACCCTGATTTTCCTGTTGAGCCACAAGCAACCAGAACAATGGTAATGATGGCAAAGTGGTTACTGGAGAAAAGACACATACCTACTGACTAAGGCTGCTGATTATCATTGCCACCGCTGGATTTTGGTGCCTCTAAATCAATATTGACGGCCACTTGCATTTTATAATGACCAAAAAAAACAAAACAGAATGGGGCTGTCGGGCTTCGAAAGGTATAAAGTAAGAATCCACACATCAGAGCGTATAATAGACCCTTCTTGCCTTTACTTTCAAGAAATAGCTTTTTTAGCATTTTGTCATCTGTAATCATTTGTGCAGTGTGCACACAGCTACATTCACATAGGAATAGGTTGCTTGCAATAAATGTTGTGCATGCTGTGAGCAAATCAGTGTTTCCATGGTTTTGTGAGCATCTATGAGTTACAAGGCAGATCTGTGAGGTTGTATATGGAGTTGGTTACTGCCTATTAAGGGAACTTAAGCGTGAACGCCACATACCAGCTTGGATGGCCAAAGCACGAGCCTCCACTTTATCGCCCATCTTGCGCACCACGTCTGGGCTTGGACCAACGAATCTGACCCCAGCATCCTCACAGGCCTGGGCGAAGTCAGAGCGCTCCGACAAGAAGCCATAACCAGGGTGGATGGCATCCACGTTATTCTCCTGCAGGAACAACAAGAGAGAAATTACAAAAGAAAATAGAAAGAACAGAGGAGTTTAGAGTAGAGAACAGGCAGGGAGAGCAGAAAAGAAAAGAAAACCACATGGAAGAAAATAAAGAGGAAAAAAAAAACGAGAGAAAATGAATTGCATGAAAGAAAGAAGGCATTCAGCTCTAATTAGCCTGAGAGTATGCGAGCAAATACTAATTTTATTAAAATCCCAATCAGAGGGTAATTGCAAGCCATCTCTCTCTGTTGGCTGAGTGTGTGTTCCCCATAATAATGGCTTTGGAGGAAGAAGCCTACTGCAGTGCTTTCATACAATGAGGCTGGTCAGATTATGTGTGTAGGAATCTGTTAGTGGGGGGAAAGGGGGATGGCCGTGTGTGTGTGTGTGGGCACATTATTGTTACGGCCATGGCTAAGCTCCCAGTCTGACTGATGAGCTGTCTGCACTATAAATGAAAGAGAGACCACTGAAGACCCTCTTTGGCTGCCATTTCTAGAAGAAAATGTGGTCTGAAGGACTAGCCAGATCGTCTCTCATTGACTGCATCTCACAGGAAATATTACATTTCTGAGGGGTGTTTCACAAGGCAGGATTTCTTGGTTTTGCCAGAAAACCAAAGTCAGGCTTGTCCAAAAAAAATAGCTGAAGGACCTTCCTATACTGGACGGTCCACAACTTTGGACATAACTGAGAGATGCTGTTTTGCGAAATAACCCTGATCTGTTCTGTCCTTATTCATGTGTTGAGCTGAAGGGGTCAGACATTACACAGTGTAGCCTTGACAGCTAAGCACTAGTGAGTGTGGACATATCTGACCAGAAAGCCAACAGGCAGACAGGGAAACACACAGACAAACAGACTAAGGAACTGACACAAACAAAAAGATCGACAAGCATATAGTGAGACAGACTTTCAGGGACAGTACGCATGGCACACAAAGAGATGGACAAACGTATACACAGAGCAGTACTGTCAGACATGGAGCTGTCTGACCTTGGCCACTTTGATGATGTCTGGTATGTGAAGGTAGGCAGCAACAGGAGCAAGGCCTTTGCCAATCAGGTAGGCCTCATCTGCTTTCTGTCTATGCATCTGTCCAGTATCCTGCTCCGAATACACCGCCACTGTCCGGATCCCCAGCTCTGTACAGGCCCGGAACACCCGGATTGCTATTTCACCTGCACATTGACACATGGGAAGCAACAATTAGGGTCATCTCTTTAACTTAAATGAGGCATTTGGTGAAAGTGGCTGCAAGTTCTGCTGCCACAGTCGCTGCTGCTCTTGCACCGTTATCCTCGAATTTTCCCTTTCGCACTGCACTGTGGGTTACTTGTGTCCATAGTAACCGCGCTCAAAAACCAACCAGTTCTGAGTGTGCATCATGGATATGTGAGTAAACTCAACTTTAACTTTTTTTTTTTTTATCTATATTACATACTACATTTGTAACTTCAGAACATGCCATCAGCATATGATAATTTGGGAGGAAGAGGGTAGAGAATTCAGACGACCTTGGGCTGGAGTTCAGGTGGCTGCTGCTTGTAGTACACTGTTAAAAGTATAAGATCCTTAAGGAACCTTTGGAGGTTCTTCAGTTTGAATATAATAAGGTTCCATTTTCTTCTAAAAAACACCTTTTCATGAAAGTTTCTCTAAGCACCTGAACAGGTTCCTCCACAGTTTCAAACTGAAGAACCTCCAAATGTTCCTCAAGGCTTCTTTCCCAGTATAGGAAGCCAACTCCACTCTCTAAGAGTAAGAGGAGCCAGGAATGAGAGATTACGGGGTAAAGAAGAGAAGAAGGGGTGGTGAAGGGCTCTGAAGATTTTATCAAAGACATGTAAACAAGGCAGAGATGGTATTTATAGGATGTTAGTTTGAAAGGAGGGGCTTTGGGCATGTTCTTCATCCTTCATAACATGAATTCGCAAAAAAATTGTTAGTATTACTAACACCCTTAGTCTCGCATGGGAATACAAGCTACAAGTGTCATTCAAACCCCTAAACACTTCATTTTCTCCTTTCTTTTCTCTCCACCATGTGCTGAGCTGCCCCCTGCTGTCTGTTCGCTGCTCACGAGACTCCATTTGTGGCTGGCTGGCCCATTGGATCCTTTCACAGATGTAAACCCCTCCTAAAGAATTTTGCTGTTCTGCTTCTAACCCCTTGTGTTTGCAATTTCTTTCTATCTTTTTTTTGTGAATTGAGATGCCCAGTTCCAACTGTTCCATGCCAGCACCATGAGACCTGGTTCTCCACAACCCTGCTGCTCGCTGTCCTGCCCTGGTACCTCGCATTGATTCATCCTCACCTCACTGCATGACTATGCTTGTGACTGTTTACCTGCATAGACTATCATCTCACTCACTGTTTTCATCTTCTATGGGTTGACAGCACATTTACCATTTTTCTCTTGATTTAGTTTTGTTTTATTGTTGTTTTTTCCTGTTTTGCTTTTTGTCGACCAGAGGAGGATAGGTTGCCCTTTTGAGTCTGGGTTCCTCTCAAAGTTTCTTCCTCGTTTGAATTGAATTGAAGGGGTTTTATTCTTCATGTATTGTTCACATGAACTAAATTTGGACTGCATTTGAACTCCTCACTTTCAGCTCCAGTGTAGCTGTTTGCTAAGATGTTTACTGGCCTAGTTTGTACTTTTAGCAACAATACTGCATTTTGTATTGTTTCTGCCTATAAAGCACTAGAGTGCCGCGCTCTGCATGCCTCAAAAATAGACACAAAAATAATTAGGCTTATCTTCCCGCCACACTGATCAGTATAGGAGCGAATTGCTTGCGATGGGCCTTTTACAGTGTGTGGTGTAAAATGGCCATTATAGCTGCAGTACAAAATAAAAGAAGCATGAATCATGTCTAGGCTGAAGAGAAAAGAGAAAACTGGCCATGTTTACCTTCCTTTCTGAACTTTTCCTTTAATAGAGCAAAATATAAGAGCTGATTCTAGACCAGCATGATGACAATCAGCATATGATTCAATCAAAATGGCACTTCGTACCTCTGTTGGCTACCATGACCTTTTTGATTGGCCGATACTCAAGGGTCTGAGGAGAGGTGTGGGCAGAGCGTGAGAGCAGGCATGCCCTCCGCAGAGCCAGCAGGCCAAGACCATTCCTTACTCCTCCCAAGTAGACCAGCATCCTGAAAGAGAGAGAGGGAAAGAGAGAAAAAATGAAGACCTGGGTCAGAACACATTGTCCACTTCCAAGGCATCATTCAATACGATGGAATGAGAAAGACAGAGAATAAATGATAAAACTAAACGAAGTGAGAGAATGGCTCTCTTCAAAATATATGAACCAAGGCCTAGACAACATTACTTATATAAATTCTCAGGACTGAACCAATGATCCTCTGAAGTTTTATGGCAGGTGTGCTCATATTGTCCTATTTCACTCCACACGGTTTACGCCACCCACAAGAAAATACCTCACTGCCCCAAAAACAGGTACATTGATTCCATTTGTGTGAGTTTGCTGGCATCTTGTGGATTTCAGCAGTATTGCCATTGGGGGAAAATGAACCATTTAATCAGCAGCTTGTAACTCTGGTCCAGGTTCCCCCCTTGCCCTACACAGTTTAGAATTTTCCCTGCCCTCAACACACTTAATCCAACTAATCAGTTAATTAGCAAACCCATCTTCAGTTAAATGTGGGTGTGCTATAGCAGGAAAGGACACTCCAGGACCAAGGAAACCTGTGAAATATTGTTCAAGTCATGTACATTACAAAATAAATATATATCTGCTGTCACTGCAGCACTAAAACCTTATTGGATCTCCAAATTAGCAATTTAACAGAAAATGGAAAAAAAATCTTTAACTTCAATGAAAGTCAAAGTAAAAAGGTCTTATTAATTTTTCATTTAGTCATTCGGAAACATTTCTATTACGTAATTTTGACACATATGAAAAACAACTGCCTAATTCAAATGAGGTTAAAAAGAGAAAAACTGCAAAAAATAGAGATAAGTGTTTTGCATGTCAGCGATGATATACTGTACATTTCATTTTGCCAAGATGCTCAGGTACAGCATGAAGTCTACAATATGAGCACATGTATGTGCTAGTTTGTCTGTCTGCTGTGGGTTTGTATGAACAAAGCATCCAACTGTGCCTTAAGGCAACTGCTTGCTTTACCACACCCTAACAAGCTAAACAAGTATGCATGAGTGTGACAAAAGCCAAAAGGAACATTCTTAGAAAGACACTGTATCTGTATATACACCGACCCGCCATATAAAGAAGAAAATCACTAATATAAATTGAAATACTAACCCATTCATGTCCATTTATTTTAATTTCCATTCTCCCATATTGTCACTGTCTAATTAAAACATGTATCTCTAAATTGGTGACTTTACAGGAAAAGGCAAAATTGTTCTTAACTCTGAATGGAAGTCAATGTAAAATAAGACTTTATTCCAAGTAATTTAGAGTTGTTCTATTGGCCTATTCATCTACAAATAACACACAGTGTACAGAGCAGCTACAAGATTCAAACCATGAAATAAAATAAAATAGGACAAAAATGGTGAAACATGTTTTTCATTGAACAATGAAATCAGTAACAATGATCACTAAAAACGGCCAAAAGTGTCATTTCTGCATCATCTGTTGCTAAAACTCATTTCTGACGTACACTGTGCAACAGATATGACCGAAGTGAACTCTGCTCAGTTTATCCTAGGAAATTTAACACAGACTCTTTGCACTACAATAAGCAAGGTACATAAGGGGGAGGGGGGTCTCAGGGGGCAGGAGGCAGGGCTCTTTGGGTTTATTTGTTTACTGATAGTGCGGTCATGGGCTGCTTGGACTGTTGAGTAATTATGGCAGTGTCTAGAGATGAACATTGTGTTTTCTGTGCAACATTCACAAGGTCAGACACGCTCACACACGTACATGGCAAAGAAACCTTAAAACCTGCCTGAGCTTGCTGGCTTCCTCTACTCACAGAACCAAGCATGGCCAATTGGTAATCCAAGCCCTAGTATGCACAGGCATGTAGAATACCTTATTGAGATTTTCACCAGAGTCCTTCTAGCAACAGCCAGCCTGTGCCTTAAGCAGGAATGCAAATGCTGCTCATGATTGTAAGAAGGAAAGGTTTAGGTAAAACTTTAAATACCTTTTAACATTCATGTCACCTCACCATGCACTTGCAAAAAACATCAGTTAATGAGTTTGCTGTGTGCTAATGAACCTTTCACAACATAATTTTCACCTTGTGCATGAGTAAGCATTGAAATCTGTACATTTATAAGCATTGTTAATGTATTAATTAGGCCAGGCAACCAAAAAAAAGAGCCGAGATGAAAGCTTTTATGGGACAGTTCTTCAGTTCTTGGAAGGTGTTTGATTTCTCAAATCACAGATGGGTTGAACCAGGTGTGCCTGAAAAGAAAAACTTCAAACTGTGCTGGACGCTAATCATACCTTGAAGAACTTTGGCCTATGGTTTGCCACTCTCACTCATTCTAAATTGCAAACTCTGGGTCGCCAACCCTACATCTGGAAATCTACCTTCATGCAACCTTTAGCTACAACCCTAATCATCTAATCACTGCCTTCAGAAGTGTATGATTAGCAAAAGTAGGTGTGTTCAGATTAGAGTTAAAAGTAAAACCTACAAGACGGTATATCTTCAGGAGGGTTGTGAGCAATTCCACCTTGTGGAAAGGAATTTGACTGGAATTTCAAAAATGCACTCAATTCACTTTCAGAAAGTGGCGCAACTACTAGCAGTATGGGCAGGGTAAAAGCTTATGCAATTTTACACCATCAATGTGGCCAGGAGTTCAAGAGAACATAGTCAGCCTCGCTCTCTTTCCCATCACTTGATGTGGTGGTAGACAAAATCTGCCAGCATGCCGGCATTGTTTGACAAAGGGATTTCTAGCTAGTGATTCAACTGGGGAGAAAAATGTGGGTGAGAAAAATGGATAGTGTTTATACATTTATACACAGCTCTCACATGTCTCATATGATTGAAGTGCTCAGTCAGTTCTACTACTACAATATTAATTATGAATACATTTGTTGTTGTATCAGCCACAGTATTGCATTGCGTGACACTGTATCTAATAGCTGGAATTATTTAAGGCCCTTTCTTATATCACTGATTTGTTTTTACACAGTAAAAAGCAAAAGTGAAGAGAAAGAGTGGAAATCTATGAGAGCCTCGTTTACAACACACAGATGAAAAAAAAAAAGTTGTAACTTTTTTAACTGTAACATTTACGTCTACTACGTTAAAAATATTGTTTATATTCAGGGTGCATTCAGGGGCATTTCAACAAATAAAAAAGATCTAAAAACATTAGATTACATCCCCAAAAAAATTTATTGAACTGGGTAAAAGTAAACACAGATTTTTTTTGTGTTCTTACAATTGATTTGTCCCATATACCTCTGTCAGGCAGTTCACGTAATAATCTGTGTACTTAGTCCAAGAGTGACGTAGGAGTGCTGTGAATTTGTGTGCATGTCAAAACTGATAGCTCTGGAGTACCTTCAACAGTCCAGTTTATCTCAGCTGAGCCTGAAGTTAGAACAGTCATGTCTCAGTGATTAAAGAGAGATAATGCGATTGGCCAAGATCACTTATCACTGATCAATACAGAGGCACAATTCACGTAATCCTACAACTGGATTTTAATCCTCCTGAATTCCGACACAATCAGCACGACAAACAATTACGCAATAGAAAGGCCTCCACAGGGTAATGAGATCATCTAGGCTAATGCTTTGAAGTATGTCACAATGAAGTGAGTTATTTGTAAGGCCTGGTTGCTGGTTGCATGTACACCAGTCAGGTGATTAAGCCCCAGTTTGCTTACAATGTGGGAACAAGATGAAATTAGAACCAAATTATCACCCAAAAATACAGACTGCCCTTTCGCTTCGCTTGTCTATTTCTGGCTCTCCCATACCTGTCCATTTTTCCAGCTAAAAGCTGAGGCATATTAACCCATTTATCTCCCACACAGGCCACAAATAACATACTCAAGGCCACCATCTAGTCAAACTCAAACATTCAGACTCTTTTCCCTGTTAGTTAATTACATGCTTCACAAGTCAGCACTCATCTCTGCTCTTTCTGGGGCATAGTTTAGCTGGCAATCCTCCTGCAATGTTGTGAGTGGAAGATCATAAATGCATGCATGAAGTGAAAAAATAGGGGGTCACTGAGTTACTAGGTCTGCTGCTTTCAAATAGAACTTTGAACCTCATGATGAAGGGGCGATTGTGAAAACACCATATCACTGACAACAGGACATCTGACTTCAGCAGCTCCGTAATAAAGAAATAAAGGGTTCAACAATATCAAGACATGCTAGGGTTATGGACGACTGGATTTTAAGAGGCACACAAAGCTTAGTCAAAGACTACCCACAGATAGTGGAACTCTTGGCTTAAGCCACACAACTAAAAGCAGAAATATGTCAATTAGTTAAGAGTTTTTTTTTTAAGAGAATTTATAATTAAGCTATCTATTTATATCTATAGCCTATCACAGTTTGTCCATACTAGCCTTTATAATGTGCTTATAGGTCGAACATAGATCATGAATAACCAATCACAAATGTGGGCAATGTGTGGGAATGGCACTGTTTGTAACAATACTAAGTAGGGCCTATTTTTTGCTCTCTAAAGAGCCTCAATCCTTTGTGGCGTGAATTCCACAAGACATTGGATCCATTGGATCCATGCGCAACGTAATTCCTGCTCATTTTTTTGTAGCATTTTCATGCTGAAAATCTCCTGTTCTGCCACATTCCAGAGGTGTTCTATTGGATTCAGGGCCGCTGACTGGGAAGGCTACTAAAGAACACTAAACTCACTGTCATCATGGTCACCAAACCAGTTTGAGATAACTTTTGCTTTGGGACATGGTGCATAATCATGCTGAAGATGGGTAAACTGTGAAGGGATGCACATGATCAGCAACAATACTCAAATAGGCTGTCGCAAATGTTGTGACTGTCACCGCCCACATACTTCTCTGTGTCCTTTACATTGGCATGGATGTTAAGCAAGGACTCCATATCCATGTCCATATTTAACATTAAGCATAAATGAGCCATTACACCACCTCCACCAGTCTGGACTGTTGACACAAGACAGGTTGGGTCCATGTATTTATAACCAGGCTGTCCTATTTTGATGAGCTTGTGCCCACTGCAGCCTTAGCTTGCTGTTCTTGGCCGTGGAAGTGGAATCAAGAATGGTCTTCTGCTGTTGTAGCCCATTTGCAGCAAGGTTCGATGTGTTGCGCACTCTGAGTTACCTTAGCCTTTTGCAGTGCGATTAGCTGAATAGATAACTGCATAAATGAGTAGATGTACTAATTAAGTGCTCAGTGCGTTTTTTAGGAGACCTGCAAACTTTCTTTGGCTCTAACAAGAGATCACAAATCCGAGTTGTAAAAAAACAACAGATCCATATTTAAAAAACATTCTATGACATGGTCTCTATCAGGTCTGAGCTTAAAAGGTAGGCCAGCTGGAATGAAATAAAACACAGATCTAATTGGGCTTTTTTCTAACAGAAGGTCACTGCTGTTGATCTACGGGCTACGGTAATTGCCTTTTCAGGCCAGAAAATGACTACCTTCTCACAGCCAACATCCTCCCACTTTCTCTCCCAAAAGGACAAGCTCCATAAATTACAAACTAAAAACAGCTCTCAACACCATAGTTTGCATTTTCCCCCCAGATGATTTTATTTCATATGTGGTTATCCTGTTGCACCATTCTTCCTCTTTCCATTTGACTGCTTGTTCACTGTTTGTCCATTCCCAATGTTCTCAACGGGGCAAACACAGCTCCATTAGGGAAGACAGGAGTCATCCATGCAGTTTGTGTGAGCTAACAGTGTGCTAACATTTTAGCATTAGCCTCATAAGTCAACACAGGCAGCTGGAATAGCTGTCAAATAAATGTGAACAGAGTACATTGTGGGTCCTGTGTGGCTTTTACAGAAGCAAGTCAGCCATGTTGGTACTGCTGACACAGTGAGAACAATGAGAGCAATTTTAAATTGGATCACACTTGCCCTGGACTAGGCTAACCTCAGTGTGCTCATCAGCTAGTTAATCAGACTGTGCAATGTACAACAGTTTTAAGGGGCTTGAACATAATGTACATAAGCAAAAATTGTGAATAACTGGTAAGAGCACCGGGCTACTGATGACAGGGCTGTGGGTTCAATACCTGGGCTTGGCCAGCTACCACTTTTGGACCTTTGAGCAAGACCCTTGACCGTCTCTGCTCCCTAAGGGTCGCAGCAATGGCTGCCCACCGCTCCAGGCATGTGTGCTCACTGTCCACCGTGTGCGTGTTTGCTTACGAATGTGTATGTGTGCGTTCACTGCATGGATGGATTAAAGGCAGAGGCCAAATTCCATCTGTCACCAACACAAATGGTGAATGTGGTTGTCTTCATTGGTGTATCATCTTTATTTTTTGTTGGTGTGAGATGTGCAGCCTTTAGTTTGCTAGCTAGCAGATTATAAGTAGTCAGATGGTGTTGTTTGCAACCTACAGCAAACTGAAAGTAGCAGTTTTTGAATATTAAGCATTCAAATGTTATGGACTTATGGCCCATAAATAACTTTATCCACCATAAAGTGACATCTGCCAAAAGTTGTACTGCCAAAGTCAATACTTCATTCACTTGCTTGCTGATAAGAGTGCTTTAATGGAATGGAAGGTGGCATCAGGGATTCCCAACAAGACCAAACGGGCGAGGGCATGTTAAAAGTTTACCAGCTGCTTATAATTTACCTAGTTTTGAGCAAACTGATCATTTTTGCTGACACTAAATGATGAAAAGGTCTAAGAGGCCTTTGCATACAACAAAAACTGCTCATTCTGTTGTACTGCTTTAACACTGTTTAAAGTTAAAAGTGCAATCTTTGTCTACCTAAGCTTTAGCATTGTACCACAGTGCTAAGAATCAGTTCCGTTCAAGCCCTTCCTGTTTGTGCGGAGCCATACAGCATTGCAAACATGTGTCTTTGGTATGCTAGCTAATGCAGTACTGGAAAAGTGGGGCAGCAGGCTTCACACTGAGACAGGCTGAGCAGACCTTCACGCTACCAGTCTAGTACTACTGGTGTGATCTGTGGATAGACAAGGATCAATAAACCTGATAAAACAGAAATAAAATAAAAAAATGCGTGCAATGCTGAATGGTGCAGGGAGAATCACAAAGGTGTGATGCTTCATCTCTGTGGTTAAGTCACTGATTTGCACAAGCTGTCTGATTATCCTTTATACAGGCATTCCAAGGGTTCAGAGCTACTAGTGGTCTATTTTGTTGTTTTGAGGCCTTGTGCCCCATGTAAAGATTAATCAACACTAACCTGAACTCTGTACACTGTTTTTTTTGTTTTTAATATCACACAGGAATCATTAACAATGCTAATGATGAAACCGTTATGCACTGATATGGCTGATGAAGATCTGTTATTTTTCTTACCCATTGACAATATTGGGGTCAATATACAGTATGACCAATTATAAAAGTAATACAGACACTATGATTCAATTAACACGTATAAGCATAAGAAGGTTTTTTTTAGTGTAGTGGTGTCTAAACATTCTGCTGTTCTGGAATACAATAAATATTTAATCAAATATCAGTTTAAAAATAATAGTCAAATCTAAACATCTGTCTGATGCTAAAACTGTTATACATGTCAAACGTGTTATACGGTCATATATATTAGTTTTGAGTGGCATACAGTAATGTATAATTTTATGTGTTATACAGTAATGTCTAACAGTTGGGGTATACGGTCATGGGTAACAATTGTATTATACAGTCATATATATATAAGTGGTATTCAGTCATGTATAATGTTTTTTGGTGTTATACAGTTATGTATGAGATTTGTGGTATACAGTCATACATAATAGTTTTGAGTGTTAGACAGTCATGTAAATTAGTCTGTAGTGTTATACAGTCATGTATAACAGTTGTGGTATACAGTCATATATATTAGTTTTTGTAGTGTATTACAGTCACATAAAAGCTTTGTGTGTTACACAGTCATGTATAACAGTTGAGGTATATAGTCATATATATACTTTTTCCAGTGTTATACAGTCACGTATAACAGTTATACAGTCATACTATGCCATCCACATTAGCTGTTGTATTCAAGCCATTTGTTTAATTCAATTGAAGTACTTAGAATTACCACTGGGCTTTATGTGTGTAGTTTATGTATAAGCATGTACATTATGCATGCATGCTTGTTTATATGTGTAGATATTGTTTATATGTGAGAACTAACTTAGATGTAAAACAGCAGAATGCGAACAGAGTAATTTCACAAATTCCTGTTGCTTAAACAACACAAGATCAAAGGTCCTTGAATGATCAGAAAGTACAAATGTGCCCACACACACACACACACACACACACACACATACACACACGCACACATACACAAGTCAGTCAACACAGAGTTAAAAACATGAATTTTGCCCTTACACCTGCTGCAGACACACATGCAAGTATGGAGACACACAGGCACAAAGACACACACTCACCTGCACACAGGTGTGCTATATGAGCTCAGTCAATAAATAACCAAACAAACACTCATATAAACTTCCTGCACACTTACTGTATTTATGCTACAAATAACAGACTGTAAGACACACACACACACACACACACACACACACACACACACACACACACACACACACACAGACAAGAACTAACAGCCCAGCTGATCTGCAGCTGCATAAGCAAGTCAAGCTCACTGTCACACATCAAAACAAAGTAAGCAGTAGGGAGGCATTCCTTATAAAAGCCAGTCATTCACTCTCATATAGATATAGCATCCTTCCACTCTTAACTTAAAGCTTCACACTTTCACACTCAGCCTAAATACTCACCTGAATTCTGCAGTTCTGTCTCAGGACACAGTCAGTGAGTAAGCACAGCTGTTCAGGACGTAAACAAATGAATGAGGCAGAAAGGGCTGCCCAGGACCCGGACACCAGCGAGTGTACAGGAGAAGAAGGAGTGTCACACTGATGAAGCCACTCTGTGTACAGAGGATACACACACACACACACACACACGGTCAGAGGGAGTCTTTCTCTTGCTCTGTCGCTGTATTGCTCCAGCAGCCGCTTTAAGGGAACGTCAGGCCTTATCCTGTCTGGGCTGTACTGTTAAGCTCTCTCTTTCTCTCTCTCTCTCTCTCTCTCTCTCTCTCTCTCTCTCTCTCTCTAAGCTTTCATCCTCCCTCTGCTGATTATGCAACATAAGCACGCCCCCATTCAAGCTGGCCAATCACAAGCAGCCTGACTGCAACAGCAAAGGGCGGCAGGATTTAAAGAGAGAGGGAAAGAGGGAGAGACTAATAAGAGAAATATGAGAGGAGGTGCCCTAACCACATTCTGATCCAATTCTGGATTAACACATACACTATATGGCCACAGGTTTGTGGACACCTGCTCATCCAAAGATTGTTTTTTCAAATAAAGGATATTAAAAAATGTGTCTTTTGAGAAAGGCGTTCCACTAGCTTGTGATATGCTTACATTCAGGTACTGTTGAGTAATCGGTTTTGAATCACAAATGCCACTCCAACTTTCCACAGGTACTGGAAGGAGCTAATGCAGTTAATGTGCACATTCACCCCTTAAAGGTCTACCGCCAAGCCGAAAGTGTTGCTAACATTTTTAATCACCAAAGAATAGCCCCACCAGTTTGAACAGAAGTCCCTGTAGTTACTAAATATTATGTGGTTAAAACAGCAGAATGAGGTGTCCATAAACATTTGCAACCATATATATATTATTATATATTGCTTCTGTAAGTACCTATACATTGCACCTATAGGAGATTTTATAACATCCCATTAATATGAAACTCTGGTTCTTTCACAAATGTTTGTAAAGGCAGACTGCATGGCTAGGCGCCTGATTTTGAACAGTGGCAATGGCACTGAAAGGAATATATATATATATATATATATATATAGAGAGAGAGAGAGAGAGAGAGAGAGAGTGTGAGTGAGAGAGACTACTCTGTGATGAAGTGGGGCCTTGTCTGGGTGTTTCTGCCTTGCTCCCAGTGTTTCCGTAAAAAGTAAAAAGCAAATAAATAAAAAAATGAGTAGTAGAATGACTTACAAGTATTACTTAACTACCTGAATGGCTTATTTCTGTGCACTACTTTAAGCACAAAATGAACAGTGTTCTTTTTACCATACACTCATTCAGCCTAAGTACTGAACGTCTATTCATAGACGCTTCATATGGAATATACCGTACACAAAAATACACTTACCATCCACTTCATTAGAAACACAGACCTTCTTCACCTATCTCTCCAAATGTGTGTACAGTTAAAGACGACAGCCTAACTGATGTTATGTACCAAGCAACATAGTCATCATTGGTCAGTTGCTGACCAGATATTTGTGTGGTGGAGCATTCTGGGGATTTTGCCCACATCAGTGTCACTGCTAGCTAAGAGTGGCCCTTAACCAAAAATATCCAGCCAAGAGCGGTTCTGTGGTCAGAAAACGACCACTAATAAAGGGATAGAGGATGACGAACACAAACTGATGGACTACAAGCTCTACCCGTATATCAGCGAGCCAGGAGCACATGAAAGGATGGTGTGTCTAATAACCTGCACTGCTGTTTGCACAGTGAACAGTGTTATTACTAGTAGCTGGTTGTGTACAGTGCACAACCTTCAGTTTTACATTAGTATCTGTCCTACGGTCCAAATTCATGTTTGCTCTTTGCAGACTTTCTGTAATTGTGAGTCATGACGTCATATCTAGGTCATAGATCAAGGAATGATGGCCTTAATGGCATGCATTACTACTGAGCTGTAAATATGGTGACCGGAAGAAAATTATCTAACAAACCATAAAATGCGCTGAACACATTTATTTTTCTTGCTTGTAAACAGTGCAGTCCTACCTGTTCAATCCATAATCATGTTGCTTCGGAGTTGAAATATCAAGTGTGAGTCTTTTATTGATCAATAAAATACACCTTAGTAATTGCATGAATTTTGTAAAGACTATGATTACAAAAAGCCTGTTCTAAATTCATCTTTCTGTTTCTATAGATAATATGGCCATACAATTTAGGTACAATGTGCTACATATTAATACTGGCAGTGGTCTGATTTATTTGGTTTTGTAGCCTACTTTTTAAAATTACTATTTTATAGTGTTTGATATCCAGTTCCTTTCAAATTCAGCAGTAAAAACATTTACATTTACATTTAAGGAATTTTTCATTATACTTATTCAGAGCGACTTGCAAAACACTTGCTGGTTTACATTATGTAAATTGTATCTTTTACAAGATTTTAGACGAAACTAAGAGCTGGTCAGATCATATGTTCCATATTTTCCGAGTTGCTTCAGCATTGCACAAAGTCAAAGAACACTGCAGTGCCTCAATCAACCGCTAAATGGCAAAATGGACCTTGCGCACAGCTGCAGAAACACGCTAAAGCCAGAGTTGATCCCCACTCTATGTCTAACACTGTGCCCTATTCACTAGCTGTGTTCCAAAGCCTAGGCTGCAGCCTTGGTAGGACAGGTCCTTGGTAGGACTATCCTACGAACACACCCTCTTAGTAGCCTTTTGGACACACTAATGGAACAGACTAACACAGATGCAAAACTTGTGTGCTCGTGTCTCATTATATAAACTGCTCACTAAAAACGAAGAGATTTCACTGGTGTTTACTAGTGTTTATTTACAGCACATTTTACCCTAGTGGTCAGGCTGTATTATTTCCACAAACATAAAGCTTGGATCGGTATTATCCAACAGTCAACATCAGAAAATCTTGATTGGAACATCCCTACTGTGTTTTACATCAGTTTCAAGACTATTAGCTGGAGGTCTTGGTTGCTAATTATGTTCATTCACACAATGAACCTTTTTTTTCACCCACCCTCTGAAAATACTATATAAATGAGTTGGATGTGGGAGTTCCACAGTGTTCCAAAACAGATGGACTCTGGCCTTGTAGACTCCAGATGCCGGCACCAGTTTTATCATTATAGCAACAGACCACCATAAAAATGTAGAAATAGTGTTAAGCAGAGCACGTCAAAACATTTCATTAACCATTCACAAAACAGAGGACCACAAAGATAAGATGAAAGATCTATTCGGGTTCTCTTTTAGTTAGACAACTCCTGTTATCAAGCCACTGATTGGAGCAGTAAAGGATTTTGCTCTTGGTAAATACACATTACAGCATCAGTCAAAAGTACAACTGTAATACAGTATTTTACTACATACACAAATCTGCTTAAAAAAGCTTTTTGCACAGCATTTTTGAGTTAACCCAACTTCAGTCTTATTACTTGCTGAAATCACTTAAATTTGAAACCATTGCCAATATGAACCTGCTAGTTAGTTTGGTTGTTGCACAGCAGTGCAACGGAATTCAAAGTAGCACTACTTTGAATGTGCTCAGAGCCCATGTACAATTTCATCCAGAAAATGCCTGAGATTCCAAGAGGACGACACTCAATACTAGCCTTAGGGTGTTTTAGGCAATAGGTCTCCCCACTTAGCTTGCTAAGAGCTCCTACATTTCTTGGCATTTTGCCAGTGCTTTTATCCCGAGAAATGGACATTTGTATAATGTGCTTTACTAATACAGGCAGGGACTCAAACCATAGTCTGCCACATGGAGCGCAGATGATGCCCTCTAAATGATGATTACTCTAAACCAGCCATGGAAGTGAAACTAGAATAACCAAGCTGGAGAGAAATGGACTGAGTCAGGTGAATTCTGGTGCGCTTTAATTTGTGTTAACTAAGAACATACAGTAAATTCACTTATAATTGTAAGTTGATTCTGAATTAATAACTAATTACAGCATATACATTCATGCAGTCTTAAAACTGTAGTGCAAACATCATGTGATAATAATTAAATGTGTTAGAACAGTGCTGCAAAAAATCTGATATTCTAGTTAACAGAGAAATTGATGCTTTGCTTGGAGTTTTAAAACGAGAACTGTTCTTCGTTAGACTTAAAAACAAGTTGGCTCACAGCACAACGTGTAACGTGAGCTTAACTACCTTTAAAAGAGATAATCAGCCTTTAGGGCAGTTAATCTTCAACACTGGTTCTGTTTCTGTGAGGTTCTTGTCCATAATCTTTTCACAAACCAGAAAGTCAGCTTTATGGAGAGCAATGGTATGGTCTCGAGTAAGAATTTCTCGAGTGGGGGCCACCACCTACCCTTTTCAGGTTGTATGAGAACTCTTAACAGGACATTTTCACAGCAGTATAAGGGCTGTCAGGCTGCTCCACTGTGTCACTTGCTAGCACACATGCTTTAAGCAGTAATATGAGATCTTCTCTTGTTTTTAGGTGTGTGACAAATTATTTATTTGAAATAATTGTTTTTCAAAATAATTCCAATTCCCATTACCTCTTTCTCCATCACTCAGAACTACACTCTTCTCCACCATCTAGAGGTGCAATCATTCTTCTTGTTTTCAGACCTGTACCTTTCCCCATCACCCCTGCACCTTTCTCCTTCCTTCTCCATAGTCCAGAACTTTGTGATCCTGTCTTCTCCACCACCTAGAGCTGCATCTATTGTCCAACACCCAGAGCTGCATCATTCAGAGCTGGTTGTTTCCCCTATCCAGCAAAACTGCATCATCCAGATGTGCACTCCTATTTATGAACGTGTGCTGCGATCTTTTTCCACCAACCTGTGGAGGCCTTTTTTGAAAAGGCAGATAAGGCTTTCCTCTTCATGCAGACAATGCTTTGGACATAAAGACGAGAGGAAGCTATAAAATTTGGTGGGAGCAGGCACTGAGGTTTGCACAGTAAGGTGCATAATAAAGGCACCATATATGTACACATCTACTGACCCAAAAGCACAAGTAACATCAGATCCAATCTGCTCCAAATCATATTAATAAACTACAGATGTTTTCAGGATTCTGTTTTTGGTATGATGAAATAAAACTGGAATTTTTGGGCCTTAATGATCAGCAGTATATCTGGCAGGGAAAATTTGCTTTTTCACTTATTTCACTTATTTCTTTTTAAAATAGCTTTGCCATCAAAATATTGTTTATTGGCAGTATATTATATCCCATATGGTATTTTCTCCTCTTCTGACTGTATGCCAGTTCTGTCAGTCAGTAGCTGTTCTCCATCCACATCTATATTCTTTCTGGCTTTCCCTGTTCATTTGCTTATATACCTCTCCTCAGCTTTATCACAGCATTTATACACCTGGCCTCAAGGACTCATGACTATTTTTACAACTTTTTTTAACACGATTTTGTGGCATTTCATATTGCAAAAGACATGCCCCCCTTTCACTCAGTGGAGAAAGAAGGCTTTATTGAGCTGCTGCAAAGCATCCCTGGCATGAGTTGTCTAGCTGCAAACATTTCGTGGAGGTAGCATCGCCCTGTCTGTGTATGGCAACACACTGAAAAGTTGGGAGTAAACACTGTTTTATGCCACCACAGCAGATCTTTGGAGCGGCCCTACCATTCAGCCAAACATGAGTCTTCACTGTTCAGCACATGAATGAAGCTGGACACAGTTTGTCTGCAAGTGTTTTCCTGATGACCAAACAGGTGAAGTAATGAGCCAAGGGTTCAAAAACACCCTGGATTCTTGGATACTTAAAGAAAGACGATTCTGTGCGATTACAAACAGTGGAGGTTAAGCTTCAGAGCTGAACGACTGGCGTCCCTAACCGTGCTTGAGACACAGATTCCACTGTGCTACCACTGTCGTCTGACATTACATTTTACAGCTAAAACAGTTTTTTATTTCAAAAGAGTGACTCTGTAAAGCTGTGATTTTAAAATGTATTAGCAGTTCTCAAAAATTAGGAGTATTATCGTTCAGCCCTAGCCAAAAACATGGATCATCTAGGGATTCCTGACGACCTGTTTAAGAAACCACTGGCACATCACTTTAAACACCAAACAAATGGTTTAGTTAATATGCCCCTGTCCATGTAGAGATAGAAAATGGATGGAAACAGACCTAGAAGAGTCTAGTTAGAGAAATTTCCAGGGTCAAGCCAAGGTTCAGAACACCAAAATGTCTAACCTGCATTATGATTTAGTGCCATATCTAGTATACTGAAGTGGCCAAGTTGTTATATCAACATTTCAAACATGTCAAATCAAATTACAAGTACAATTACCATTCAATATATTTAAACAATATTTATTCTCAGTTTTCAGTTTTATAGATTTGGACAAATTATAAAAAATAAATACTG